>NC_139080.1:5881819-6224319 GCF_965140915.1 Aythya marila | reverse complement strand
AATTTGCTGTGTCCTTATGTTTGTAGCAGGTTATTTATATTCATGCAAATCTGGGGAGGAGGATGAGGTGCAGTCCTACCAGGAAATATTTTAAGACAGGGAAAAATTTCAATTGTTCAGGTGACTGGATTTGTTTTTCAAAGGATAGGTTGAAGAGAGGAACTATCTTAGGGATGAAGAGGAACTTACGTTATGTTATATTATGTTTGTACAGTGAGGATTCTGTATAATATAAGCAGAGTATAATAATTTCTGCAGGGTGCATAATGACAGAACCTTTTTTCATCTGTGCATTACCACTTCAGTCTAGATAGGAATTAATGTCTCTGGAAAGCAGTGTTATAACATAACATGATACAGAACAAATTGTCAGCTGTTGTGAGAAGATGACAGTACATCACAGCATAGTAGGAAGGAAGGGTAGGAAGAAGTATAAGACTAAATGTGAAATGATGGTTAATACACCTTCCCTGACCTACAGAAGTATAATAAAAGTTATTAAAAAATAATTGGAGTTCTAAGGTGGGGATCTTACCCTGACATTCTTCTGTGGTGTCCAGAGGCCCAAGCATACCTGGAGTTTTGGGTGCTGTCAGTAGAGAATAAAATATAAACCACTAAGCACTTCTTGAAAATCCTCTTTTGAATTAATAATTATAAGCAATGAGAGTCCAATAACAATGAATGACATCAGAATGTTTTGTCTATAACACAACAAGACACATTCATGGGGGGAGGGGGAGGGTAAGAACAGACATAAGAAATTATCTCCTTTTACCAGCAATGTGACAAGAGGTACACACTCCTCATCATAGCACAGGAAGTGAGTAGCTACCACCGCTCATATCACCACTGCAACTTGATTCTTCTCTACAAAGTGGAGACTCATCACTCTTATAATCTTCACTCATTACTCTTATAATTTGCTTTCAAAAACAAACAACCCATCAAATAGAGCATACCTTAAAACTTACCTCTTCAAAAGACACAACAAATCCCAAGTTAAAAGGCTGGTATCTGAATGCAATCCACCTATCTGGTGACTATGGATACCAACAAAATGTTGCCAGTGTTCCAACTAAAAAGTATGATGTGTACTCATCAACTATAAGAGATATTTGTGTAACCAATATAAGTCCATCATTGCAGTACAAGAAGTGTAAGTGCTTTGAACTTCGGGAATATTTCTCTTAATTGAGAATATTGGTTTGAAACTGATGTGTTAGGTAAGATGATACCACATTTGCATTAGGTTATGGATTCATCAAGATTGCTCTCAAAATCCATCAAACTTTAAAATTTTTTGAATGAACCTTCTCTAATGTAGGATGAACACATAAAAGCCAAGAACTCACTGCTTACTTAGGGCTATATCTTGCTCATTTAATACAAATTTTAAATTTGAAAAGCTGGAATGATTTTGGCTCAGAATTGTATAAAAACTGTATACATCCTTTTTCATTTCTTTTTCAGTTTCTCCTGCCTGAAGTAGTTCTTGCTAAACATTCAGAAATGGAAGTACCCAAAATCAGTGACCAGCTTGAGACTTTAATTTGTGGTTGGTTTGTCAAAAGGTTGCCACCTCATCTTTCCTTTGGCAAATATAACGTACCTGTGGGAGCTATGGACATTACAAATATAAGTTCCCAAATTTAGTAAAATATCTGTTGCAGATTTGTTGTAGTTCATGTCTTTCATGAAAATAAATTTCCTGTTTAATAAGAAACTGTGCATATGCTCAAGTAAAATGTAGCCCAAATGGCAAATATAATTGATCTAGAGAAATTAAGCTATTAATAAACTGAATACTGGCAACTCTTATCTTTCATAGTTTTCATAGACATTTGGGAAAAATTAAATACATTATTTTAGTATTTTATTATTTGTTATGTACAAAAAAAATGTACACTTTCTATAAAAATCAAGAATGTGTGGACAAAAAGTTGCAACTAAAAAAAATTCTCCACTGACATATGTTCTGACCGACTTTAATGTATTTTTATTCAATATTTTACAGTATAATTTATCATTTTAATGTTTTAACCCTTCTTCAAACACATATAATTTTACACTTTCATGACATTCTTCATTTTTTAATTTGTTGTTTTGGTACCCTTATGATTCTATTTTATATTTGAGTATACAGATAGCAGTAATTTTTGTCTCCGTTTAAAGGAAAATGTGTAGGCTGTTGTAAAATTTAAGTAATAATAATAAAAAATATTATTTCAAAATACAAACATTTTTATGTATATTAAAAACATAAATATTGTTAAAAGAGGTAGGAACAGTTCAAAGAAAGTTTAGAGATGTTTACAAGTTTTAAGAAGAGAATGATATTGATATGAATATATTGTGTCTGCTAGATCCCAGACTTCTAAAATTCTAGAAAACCTTTCTAGATTTTTATAAGCAATATAGATACTTTCACTGTACACAAATATGAAAATGATCATATAATTATGGCTGATACAAATATTTCTGCTTCTTTCTAACGACAGCCTGAGGCAGGTAAGAGGAACTGTACTTTGATGGATAAAGCAAAGGACTATCTTTCTCCTCTGCCAGTAACTTACCAAGTCAATATAGAAAAATCACTTAAGCAAACATTTTCAAAGTTCGGTGAATAAATGAAGGTACTTCAATGTAAAAGTAGATGCCTGATTCAAGGAGAAGCTGAGCACTAAATTTCCACACCTGCTCTGCTCCGTATGTACTCATTTTGAAAGGGACATTAACTCTCACACTTTGGAGCTCAAACAAACATCTACAAACTTTGTTTTCATATTGTCACCTTCTACTGCTGTGCATGCTTAAATTGTTAACAATCTCACCCAACAAAAAACAGACGTGAGAGAGGGCTGAATCAGAAACAAGATCAAGGGGACAAACTTGTTGTGGAAACCCACATGGTGCTGAACCACAGGGTTGCTCTTCTGAATGATATTGCATGGGTTATATATGAGAAACTATGGAGTTTATCAGAATAAGATCTATAAGGCAGCCTGAATAACTGTTTACTTCAAAATATTTAAAAGCGCTTTCAAAGCACCTTGACTTAATTCTTTTCCTAGGGACACAAAGCAAGACCAGAGACAACTGGCCTGAAACAGCAAACCTTGTGCTCCTAAAAATCCCAGTCTGAGACTTCAGAAATCATAACAAATTACACTTCAAGTCAATGAGCTCATGTTATAGATCCTGTTAAAATAAAAATTTGGTTATAATTCCCCTTAGAGACAGTGATTTCTTAGTCAGAATAACCCAACACTATCTATGATTATGAAGAGTTTAATTTCTTGCTATTTCATTTGGGGTAGAAGGAGATAAAAGGGGGTGACTGTTGTGGCAGTTTGGATGAATATAACAAAAGATCAGATAATAAAACATCTGTTAAGAACATGTGTTGGAACTCCAGGGTATAGACTGAAATTAGTCAGTAATATCTGTGAGTGAATGAAAGAATGAATAAATAAGTGTATAAAATCATGATTCCTTCCATCATCCCTCCCCTACGGAACCCACAAGGATTTTTAAATCTTGTCAAGGATAGAGGAACCTAACATCTCTGCAGCTGTTATTCAGTACAACATCTTCATACTGACAGATCTATCAAACTAGAGAGGAGTTTGAGACTAAAGAAAATATAAAAGGCCACTGCAAATGAGAAACCCTGGCCCAGGGAACTTTTCCAGTGAGAAAAGGCAGAAGAAAAAAAAAAAATAAAAGCACAGAAAAGCAAAGTGAACTGCTAGGCCTCCCAAGAATGCCAGAAATACAAACTAAGCCAAGTTTATTATTATTATTATTATTATTATTATTATTATTATTATTATTATTATTATTATTATTATTATTATTATTATTATTATTGTTTTTATTGTTTTTATTATTATTATTATTATTTTTCCTCTATAAGGTGCATTGGATTTCAGAAGTATAAATGAGCACAAAACATGCTCTAAAACATACAACTGTTTACTAGGCTATGTATTCTCAACTTACAGCTATAAAACAACTCCAGCACCTCAATGATCCCCAGTGATATTCAGACCAGAAGGTCAGAGATATTTATTATTGAAACAAAACAAATAAACAAACAACAACAAAACAGAAACAAAAACAAAAACAGAAATCCAACTGTCTCCACAAATACTAATACTTTGATTCATGCACCAGGTTTGCTGTCCCATCAAAAATAACTTTTCTGCTCACTTTATGAGTGATCCTCTGATTAAAGAATGACTAGCACACAAGTGGAGAGAAATGAGAAAATAATTCTCAAGAAGTGTAAGAAATGCTATAAGGTCATGCAGGAATCCTGTAGCAGTTCTAGGAAGAAAGCCAAGCTATCCATCTTTAGCTGAATATTGTTTCAGCCGAGCCTTAGCCAAGAACCCATTCTTCTTTTAGAAACAGGTGTCTGCAGCTAAAAACAATACAACCCCAATCATTTACAAGCTAGTTATCTTTAAATTGTTTCTTTGAAATTAGATGACGATAAGATATTTTCTATGTATTTTTCCCTCTTTGAGATTCTGCTCTGTCCTTTTGTCTTTTTGTGATTCTCCTTATGGACATATTGCAATAGCTGCTGGCTAAAACAACTAGCTGAGGGAATGCAGGCATTCTCAGTTCTCATTAGAATGCTGGGAGAAAAAAAAAAAAAAAAAAAAAAAAAAAAAAAAAAAAAAAAAAAAAGTGCTATCCCCTTCCTTTTTATTTATAGTGCTGGAGGGACATTATAGAGGCTAACTGTAAAGATATACATATACATATACATATACATATACATATACATATTCCCTTCTCCATTACCTGGATGGCACTCTAGAAATTTTCAAAATAATGTAAAGAGGTCTTTACAGCCTTTCCAACACTGGACCACTCACACTTTCCTCTTCAGTAGTGAGAAAACAAACAAACAGAAAATACTGCCATGAAGAAGAAAAGAAGTTTGCTATTAAATAAACAGAAGGTAAAGTGCCATTAATGTTGGCATAAAACAGCTCTGGGAAGGCTTTGGAAAAAGGATTTACTGGCATAGGTAGCTTAAATTTACAGCTTCTTCCAATCTCTTCCTGATATTCAATCCCACATTGCAATACATGAAAACAAATAAATGTTAATTGTAGCATGGATGCCATTTTCAGCTTGTAATTGCAATTGATAATCAAACAGAAATATAAAGCAATGGTAAGAGCAGCAATGACTTGCCTGAAGCTCAGTGCTTAGGGAGTATTTCAGTCTTCATTTGCATCTCAACACCCTGCACCTTGTATCTCTTTCTCTCCCCTTACTCAGAATGCTTTCCCTTGTGCTTCAGTATATTTTCTTCATACTTCATATTTTAAAATTTAAGCAAGAAATGATAATGGATTGGTATAATGGATTTAAACTAGGCATCATTAATGAGACCACTAACTGAAAAACCAATTATCAGTTTTGAACATTAGCTGGAGCCAGATGTGCAATCCCCACATTTTCAGAGTCAGAGATGGAGACTTATTGTTTAAGTTATATCTTTCTTCTCATGGTCTCCAAAAGGTAAGGTAAATTATATACTGATGAGAGATGCTATTGTAACAGCTACATAAGCTGAAATTTTCTACCCACAAGAAGAAACAATCATAGCACTAGACCTGTAATAATCTGCAAATGTGATTGTTTTTTTTGCATTTGAGACATCATCTTTCAAAACTGAGACATTCTTTGGTCTTTAGTTTTTGGTCTCTGTGCTTTGAATACATAGCACAGTGCAAGAATGTGCACACGTGATGACTGGACCACAGCCACATACTTCTGAATTATGAATCAAGAAAAAGTTCTTTTTAACTTTCCCTTGGCTTATGCTGGGGAGCAACCACTAAACGATCGAGAGAAAAAAATAAAAAAGTTCTGAATACGATTATCAAACCCTTTAAATGTTTATTCTGGATGTTTTCCCCTGATTTAATTGTATTCTAAAATAGAATCAGATCATATTAAACAGTCTATTTATTTTCTCCATTTCCTATGCTCACAAAAAAGGACATCTGTTGGTTTTAAAACATTTGAACAAATACCAAAACCAGTCATAAAGGGGCACTGTTCTAACAACAGAGCAGAAGCAACTTTTTAAAATGTTGGCCCATGGGTTGAAGTCATTGTGTTTATCTAAAATGTTGTTACAACTGACAGAAACACATGTAAGCATGCCCAAACAGCATTGATAGTTATAGATTTACTAACTAATAATATGCAATACTCTGTTTTTTATTTTGTTTTCCTAGGGATGTGATCTCATTGAACCATTGCCCCAAATTTGCCCTTTATGCCTCTGGAATTGTTTTGTTGAGGAAAACAACAAGTCCCACGAAGCAGCCATTCAGATTTGTGCAACATAGTGGGGCATGCAATAGACCCTAGATGCAGCTGGAGGTTGTATTAGATACTGTCTTCCACTCACCTGGACTCACTGTACTCAATTTAAGTCTGTGACATTAACTAGAAGAAAAGGAGGAAAGGAGCTGGCTTCAGGGGGTCCTAGGAATGTATTATCTGCTTCATTGTAAAGTCATATTTTGTGGTGAGCATGAAGGAATTTGTCTCTACTTTTATGTATTAAATCTGATGTATCAGGGGAAAGACATGGGGACTTCGGGAGGGTGGTCATGGGATATCAACTTCAAGCATGAGCAAGACAGTTCCTCCAAAAACAATTTACTTGGAAGTATATCCCTGTTAGGCTTTAGAATGTATGAAAACTTCATAGGCAGCTGCCACTCTTCATACTGAGAGACAGACATTGTCTATCTGCCATAAATGATATATGTTGTAGACATACGTTGTGATTTCTCAGTTATCCCTTTTATTTACTTTTTTTTTAATCCAATCCCTGAACTTCACCCCTCTAATTTGCCTTCGGCTATATTCTCTTTGCCAGCACCCTAGGAGGCAGGCATGCAAGCATAGGAGGCAGAACTCACAGTTTCAGTTCCCCTGAATGGACACTCCAGGGATGAACTCTACTCCTCCATTGCCCCACGAGGGAATATATTTAGTGATTTCAGGAAGCAGCTGCACTCCTAAAAACAGAAGTTCTGTAATGAGATAAAGTACATTTTGTGCAGGACAACTATCAGTCAGTGGGACTAGCAAGGGCTAGCATGCTTTTGCTGATTTTCTGAAAAAAAGTGTTTTAATGGATCAAGCAAAATTACCCAAATTTTCACACAAGTGATAAGAAGTTCAGTTGTAAAATTTCCATTCTATCAAGGAAAGATCATGGTATTTCTCAGAGAAAACTGTTATGAGAATATTCTTTACAAAAGAGAAAAAACAACTTTTTTTTTTTTTTTTTCCCCTAAGCTTGTTTTCAGAAATGATATGACCACTTCTTGTGGTATTTTCCATGCAATATCTGCTTGACATAGGCTGCCAGCATGGAAAATTCCTGTCTGAACTTTTGACAACTGGCAATACTCCTACCAATTGGAAAGAGAATCAAGAAATGGGAAATGTCAGTCAAGCTTAAGCACTCCCTAAGCTGCCTGGCTCTGTGGTGCCATTCTTCCTATGGGATGCCAACACTTTTTACAACCTGTGGGCTACATTCTGCTGCTGATTGCATCCATGTCATCACTTAGAGCTGCCAGTCCAAAGCATTTACAAACCATGAAAGACTGCTGAAAACCACACCATTTTAAAATGACAGTTTTGAGGCTGTTCTTATTTATCATTCTGCTGCTGACCCCTTGAGGTGTGCATGCTGCACAGTTTCAAGATTTTTTTTTCTGCAAATGTGAAAGAGAAAAAAAAAAGAAAAGTAAAAAATATACCTTTGTTTTCTTAAAGGTAAGATTTTCAGGGATTTACTTTATCTCCTTGTCTGGGGCTTTGAAAAAGGCATATTAAAATTTTAAACATGGTGTTAGTAAACTACCAGATGACAAATGAAACGGCTCGAACTTAGGGCACTGTGTCATCTGGCCTTATACAAAACCATCTTATTTACACTACCTGTGGTTGAGACTGACTGTGATACGAATAACACTGGTGAAGATGCAGCACTCAAGCGAAAGAAGAGGAAATACTAGTGAAAGATGCTGGGGTAAACTTCCTTCTGATAGCAAGCTCTACATTTCCAGAAAGCAGGTTGGATATTAGTTTTTCCCTTTTGTCTTTCCCTGAAAGGCTCGCAGAGTGACCTGCACACAATTCAATTTCTTTTCCTTGAAAGGAGGCAAAATTGAGTCAATCCTGCCAGAATTTGAACCTGTGGCTCAAGGGAGTCTAATTCAACCCTTAGGCACCAACTTTTAAGCCATCACCCTCCAGCGTATGATAAAAGGTACTGCATAAAGAAAGGAAACAGAAACATAATGATGGAAGTTTTGTATGAGTCATAAAGTGAGATGGGTTTCAGATATTTTTTTGGAGGGGGACATAGAATCATATTTTATTCAGACTGTGGGGATAACAGCAGGAAAGAGCAAATGGGTTAAAAACTTTTTCCAAACACTAAAGAGAACTCAAAATGTTATGATATTTAAAAGTTTAGGAAAGTTTTTGGTATGTTTTTTTTTTTTTTTTTTTTTTTTTTTTTTTTTTCCCAATTGCTTTTTCCTTACTTTTTGCTGTCATCTGCTCCTGGAAGAGAATTTGACAGGAAGTAGTGTTTGTAGCTATATTTTTAACATCTGAAACTTAAAATAATGTAAGCCACATGAGACAGTTCAGTCTCTCATTTCTCCTTTCACAAAATGAAGTGAAAGTTCAAAAAAAAATTTTGTGAAAATATGATTAGGAATAATTTTGCAAATATTTTTCTGCTGGATCTTTCTCTTTTTCTCACTTTCCCTCATTTATATATAAAATTAGTGGGGAACACAATCTTAGCTGTTCCTTTTTTTCTGCTTTTCAATTTTTTTTGTTTCTGCTTTTCAAAAGTTTATGTTTAAAAAAGTAAGTTTTACATTTTCTTGTACAGACCACAACTTTGTCTTTGTGGGGACAGTTTTTACTAATTTCCACCAGCTAGAGTTTAGATCTTGCTCAAGGTCAGGTAACTTCTATATCATACTCTTTAATATAACTCTAGATACTTATATTATCCCTATAAAAACTGTTTGCACCAAGTTGTATCTGGTAGAAATGAGTTCCATATATTTTTAATCAGTTTTAAATGAGCTGCCTTTGAATACTGCTGAATATGTTCATTACGTTAACCATATGTTTGCATTACAAGAAATTAAAATAAGAGCACTTTACTCATTTCCATACATCATTCATTTAAAGGTACATTGAGCCATTCACCTAAATAACCAAGATACTTTCCTTCTCCCAACTTTAGACCCCACCAGAGTATATGAACAATTCACTTTTCTCCTTGTATTCTGTATTGTTTATTATATTTATTTATTTATTCTATTATTTATTATTTATTTTATTTTATTTTATTTTATTTTATTTTATTTTATTTTATTTTATTTTATTTTATTTTATTTTATTTTATTTTATTTTATTTATTTTATTTTATTTTATTATTTTTTTTTAAAAAAAAACATTTCAACCTGGAGAAAAGGAGGCTCAAGGGCAACCTTATCACTCTTTACGTTAAAGGAGGCTGTAGTGAGGTGGGGGTTGGCCTATTTTCCCATGTGCCTGGTGACGGGATGAGGGGGAATGGGCTAAAGTTGTGCCAGGGGTGTTTTAGGTTGGGTATTAGGAAGAACTTCTTTACTGAGAGGGTTGTTAGGCATTGGAACAGGCTGCCCAGGGAAGTGGTGGAGTCACCATTCCTGGAGGTCTTTAAAAGATGTTTAGATGTTGAACTTAGTGATATGGTTTAGTCGAGGACTTGGTCGTGTTAGGTCAGAGGTTGGACTCGATGATCTTGAGGTCTCTTCCAACCTAGACCATTCTGTTATTCTGTGATTTTGACCCTTCCACTTTATTTTGTTGCATAACTTTGGTATTTTTTTTGTTTTATTTTACTGTTCTAAATGAGCTGAAAAATTTTAGAGTCACTTTAAATTTTTTGTGCAGTTCCTTAACTAAAAGAATAAAAAATGCTTTACTCAAAAACAGAAATTTCTACAGGAAACATTTTTAAGTAAAGATAATTGAGCAGTAACAACACTTAAATTGAAGAAAAAAATCATTATTATATGGTCAACAATTCAAAATGAAGTAACTATTTTTTTTTTAAATAAACAAAAATGACAACAACAAAACATCATTTAAGTTGATTAAAAATAATAAAAAATAAACAAAAGATTCTTCACAGAATACAAATTAAAAAGAAAAATAAATCTGCAGAATTTATCAGAAAATTATTACATTAATGTGAGTACAATAAAGTGTCTAGATTCAGAAAAAAGGAGCTCCATGAACTTTCATTGTTTTAGGAGTAGACATTCAAAAGAGAGAGAGAAAGAGAGAGAGAAAGAGAGAGAGAAAGAGAGAAAGAAAGAGAGAGAGAAAGAGAGAGAGAAAGAGAGAGAGAAGGAGAAAGAAAGAGAAAGAGAAAGAGAGGAAGAGGAAGAGGAAGAGGAAGAGGAAGAGGAAGAGGAAGAGGAAGGAAGGAAGGAAGGAAGGAAGGAAGGAAGGAAGGAAGGAAGGAAGGAAGGAAGGAAGGAAGGAAGGAAGGAAGGAAGGAAGGAAGGAAAGAAGGAAGGAAGGAAGGAAGGAAGGAAGGAAAGAAAAAGGAGAAAGAAAACCTGTTTTCATGGTGTGTACAGGCTGTTAGCTTTCACTTGCGTATTCTAGTTTTATCTTGAGGACTTAGATTGTAGAATTACTTTCAATTAATTTTGTACTGTGAGGAAGTACTGAGAGAAATCAAAATGTTACAAACACCTAAATGCTGCGAAATATCAGGGAATATGGCCAGATAGTCTGAGTGGATCCATAGCATGGAGCAATGCCAAAAAAGTCCCAGTGTTTCTGTTGATCTGTTCCAGGCAGATCAACAGGGGCTATGGTACAAAGCTGAGCAAGTCGTGCTCATGTTCACATTGCACAGTGCAGGCTCCTGTCTTCTGTATCATGGACTGTTTCTGATACTTCAAAAAGAGATCAAAAAAGAGATATAAGAATCATAGAATCATAGAATATCCTGAGTTGGAAGGGACCCTTAAGGATCGTCAAGTCCAACTCTTGACACCACACAGGTCTACCCAAAAGTTCAGACCATGTGACTAAGTGCACAGTCCAATCTCTTCTTAAATTCAGACAGGCTCGGTGCAGTGACCACTTCCCTGGGGAGCCTGTTCCAGTGTGCAACCACCCTCTCTGTGAAGAACCCCCTCCTGATGTCAAGCCTAAATTTCCCTTGCCTCAGCTTAACCCCGTTCCCGCGGGTCCTGTCACTGGCATTAATGGAGAAAAGGTCTCCTGCCTCTCGACACCCCCTTACGAGGAAGTTGTAGACTGTGATGAGGTCTCCTCTCAGCCTCCTCTTCTCCAGGCTGAACAGGCCCAGTGACCTCAGCCGTTCCTCGTACGTCTTCCCCTCCAGGCCTTTCACCATCTTCGTAGCCCTCCTCTGGACACTCTCCAACAGTTTCATGTCCTTTTTATACTGTGGTGCCCAGAACTGCACACAGTACTCGAGGTGAGGCCGCACCAGCGCAGAGTAGAGCGGGACAATCACCTCCCTTGACCTACTAGCGATGCCGTGCTTGATGCACCCCAGGACATGGTTGGCCCTCCTGGCTGCCAGGGCACACTGCTGGCTCATATTCAACTTGCTGTCTACCACGACCCCCAGATCCCTCTCTTCTAGGCTGCTCTCCAGCATCTCATCGCCCAGTCTGTACGTGCAGCCAGGGTTTCCCCGTCCCAGGCGCAGGACCCGGCACTTGCTCTTATTGAACTTCATGCGGTTGGTGATCGCCCAGCTCTCCAACCTATCCAGATCCCTCTGCAAGGCCTTTACACCCTCATTCAAGTCCACAACTCCTCCAAGTTTGGTGTCATCAGCAAACTTGCTCAAAATACCTTCTATTCCTACATCCAGATCGTTTATAAAAATATTGAAAAGTACCGACCCTAAAATGGAGCCTTGAGGGACCCCACTGGTGACAAAAAAAAGGAGATCAAAAAAGATATAGAAAGAGGAAGAATATGGATTTTCTCTCCTGTAAGAGGTGGAAAAACATGAAAGATTGCCCTTCTAGATTTCCAGCACTTTTTTCTTTTTTCTTTTTTCTTTTTTTTTTTTTTTTTTTTGTAGATCTAGGACTTCATTTTCTTCTTACATTCATGAAAAAGAATTGGTCATCACTGATAGAAATATAATAGTAGGAAACCAGGAAGCTTTTTGTTACTTCTCCAAAGTCACTCTGGATTACAAAGTCTAAACCCCGGTTCTGGGAATTCAGATTTTTATTTATTTATTTTCTGCATTAAAATCATTGCAATTCTCCTAATATACACACGAAAAATCTGTTATTCTTCTGGGGATATATTAAAAAATAAATAAAAGTGAAATAAGGGTGCCATTAAATATGGTTCCAGTGTAGCTTCCTCTGATTTAATGAAGATGTGTGGGAACAAAACAAAAGGGCCCCTTGGCAGAGCTGAGAATGAAGCTCTTGGAATCTGTCCAACCCCATTACAATTCTCAGCGATAGGGTTCACCCATCAGTATTTGCTATGGGTAACTCATTTGTTGCTGTGCCACGCCAGCTTGATTTAACTAGCACATCTGAACAATGCCAACACAAGCCTGAATCCTGAGCATTTAAAACTAGCTGGTGAAGGCAGATGGCATTCTCCAGTTCTCACACTGCTCTACTGCAGAGAACTAAAGTTTAAACTATCAGCTACCTGCCATTTTTGAAATTGCTGCAGATAAAAACTCTTTGATGATTTCAGATTTCTGCTGCTTGCTTGCAGGCTTACAGAGAATAATTGCTACCAGAAGAAAACTACTGAAATAGACAATAAACTGATTTTGGCTGGAAGTACATTGTAATTCTGTTCTATATTGGTATGTGCTGCACCACAGAGACAAGTGTTTGTTTTAAACAACAACAAAAAAATAGCTAAACTGAGGTGGAAGAAAAACAACCCACCAGTTTAATAGTTCTGATATAATAATTTGTGAACCAGCTAAGACAGAAACTTATTTGTTAGTGAAAAGATTAAATAGACTATGTCTGATATATATATAATATTAAATAAATAAATAAATAAATAAATAAAAAATAAAAAAGGGGCCATATGCCATCCTGAAAGGCTGCAGAACAAAGGAATGAGGCACAACATAATCCAGAAAAAAAGACCCCATCTGTAAGGGGAAACCATTAATGTGATATGCCTCCCTCATTCTTTGAAGTCTTATCCCCATGCTTTACTAAATGGCAAGATCATCTAACCTCCGTTCTCCTTCTCAAGATCTTATTATTTATCTGAGCTAGGTCTTATATTGGTTCTCATTATCTCTGGTTCCTATGATGGTAAAGAGATTTATTTTTATTGATTAAATACCACAAACCTCTAAGGTCTAAAAGCATCTCTGGAAGTCACCTAGGCCAACCTCCCTGCTCAAAGCCAAGTGAAATAGAACAGGTTTCTCAGGATACTGTCCAGCTAGGTTTTGAATATCTCCAGCAGAGGAGAATCCACATCCTCTGTGGGAAACTGAGAAACCTGTTTCAGTGTTTGATCAACAGTTTTGGTTTTTTTCTTCTTATGATTAAATTAAATTTCTGGGTTTTGTTTTGTGTTTATTAGCTCCTGTCCTGTCACTGGGTACCAACGAGAAGAATCTGGCTCTACATTTTTTTACACCCTCCCATCAGGTATTTATACACATAAGATTCCCCCCTGAGCTGCTTGATGGCACCTGAGGCTACGCAACTCGAGTTGAAGTCTTGAGGCTTCAGCTCTGTCATTCATAATAAACATTATAAATAGTGTGAGATCTCACTGCAAACAAAACTATTTACAAAAAAATACATCTGTTCATTCTTTTAAACCTATTTATTGTATCGATTCTAGCTGTTTTAATTACTTAATCAAATATTGTATAGCCCCAAATCAAATGTCTCCTGGCTATCTAAGAGCACTGTACCAGCACCGCTGTATTTATTAACTTAGCATATGCTCCTTGCAAATGAAGATGTCACATTAGTTAGATGGGATGTATTTTTCATAAAAAAAAAAAAGCAAGAGTGAATCTTTCTTAAATTATTATAGAGTTATTTGGGTTTTCTGTTTACCCTTTAGAAAATATCAGTTTTGCATTCAGTTCTCTGAATTATCTTGTGTTACCGAATTTTGTAAAAATTGACATGAAAATTGAAAGTTCAGAGATGGTCTTTGACAGTTCTACAATTCCTTGGTGTAAACTATCAGATATGTTAATGTAAATATGTCTAACAACAACAGTAGTTTAACATGTTTCTTAGACATTTCTTGTAGCAGAAAGCATATCATTATGATATGATGTGACTATTTTCTTCACCTTTTCCCAGTTGCAGAAGGGAAATGTGTACTCAAAATATCGGTGCTATTATTGACAATTCTATAACCCCCATCTACAAAATAATTAACATAATTTCTCTTCATTGCACATTTTTTGTTATTTTTGTTTTCTATTGGTCAGTAAGAGATACCAGCTTCTTTTGCTTTATCTGTTAAAACAGGAGATTGGGCTAGATAATCTTCAGAGATCCCTTCCAAACTCCACAACTACAGCACTTTACATGATGAATCAAAAGGATTTACTTCAGAAATGCTGATGAGTCAGAAAAAAACACACTTTCTCTCCTTTTTTTTCAACTACATTCTTCCTAAATGTTGGTTTAAAATTGCAGTCTTGCCATCAGTTTTCATCAAACTTGAGCTAAGACAAAATTCTTTTCATGAATGACAAATTCCAGCTCCTTGAGTTATCCAAGATAATATTACTGTTGTGACCTTTGCTGTCCTGATTAGAGAATCATAGATCTTATAATAAGCAGGCTGGAAGGGACCTCTGGATGTCTTTGGACCCACTTTCCCCCTCCATTTAAAGCATTAGCAAAAATTTGCTGATGTTTACCTTTTTGCAAGTGGAATGTAATGTTAACAGAGCTGAAAAAGAATACAAGCAAGGATGGAGGGGGATGAAGAGAGTAAAATACATGAGAGCAGAATGAGTGCTAAAAATCATAAAGTAAAATAAGAAGGCAGGTGAAGAGAGAGGTGTTGTTCTTAAAGTCAGCTTTGCTGCACATTTAAATACATACCTATCTGATACATCCAAGTTCTTATAAGGCTGATGCTACTATATTATATGAGTATGCATACACACATGAACACACACACATGCACATTTTCCTCTTGATATTTCCTTACTGAACCAGTATTGATTTCTTCCCTAGACCTCATTTCATATTGTGCCCTGAAAATTAAATGATCTATTTAGTTTCAATACAGCCCAGGTTTCTAATTGGATTTTGAGGCAGTAATTTATGTAATATTAATGGATACCTCCAGAAAACCACTAATTAACAGCTGACTTTTATTTTTTGAAAGGAAGGAAGGAAGGAAGGAAGGAAGGAAGGAAGGAAGGAAGGAAGGAAGGAAGGAAGGAAGGAAGGAAGGAAGGAAGGAAGGAAGGAAGAGAAAGAAAGAGAGAAAGAAAGAGAGAGAGAGAGAGAGAGAGAGAGAGAAAGAAAGAAAGAAAGAAGGAAGGAAGGAAGGAAGGAAGGAAAGAAAGAAAGAAGGAAGGAAGGAAGGAAGGAAGGAAGGAAGGAAGGAAGGAAGGAAGGAAGGAAGGAAGGAAAGAAAGAAAGAAAGAAAGAAAGAAAGAAAGAAAGAAAGAAAGAAAGAAAGAAAGAAAGAAAGAAAGAAAGAAAAGAAAGAAAGAAAGAAAGAAAGAGAAAAAAGAAGAGTCTTTTTTTTTTTTTTTCTTTCTTTTCCTCTAGGAGTGGTCTGAATTTAATTAGCAAAAGTCAGCACACATCAGGGACATTTTGGGGAGCATCAAAATACATTATGTATTTGATCACCTCATGCCTATAAAAACGGCTAAATAATTTAAATGCAATTCAATAAAATGTGTTTTCAATGAAAAGCTTCGGGTCTGGGTGATGAATTAAAAGCTTCACATAACCCAGAGATTTTATAAGCTACTGCTGAACAAATTCAAAGTAAAAGATTATATTTTGTTTCCTTCTTTTATGTAGTAAGATTTCTTCATTTTCTGTTTTTTGTTTGTTTGTTTGTTTGTTTCCCATAACAACAGTGGAATAAATATATACAGCGTCATTTAAATATTTTATGAAAAGAAAAGAGGAAGATTCAGAGCTATCACCTCATCATTAAAAGAAGAAGCCTACTTGCTTGTTCAGCAGGTGTTTTATTTCCTACTTACCAACATGTATTCCCCTAAAAATAAAGGATTTAGCGAAATGTACATTGGGATAACCAGAACAATACTGAATCTCATTATAAATTGATATTTTCAGCACAGTTTCAAGAATTAAACATATTAATCTTTTGGGAATTTTTCTTCACAAAATATTCCTTCCATGTGTTAACAGTTACATGTCTATTGAACTAACTATTATCATGTATAAAACAGAATAGTTGTAACAAGTGCTTATTTATCTTTTCATCACTACTTTGTATTGCCTTTTACACTGATATCATTATTATTTAGTGGTATTTCATGCTAAGTTACTAGAAGCAAGATGAGTAATCAGGGCAATAAATATACAGCCATGTTTACATCTGGGAATACATCATTTTTGGGTCTGATCTGTTCAATAACATGAGTTCAAATGACTGACAAGTAAGCATTTAATAACAAAAGCTAAGTCTCTTCAAACCTGTTTAAAATCAGTAAAAATTGAATAAATAAGTATTTTAAAAGAAAAATTCCTGCTGTGGGTAAACCAGTCCAGTGCAGTTCTTAAATGTGAATGCAAAATTGGATTTAGAAACTTCAAAGCTAAACATTGCAATAGCCAATTATTTTTCAGTCTTTTACTCTTATCATGGGAACCATGATCTCCAATTAGACAGTGGAGCATCTGATGACTTATGCAGAAAAATTGGTCCTTTAGCATGAGGTTCAGGAAAAGTACAAAACACCATTTTCACAAGAGATAGCCAAATAATTTTTGGACATTAATGGTACTTAGACACGAGGTCTAAGCAACTCACTTTGGTCAGAATGGGAACAGTAAGAGGCAGCTTCACATGAGAATGGAAAGTGTCAGGATTACAGACTGGGATTTACTGAAAGATTTCTAGTGAAAGTCAGCTGCAGGCTCACTGAAAGCTGAACTTTCTTCATTTCTACCAGCTGGGTAGAATATCCTACATGGTCCAAAGTATGCTAAAACTATCTATAGTATATCTATACTTTTAAATGTGAGCAAAAGTTTGATTTAACACTTTAAAGTTTATTGTGAACCTCTTGTTTTCAGTAGGCACCACATGTGGCTTTAAGGGGGAGAGGAGGAAGGACACAGAGCACACTCAATGGATTGTGTAATTTTATACATGGATTGTGTAATTCTATATAAACTATATATATATATATATTTATTTTTTTTCAAGAACAAATGCGCTTGAAAGCATCAATGGACATTGAACCTCAGTGCTTATTCCTGCTCCCTGAATACATCAGAGGCAACAATCAATGGTACCAAAAATTATTTTTCAGTGAAAAAGAAGATAAGTGGAAAACATGAATGGAGAAATGAGGTTATTTGGCCAATGTCAGA
Source organism: Aythya marila (assembly GCF_965140915.1). Taxonomy (NCBI): domain Eukaryota; kingdom Metazoa; phylum Chordata; class Aves; order Anseriformes; family Anatidae; genus Aythya; species Aythya marila. The sequence continues at coordinate 6,206,605 of NC_139080.1, read as the reverse complement.
TCGCAAGTCAGTTGTAAAACTGGGAACAGTCATGTTTCACAGTTGCTAGCCAATATCCTAATCATTATTTAGCATGACCTCCTTACTATGAAACTGTAAATTGGACAGTGCTTAGAAGCACTGTCATCAAGTTGTTAAGATAGTTTTCCTCATAGGTTCTGCAGTGATTTGCTACATTTACATTTAAATGACTGAAGTGAGCCTGCTTACTTCCACCAGGTCCATTAAAGATGGATGAAGGTTTGCTTTTAGGAAGCAGTTCCAGAAAGCATTGCATTTTCCCTAGCTTCTCTGAAGTTAAATACTGACAGGAGTGAACTGAATCTCTCTGTCCCACATTGTCACTGGGTGCTTTTACATTTTCTTAACATCCCTTTGTTTATGGGCCAGTCACTGCTCAGGGAGCAGAAACCACGTTTAGAAATCTCAGTACCAGTACATCAGAAATGTCATTTGAGGAACAGATCAACACAATTATCGCCATTATTCTTCTCTCCTCTAAGGACTGTTTCCAGGTCGTAGACACCTATTGTGGATGCTCTGGGAATAATGAAAACCATTAACAGATTGTTAATGTGACTTGGTAACAGACCAAGCAGAGACTTATAAAACAATAAAGCTTTACAATCAATCTGATGGGTAACTAGGCTCTGATGGAAGCAGGTATAACATCAGTTAGGGCCAAGTTTTAACTCTTCTTAGCACCCCAGTGGTGCAGAGCCACCAGAACTAGCTGTCTGGATCAGATCTACAAATGTTTTGAGGTTCATAAACCTTGGGGAGGTTGTCAGATGACCTGAAGGCTGAAGCTGATGTGGCACCACTGAACTGAGCCAATAAGCATCCTCAGGAACTTGCAATGTTTGCATCCCACCTGGTAGCAAAATTGACATAGGTTTTAATTTTTTTTTAATTTTTATTTTTTTTCTGTCCTCTGCCAGGGCCAACGTTTGTTTCCCCCCCTTTTTTTTTTTTGGGGGGGGGGTGGGAGGAGACGGAGAAGAAGAGGGAAAGATCAGGGCGGGGGGTAGTGGTGGTGGTAAAATTCTTTAGTTCTTAAAACTAGCACAATAAAAGAGTAAGAATTACCATGTCACAAAAGATCTGCAACTGTGTGTCCTGAAAATGGTCAGTAAGAGAAAGCACAAAAAAAAAAATAATTTTAAAAAAATTACAATTTTGCTTCAGAAACCGGGTTTGCTTTACTCTAATACTGATCTGTTCTGCTGCCTAGGTAAGTCACATTGACTCTCTGGACAGTTTCCTCTCTTAACCTGTGTCTGACTTGCCTGTATTTTAAGCTCTATGTGTTTCATAAGAAACTCGCCTTGCCTTGCCTTGTCTTGCCTTGCCTTCCCCAATCCATTCCCACTCTGTTCCCACTCCTTTCTTTTCCTTTTTAATTTTTCCTTTTTTTTTTTTTTTTTTTTTTCCCTTTCTTCCTCTTTCCTTTTTGTTTTCTTCTCTACCTTTCCACCTTCCTTTGATTATTCAGAGTGCTGCTCAACTTTATATTACCCTTTGTCTTAGAAAGCCAACATTTTCTGTATCCCTGTGTAATTTTAACATTCTCCATTTCTGGATCTTCAGGCTGAACTACCTTCACAGTCTGGAAGAGCACAGCACCGAGTATGCTAATCCAGGAGTTAAGGTTTAGAGCATCATAGCTGGTGATAACAAGATATTTACAGCCCAAGCAGACTCAGATTGAGCTGCGTGCTCTGTCATTTTCGTTTTATGAGCCTGCTCCATAAAACTGTTCCCATATGGTTAAAGTTAGGGATAAACAAACAGGTTCTGATCAAGTAAGAAACCAGTCAAAACTTTGCCCAAGGTTCATAATGAACTTTTTTTTTTTTTTTTTTTTTAATCTCTGAAATATTGGTTATGTAAATTTTAAAATCTTCTCTTGCTTTTGTCTGCTGGATCTTTATTTTTAATTTAATCTGAGATTTAAAACACAAAAGACCGTCTGTTTTATATTAGCTCTGATTTAATTGGAAGTAGAAGTAGCAGTTTTACAAGCTGCTGTCATGCAAAAGCCAATAAAAGTTAAATGCAGCCCCCAACCAGAATTAATACACCTATTTTCAGGGTTTCAGCAACAAAAGGAGATAAAATAAGCAACTCAGAATATCTCCATCTCACAGTACCCTGAGATACAGACAACCTGAAACTGTCAAGATCAGCTAAATCATGCTACCTACCCAACCATTTGAATGAACCAACTCAGCTCCAGAACCAAAACAACCATGTTTGCATGTCACTTAGCAGGGCTTGCTTATTTAAACACTTTGTCACACAAATGTGATTACACCACACTGCTTATGTGGCTATACCTGTGGTTCTGCATCCACTATTTTGTGCTTGTGTTCCTAGAGCACTGGCTAATAACAACCAAATTTCCTTGTTTTATGTAAAAAAAAAAAAAGCAACTGAGATGATACATTTTCCCATGTTTTAGCTTAGATGGCCCTTTCTGACAAGCATCCTGTCTATCCATGTAAAAAGAATGCTGAACCATTAGAATGAGAAAGTCACAATAGGAAAGGATTAGAATACCTTTTTTTAGACCGACTGCTCTAGCTAGAAAAAAAGCATATCATTTTTGGGCTCAGAAATATATATATATACATATAATATATAATAAGATATATATGCATATATAAAATATATAATATATATTACATATTATAGCATATGTAATATATATTATATTATATATTATATATAATACATATATATTATATTTATATTTATATTTATATTTTTTCCTTTTTTTTTTTTTTTCCCCACAGAAGCTTCTGTATCTGATAATCTGATAGTTCATTTGTTTCTTACTTTCTTTGTTTATATATTGCCCCACGATACTATTCAAATCACTGGATTTAAACATAAAACCAAACATAATCCAATTTATCTCATGCCACAGTACAATGAACTTGGGACATTTCAATTTAAACGATGAGATTATGAGTCCTAAGAAATGTATCTCTACCAATAAATAAATAAATAAATAAATAAATAGCATTTTGACTAAACACTACCAGAGCCTAAGGACCTTAAGGCAAGCATAGGGTAAACCATTTTCATAAACAAATTTGGCCTTTTGTCTTCAAATAGGACACTGCAGTGTAAGAGCTGAATACAGAGGAGTTTTGACTAGTGTACTTGGAGAGTGTATGAAGAAGTACACCCAGAAGACGTGGGTGCCTGATAGATATGCACTTCTGAATCTCTTGAGATTTGTGCATCCCTAATCACCCATTTAGCTTCTGCCTGCTGTAACAGATATACTGGACAAAATGCATCTACAGTGCTGCCAAATGTTCTTACTTCATAAAAAAAAACACCGTTGTATTTACTGTGGAAGACTGGCAGGGGAAGATAAATAAATAAAAAGCCCACATCCTGCCTCAAGTCAAGGAACTGGAGTGTGAAGGCCCAACAATTAGGGGTTTAAGAGCAGCTAAAACCTTGGCTGAGATGAAAGTCATTTTTCTCTGACCAGGCTTTTAATCTTACTTGATGATCCACTTCTGCCTGCTGTAAGGGAGGCACTTGTCTGAGAGGCATTATGTAGGTATGACTGGACTGTGACAAGGAGAGGTCACAGCTATTCAGTTCTTGGGTAGCCCTGCCCAGATGGCATAAAGCTATCAGAGATTTTATATGGTGAGACAGGAATGAACTGCTTAAGTTTCTAGTTAAATGGCAATTGCACATCATTCAGGGCTTAGATAGCTCATGGACAGAGAATGGAAGATGAAAATACTATATTAGTTATCAACTTTCGATGCCTTTTTGGAGGAACTTTTCATGGTAGTGCTCTGAGCACTTGATCACACAGGGTTGACACAGATCATGTCTTGGTTCATAATTGAGGCCTTGATTTCCAGTGGTTTGGGGCAGCTTTAACTCAAAACTTAACCTTCTCCACTGAGTTTAGTTCTCTGATCTATGGACATTTCTAGTTTTGTTCTATCTATTTGTGAGTCTTTGCTCAAACTGATGATTTTATTTTTTTCCCCCGCACAAAATCTTACTGTACCGTTAAATCAAAATATAGAAAAAGTGAATCCCAGGAATAATGCCAATGAAAAGACACAGAGACTGATTATGTTATTAAGCAAGAACGTTCATTGTGTCTTCTCACTCCTGCTGGTGTGATGATGTCCCTTCTTCTGAGATGAGTCTGTCATGTGTCTTACCTTTCCTGACCGTTACGAGACACTTCACTTAGCTAAGCAAGCAGAAAATTATCTGGAGTATTTCATTATTCTATTCTCTCTTTTCTGATGATGATGAGCTGAATTGTACCCCAAGTGCTAGAACTGTGTAAAGGACCAGAGTCTGTGCAAAACCAGAGCTGGGGGAAGACAGCAGAGAAATGGAGGCATTCCTTTTAGTAGCAATGAGCTACTTGGGTGGGTACAGCCAACTTGTTGACTGCACTACAAGAATCTCGTTCCACATTAAGCTAGTAAGGTTGAAAAAAAAAAAAATATATATATATATATAAACATATAAATATATAAATAAATATATATAATATATATATATAATATATAATATATAAATATATATAAAATATATATATATTTTTTTTTTTCCTCTCCCTGACTCCACCCATTTTTTTGCACTTTAACAGGGACAAGAACACAGCCAGAAAGCTCTGAGAGACTAAAATGAGTAGAAGCTGGCATGCTGTAGCCATTCAGCCCATTTATATTCCTTCAAAGGCCTAGCATTTCTGTTCAGTTACTGCTCTTGACCAACCATTTGTGTGGTAATCCTGAACAAGTCTAATATGGAAAAAAATATATATTAAATATACTGTGATGGTTTTGCCCCTCAACAGATTTTTTTTTTAGGTGTTCATTGAGTTGTTTGATCCTTATAATTACTTCTGGTCCTCAAACAGTTATGGAATAGGGTGCAGTCATATGTTATGCCTTTCTTCTCAGGAGCTGTGGTGACAATTTCAGTCTCAGTTCTTCTGTTGATTGCTCCCTGCAAATCTTACCCTAAAATGTGGAGTACTTCTGCTTAGACCTTTGTGATGCCACAAAATATATGTTTGCCCTGTAAGCCAGAGAGCTGATAGAGGGATTACGCTTTGTGAAGCTCAGTATCTCCCAGCTGTTGCCTTCGGAGAGCTGCAGATTTGTCCTTCCCTTGACCCAGAGCCATGTGCCATCTGGCTGGCTGTATTTACTCATGACATGGTTTCTCTAACAACCTCTTCTTCTTTGGAGAATTAGGTCTGCTCCTGGAAAGCAGGAGTAAAGCATTTCAAGCACACTAGGGCATGCACTAAAAATGATAAGGAGACCTGTTGAGCAGATCAGAGCAGATAGCGCACTGACCTGTTGTGGAGTTCAGGTATAATATTCTTTATTCTGTTTTCTGTTTGCATTTATTGTCACCTGTATTACACTGGATTTTTCAGAGCTGAAATATAGATCCTGGTAGTGGACACCAGCAGGTGATTTGTTTCAATGACAGAACGGGGATTTTGGCTAAAGCTGTGATGTAATTGCTACTGTAATTGATCCCATGCTGGAAAGCCAAGAAACCTGTCCCATTTTGCATTTGCAGCTTCTGTGCCCCAGGTTGCTGCTTTCAAGCCTGACTTGATATATAGTCAGCTCCCAGGATATGAATGAGATACCCTTTCTGCCCTTGCTTCCTGAAAAGGAAGAATAGTGACACTCCTATGGCAGTGCACAAAGCATAGGGATTCACATAAAAAGCCATGAATGTTAAAATTATGAAACTCAGAGGCAGGAGATGAATTCAGATTAAATCTAGTCCACTCTGGAGACTTTTAATTATTAACCTCAGTGGGAAATGTGGGGTAACAAAAAAAAATCCTGAAGTCTAAAATGGACATCTAAGGGTATTAGAAGAGAATTTACAATGTAGAAGAGAGGAGATGTGGAACGGTATTGCCATCTGCAGTCATTAGACTACAGATAAGTTTTTGCTTGCTTTCACTGTTAATCTGAGCAATCACAGGAATATTTGGTTATCAGTTAAGTAAATTAGCAAATTGTCACACTAAAATGGCTGTTTCTCTGAAAAGGACAATTGGAAAGGATTCCTTCTTGAGTGAGAGTGGGAAATTGATAATTTGTACTCTTTTAAATTCATATGAATTTTAATTCTCCAAAGCCCGAAAATAAAATTCTTCACCAACACTCTGAAGTATGAGGATCCGAGGTCTTGGACACTTGAGCAACTGAGATGTCACTAATAGTGAAAATGCTGGCCCTGCTTTGCCATCCATTTCCTGTGTCTGGTTAGAGATGTCCCTTAACTTCCACAATTATGGATATTAACATGAAAACAAGAAAATGTCGTTAAAAGGTGTTATTTTTTTCTGGTGTGGTTTTGTTTTGTTTTCTTTTCTCTACATCTCTAATGTCACTGGTGAATAATTATTTCAGAGGTCAGTCTTGTGAACTCATGAATGTAGTAAAAGACTAACAACAACAACAACAACAAAAAGGCTGAATGTATAGTCAAAGTGTTTAATATTATTAAATACATATAAATTCCTCTGATTTTTTTACCACAGTTATCAGAGAACCAGTTAAATGGTGATGCAATTTTCTCCATACTAATGGACCAATATGGGTGGCAGAGGAATCTCACTGCCATTCAAACCTATTTTAAACAGTAAAGGTATGGCTGACATGTCTCCCTAAGATTTTTTATTTTTATTTTTATTTTTTTTATGGGGGGTGGGGGGGAGGGGTAAGGAGAAAGGGAGGCGGTGGATAAATATCTTACTTCTGTATGTCTGAAACTCTCTGTTCTACCCAAGACTAAAAACAGCTTATAAAAATAGCCATTGCAAACTTAGAAAGTAATTTCTAGCAAGAATTTAAGATATGATAAATTTGTATCAATCACCTCTGAAAAAAAAAAAAAAAAGAAAACAAACAAACAAACAAAAAAACTTTCTACCTCTGAATATAAGAAAGTCATCAAACAACAGAAGATATTTTTCACTCATAAAGTGTGGTAAATACTGAATTTTGATAAATAATAAATTTTCATTTCCTCAGAGAAATTAAGTACTCTGAAGCTGGAGTACTGTGTTCAGCTCTCTACCCATGACAAGAAGGGTATGGAAGTGTTAGAACAAGTTCAGAGGAATCCACAAAGATGACCAAGAGGCTGAAGAACCTCTCTTATGAAGACAGGGTGAGGGAGTTGGTGTTGTTCAGCCTGGAGGAGAGAAGGCTCTGGGGAGACCTTACAGCAGCCTTGCAGTATTGAAGCGTGCCTAGAGGAAAGCTGGGGAGGGACTACTTGTCAGGAAATGATACCAGAAGTAGTAACGGCTTTAAAATAATAGAGGGTAGATTTAGGCTAGATATTAGGAAGAAAATCTACATTCAAAGGGTAGTGAGACATTGGAACAGGTTGCTCAGAGAAGCTGTGAATGTCCCAACAAGTGTTCAAGGCCAGGCTGGATGGGACTTTTCGCAACCTGCTCTGCTGGAAGATGTTCCTGCCCATGGCAGAGGGGTGGAATTAGATGATCTTTATGATTTATTCCAATTGTTATATATGGAGTGGTAATTAGTGTCGAGAAAATAGTTGATATTAATAAAGAAGAGGGAGATTTGGGAGTGTGGCCATGGGGGTCAGAAAGCCCCATGCCTGACGATAACATCAGACTCTTAATGAGGCCATCAGGAATGTAAAGGGAACAAAGAAGGGTGATTCAGGAGACACCAGCCATGCAGTCTCCAGTTTCTTGTTCTCCAGCCGTTAAGGCATGGAAGTTTCTGGGTGTTTGCTGTTGCTGTTATATGCAAGGTTGCATATGCTGTTGCATATAACAGTAACAGCAAACACCCAGAAACTTCCATGCCTTAATGGCTGGAGAACAAGAAACCAGCTGGAGAACAAGAAACCAGAGACTGCATGGAGTCTCCTGAATCACCCTTCCTTGTTCCCTCTAAACTCTTTTATATTCCTGATGGCCTCATTGTTAAGAGTCTGATGTTATCATCAGGCACAGGGCTTTCCGACCCCCATGGCCACACTCCCAAATCTCCCCTTTCTTTATTAATATCAACCATTTTCTCAACATGAATTACCACTCCATATATAACAATTTATAACAGTTCCAACCAGCAAACACCCCAGCAACTTCCATTCCTTAACAGCGGGAGAACAAGCAACCCCAGATGTCAAGGCATCATATAATCACCCTTCTCTGTTCCCTCTAAACTCTTTACATTCCTGATGGTCACATCGTTAAGAGTCCGATGTTATCACCGACCATGGGGCTTATCAACCCCCATGGACACACTCCCACATCTCCCTCTTCTTTATTAATATGAACTATCTTTTTGACACAAATTATTACTCCATATATCATAAAAATTGGGTAGAAGCTGGAGAAAAACAGGATAAACAGTTAGAGAACAGTAAAACAAAGCTCACAAGTTCTCAAAACTTAAGAAAGGAGAAATTAAAGGGTTGAAAAAAAGAAAAATTGTACATATATGGTATAGAGAAACATCAAGTAGCTTGTGAACCTGTAGTAATCAGCCAATGAGGAAACAGGGGAGGTGATCAGGCATTGGGTAATAGCAAACAAAGGTTATGATTTGTTTACTAAAATGCTCTCCTAATTGGCAGGATGCCCGCCATTGCAATTGCAAATAACATAGATTCACAGAAGATCCTCTCTGTTATATATGGAGTGATAATTTGTGTCGAAAAAGTGGTTAATATTAATAAAGAAGGGGGAGACTTGGGAGTGTGGCCATAGGGGTTGGAGAGCCCTGTGGCAGATGATAACATCAGACTCTTAACAAAGAGGCCATCAGGAATGTAAAAGAGTTTAGAGGGAACAAAGAAGGGTGATTCAGGAGACACCAGCCATACAGTCTCTGGTTTCTTGTTCTCCAGCCGTTAAGGCATGGAAGTTTCTGGGTGTTTGCTGTTGTTATTATATTCAAAGTTGTTTGACCAATGAAAAGTTGTTTTGAAAAGAACTGCTGTGGGGAGAAGGGTATAAGAGGGGAGTCTGTCCCCAGGATAAAAAAAAAAGGCAACACGATGTAATGAAGTTATGTCGTCATTGGGGGGGCAGAAAGAAGGAATGAAGAGGAGCAGGCTAGCGGAACGGAGATCAGGACGGGAACAGGCACATTGATTGTCTCATGAAGATAGGTTCAACCAAACTCAGCAAACTGCTCAGAGAAGCTCGTACAGAAAGTCGTTAGAAACAGGCGCACTGGAGCTGGAGAGAAGCTCGAGCTGAAAGAAGAGACTCCTCGCTGGTGAGCAGCTGCGCATTATGGGGAATCATATGTCCTTAGAAACAAAGACTGTCCTGGTAACCTTACAGCTTATTCTCCTTATTAAAAATCAGACAGCTTATGATCCTGAAATATGGGACCAAATTAAGGTCAAGGTGTGGGACTCTGCAACTAAAAACGACAAGGTTGCAGTGGAATTGCTCAGCACCTGGTGAGCAGTCTCTGAGGCCTCAAAGAGCCATGTGGGACAACAGTCTGGTAAACATGTGGTTTACCAGACAGTGAGGGAGCTGTGGGCTCCTTTACTGATCTGACTGCTACGTTATTGGCCCCTCTGTATTGTCATTGGCCCCTCTACCACTACAGCCATCAAAGGCTTTTGCTGTTACTCCCCCTGTTGACCTGAATGTGCCTTTTGACCCAGGCCCTATTCGCCTTGAAAAGGAGATGGATATGCTTCTCTTCGATTCGGGAAGAACGGGATAAATAAGGCCCAAAGACTGAGTTGCTTGACAACTTAAAGCATGACATATTGTTCAAAAGGAATGGAAAACAGAGACATGTTTGTAATCAAGAAAAGGAATGGAAAATGGAGACTGTTAAGTCATGGAACTTAAAGGATTGTTTGTTACCTTTTCGGTTTGTACATAAGTATATGCGTACTCGAGTTTAGTAAGTCATGGAACTTAAAGGATTGTTTGTTACTTGCCTTTTATATCTTTTATAAATATTTCTTTTATAAATATTACTAAACTCAGATTGAGTTGATACTTAATTAATAACACAATACAAACCGTTCTACAATTCTGTGATTTTATAAATTAGAATGGGTTAGATTTTCAAAAGAGCATCTTCTCCATGGATCAGATCTGCAATTAGATTGAGCATTCAATACTTTATTACCAGTCTACATTTGTCTAAGAGCCCTAACCGTGGTGGGGATGAATATTCCACAGCTTTTCTAGGCAATGTATTCCAATGCATCTTTGCTAGACCTTAAAGATTTTAAACTTAATTCTGCTAAACCATTTCATCTCTCAGTGTTGCTTCTGTTCTGCAAAAAAATATTTTAAGCACTTTAACAAAAATAAAAGGGTTGAAGAAATGCAAATTTGCAGGAGCTGCTGGCTGATAAAATGTATTTTTGTTTTATATTGAATAATACCACCAGCTAGGTCATCTGTGAACATCTGTGATCCATCAACATACTCACATAAATACCAATATTTTGAGATAAAAGTCTAAGTCAATGAACTTTATGGCTGTGGCAAACTCATTATGCTGTGCATGTTATTCTGTCACAAGAAGTCATGAAAACAATACTGAAAAATTAAGAGCAAGTGTTGAAGATGAGTTTTAATCCTGAAGTCCTACATCAAGGAAATGGTTTCTGAGTAGAGTTCTAGTTAAGACATCAGCTTTCGTCTGAAATTTATCTTTAATGAATTACACAAGAGATGGAAGAATATCATTCATATGTTTCACCCTGGATTAATATGGATTGTTGCTCCCTAGGAGTGGAGTCCTAAATCATTCATAAACTGCAGGACAAACCAGAGATTGGAGAAAGCATAAATATAGATGGATAAGGGATAACATGGCAGTCTTTTTCAAATACTATAAAGAGATGAAGAACAAAAAATTAACCATGGTAAAAACAGAATATCTAATAAAGACCATTGCCATAGGTCAAAGGAAGTGTTTATTCTACTTGCGATGCTTCACTAATTTGGATTAGTAAATCCAAATTGTGCCTCCTCCAATACAGGAGAGACACTGATAAAACAGAGAAAACAAAAGGGAGTCATGAAGTTGGGTAAGAGACTGGAGCACATGATGTGCACAAAGACAATGAGGAGAGTTTGGAGAAGCACAAGAAAAGTTTAATAGGTGGTTTAACTGCAGTCTTCAAGTATCTAAATAGAGGGACAGAAAAAAAAAAAAAAGAAAAAAAAAAGATAAACTAAGGTCTTCATGGAAGTGCACAGCAAAAAGAGAAGAGGAAAAGGTCACAAAGTAGAAGAAAGGAAATTCTAGGTAGATAAAATAAAAATAAAATTTGCATAGAGAGTGGCTAAGCACTGGAACTAATTGCCCACAAAGAATGTGAAATCCGCACCCTCAAACAGTTTCAAAACTTGATGGGACTGCTCTCTGCACAGCCTGAGCTGACTTGCAAGTTGTTCATGCTTGAGTAGGAGGTTGTTCTAGATGAACTGCAGGGTTCCTTCCCAAACTGTTCTCAGATTTTCAGATTCTATGACACCACCAAGACAGAATGTCTGATATATACATGGAAATCTAACAACAACCAAAAAAAAAGCGGGCGTTGGAGGGGGGGAAGGGAGACAAAAAAACACACCCTACACCCCTACCAACATTAGTGCATTAGTGTTGGTATATTACACAACTGAATAGTGTTTCCAAGACAAAGGATGAAAATGTCATAATTTAAATTATTTTTAACTGATCATGACCAAGAAACTAGAAAAGTCCAGAAAGGATGTATGAGGTCTCCGATAAGTCTCCAATTATTTACATAAACATGAAACAAAGTACAGTACTTTTCTTTGGAAAGGGGTTTCCTGAGACTGAGACAATGGAAGATATTTCACAGAATCACAGAATTTCTAGGTTGGAAGAGACCTCAAGATCATCGAGTCCAACCTCTGACCTAACGCTAACAGTCCCCACTAAACAATATCCCTAAGCTCTACATCTAAACGTCTTTTGAAGACTTCCAGGGATGGTGACTCCACCACTTCCCTGGGCAGCCTGTTCCAATGTCTAACAACCCTTTCAGTAAAGAAGTTCTTCCTAACATCTAACCTAAAACTCCCCTGGCGCAACTTAAGCCCATTCCCCCTCGTCCTGTCACCAGGCACGTGGGAGAACAGGCCAACCCCCACCTCGCTACAGCCTCCTTTAAGGTATCTGTAAAGAGAATTAAGGTCACCCCTGAGCCTCCTCTTCTCCAGGCTGAACAAGCCCAGCTCCCTCAGCCGCTACTCATAGGACTTGTTCTCCAGGCCCCTCACCAGCTTCGTCACCCTTCTCTGCACCTGCTCAAGCACCTCAATGTCCTTCTTGTAGCGAGGGGCCCAAAACTGAACACAGTACTCGAGGTGCGGCCTCACCAGAGCTGAGTACAGGGGGACGATCACCTCCCTAGCCCTGCTGGTCACACCGTTTCTGATACAAGCCACAATGCCATTGGCCTTCTTGGCCACCTGAGCACACTGCTGGCTCATATTCAGCCGACTATCAACCATCACTCCCAGGTCCTTCTCTGCCTGGCAGCTCTCCAATCACTCATCTCCCAGCCTGTAGCTCTGCTTGGGGTTATTGTGCCCCAGGTGCAGGACCCGGCACTTGGCCTTCTTGAACTTCATGCAGTTGACCTCAGCCCATCGGTGCAGCCTATCCAGATCCTCCTGCAGAGCTTTCCTACCCTCGAGCAGATCGACAAACGCGCCTAGCTTGGTGTCATCTGCGAACTTACTGAGGGTGCACTCGATGCCCTCGTCCAGATCATCGATGAAGATATTAAAGAGGACCAGCCCCAGCACCGAGCCCTGGGGGACGCCACTAGTGACTGGCCTCCAACTGGACTTGGCTCCATTCACCATGATTCTTTGGGCCCGGCTATCCAGCCAGTTTCTAACCCAACAAAGCGTGCGCCAGTCCAAGTCAAGAGCAGCCAGTTTCTTGAGGAGAATGCTGTGGGAGACGGTGTCAAAAGCCTTGCTGAAGTCAAGGTAGACCACATCCACAGCCTTTCCCTCATCCACCCAGCGCGTCACTTTGTCATAGAAGGAGATCAGGTTTGTCAAGCAGGATCTGCCTTTCATAAACCCATGCTGACTAGGCCTGATTGCCTGCTTGCCCTGCAGGTGCCGCATGATGACTCTCAAGAGGATCTGCTCCATGAGCTTCCCTGGCACTGACGTCAAACTGACAAGCCTGTAGTTTCCCGGGTCTGCCCTCCGGCCCTTCTTGTAGATGGGTGTCACATTTGCTAGCCGCCAGTCAACTGGGACCTCCCCCGATAGCCAGGACTGCTGATAAATGATGGATAGTGGCTTGGCCAGCTCCTCTGCCAGTTCTCTCAGTACCCTTGGGTGGATCCCATCCGGCCCCATCGATTTGTGCACATCCAAGTGCCGTAGCAGGTCACCAACCAGTTCTTCGTGGATAGTGAGGGCCACATCCTGCTCTCCATCCCCTTCCACCAGCTCAGGGTACTGCGTATCCAGAGAACAACCGGTATTGCCGCTAAAGACTGAGGCAAAGAAGGCATTGAGCACTTCCGCCTTTTCCTCATCTCTTGTAACTAAGTTTCCCCCCGCATCCAGTAAAGGATGGAGATTCTCCTTAGTCCTCCTTTTTTTGTTGATGTATTTATAAAAACGTTTTTTGTTATCTTTAACGGCAGTAGCCAGATTGAGCTCCAGATGAGCTTTGGCCTTCCTAATTTTGTCCCTGCACAGCCTCGCTACATCCTTAAAGTCCTCCCTAGTGGCCTGCCCAGTTTTCCAAAGATTATAAACCCTCTTTTTCTCCTAAGATCAAGCCACAATTCTCTGTTGAGCCAGGCCGGTCTTCTTCCCCGCCAGCTCGTCTTTGGGCACGTGGGGACAGACTGTTCCTGCGCCATTAAGATTTCCCTCTTGAAGAGCGCCCAGCCTTCCTGGACCCCTCTGCCCTTCAGAACCGCCTCCCAAGGGACTCCACCAACTAGTGTCCTGAGCAGCTCAAAGTCAGCCCTCCGAAAGTCCAATACAGCGGTTTTACTGGTCCCCTTCCTGGCCTCGCCAAGAATAGTGAACTCCACCATTTCGTGGTCACTCTGCCCAACGACAGCTCCCAACAATCACATCCTCCACCAGTCCTTCTCTGTTTGTGAAGAGAAGGTCTAGCGGGGCACCACCCCTGCTAGGTTCACTAACCAGCTGTGTCAGGAAGCTATCTTCCACGCTCTTCAGAAACCTCCTAGACTGCTTTCTCAGGGCTGTGTTGTGCTTCCAGGATATGTCAGGGAAGTTGAAGTCCCCCACGAGAACAAGCGCTGAAGATTTCGCAACTTCTGTCAGCTGCCTGTAGAACTCCTCATTCGTCTCCTCATCCTGGTTCGGTGGTCTATAGCAGACCCCGACCAGGACACTAGCCTCGTTGTCCCTGCCGATCCTAACCCAAAGGGACTCGACCTTGTCATTCCCAGCCTCGAGTTCTACAACCTCGAAAGACTCTCTAATACAGAGAGCCACACCACCACCCCTTCTGTGCTACCTGTCCCTTCTGAAGAGCTTATAGCCAGGCATTGCAGCACTCCAGTCATAAGACTGGTCCCACCACGTCTCTGCGATGGCAACCAAGTTGTAGCCTGCCTAATGCACAATGGCTTCCAGCTCCTCCTGTTTGTTACCCATGCTGCGAGCATTGGTGTAGATGCACTTCAGCTGGGCCATTCCCTTATCCTCTGGCCTTGCCATTGTTCCCCCTGGCACAGCCCCAACAATCCTTGCTTCAGCCCCATCCCCCTTCTTACCTAGTTTAAAGCCCTCTCAATGAGCCCTGCCAGCTCCTGGCCCAGGATCCTTTTTCCCCTAAAAGATAGGAACCCACCTGCAGCCATCAGGCCAGGTGCTGAGTAAAGTGCCCTATGGTCAAAAAAACCAAGATTTCTGCGTTGGCACCAGCCCCGGAGCCACGTGTTTAACAGGTAGGCTTTCCGTGTCCTCTCTGTACCCCTCCCTGCCACCGTAGAGATGGATGAAAACACCACCTGCACTCCCGCTCCATCCACTAACCGTCCCAGCCCCCTAAAGTCTCTTTTGATAGCCTTCAGGCTTCTCTCTTCAATGTCACTGTCCGCCTGGACTATCAAAAGAGGATAATAATCAGAAGTGCGAACCAGGTTGGGAAGCTTCCTGGCTTCTATCCCATATTTATGGGATAAGAACAAGAGGTAGGTTTACAGAGTTAGAGTTTCACAACATATGTTTCATAAACATACAGAATAATGTTTATGTTTAATGTTTGTGTTACAAAGTCAGCAAAATTAATTGTTTTCTTTAAATCATATTACAACAAAATCTCACCTCCATTTTGCATGAATTAGGCACACTGAATTATCCTGTGTGACATGTATTTCTTTATTGCCCTTCATCAGATAGTTGGAGTTATCTCAGGTTCAGAGATACTAATGGAGTCACTGAAGAGACTAGCTGCTGTCCAAAGGTAATACATAGGGAGACTGGTAAAATTATATTAGGCCAGGGCAGTTGTAAGTAGCGTAATTCATTCTAGTTTAAAGTTAATGTAGCAAAAGGCCAATCTGACATGACACGTTTAAAACTGATTGTTTAAGATCTACTGCAGGAGGATTTGGATCCTTAACCGACTAAAACAGATTATGATCTTATAATAAGGGGAAAAAAGATGGTAGTGTCTCTGCCATTAGTCTGGTTAGTCTGTATCGTGCTGCATTAGTAGCAAATACTGCACTGCAGTAAACTATTCAGTTGGAAATAAGATTTTTTTTTCACTCTTTTTATTTCTTTCCCTTCATAAAGAAGAATGAACTTGTTCTAGCTAAACAAAACATGAGCCACACAACTGGACTACTAGAGATAGAAGTTTATGAAAAACTTACTCAAAATTCATACAATAACATACATATTACATACATACATACAAAATTCATTCATCAACACAAAAAGTTTGCTTTAAATACAGTATTAAAAAAAAAAAAAAAAAGTATTTGAATTTGAAAACTAAAGATATTCCCATAAGTATTATCTAATATCTTTAGGTGAAATTGTGCTCTAAATGCTTATGATCATCTACTAATCTACTCATATGCTCACCTACTCATTTACTAAAAATCACAAATGGACGTAGTACAAACATTGTGAAATAGTGGGATAATTACATCAAATGTCTATGGTTTAGAAGAAAAAGATGAGCTGTTAATAGAAGAAGAATCTATGCTCAGTAAGACACAATGACAATTACAGACATAAGAAAGTCTGGGAGGAAGACATATTAAGTTCTGAAAAATGTAAACCAGCTGGCAGAATGAACTGAGGAAGTGGAATTCAAGTTGGACAATTTTCTCATGTTGAACAGAAGACGTTTTGGGTGAAAAAAAAAAAAAGAAAAAAGTGTTTCAAATCAGCTTATTGACTTCTAAAAACAAGAAATTTTATTTTTATCCATTTTGTGTGGCTTTTACATGAGTTTATTTGCCTTCGGTCTTCCATTTTAATAGTTTCTGTTGTTCAGTTTTTAATTTCTATTCTGTTACTTCCTGAGAGTTTGATAATGAGAATTTCCTGGTAATTTCCTTTTACAGAGTCTCTTTGACTCCACTTCATAAAAATAAATAAATAAAATAAAATAAAATAAAATAAAATAAAATAAAATAAAATAAAATAAAATAAAATAAAATAAAATAAAATAAAATAAAATAAAATAAAATAAAATAAAATAATAAAACGTGTTTAAGCATTGCAGCAGACTTTTGTTCTTCCCTTTGTGAATGTGACTGCAAAAGAGCTTTTGAGAAAGGATTGTCCTTAGGTCAAAAACTTTTTTTTTTTTTTTCTTTTTTTGCTACTGGTTGGTAATGAGGTATTGAAACTTGTTCGCCTGCACTAGGCTTCATTGCTCTTCCGTGGTGGACTAGAGACTCAGTGATGACCAGTCCCTATTCTTTTCTTCTTGTCTGCAGAAAGTCTGGACAGGGATCTTTTCCTTTACTAAGTATGCCTGCAGCACAGATGTATAGTAGGTACGAGCAAGTCTGGATCCCAGCTACAGAGCAGAAATATTTAAATACATATTTTTATCCCATTGGCTTCAATAGCACCTAAGGGCTTTTTCCAGTACTTTATCAAAAAGTGACTGCTCAGGACATGACAAAGATGAAGATTTGCATGTTCTTAGCCCATTAGTAGATATTAAAATCTCAACTTTTGGAGAGCTGAAGGAAGACAGATTATATAGTAGGTGGCTGCCTAGATTCTGAGGTGAGTTGTTTTGTGTTTTTCTTTTCTTATTCTCTTACTATGCAGGAAATATGATTTTGAGTCTGAAGGATTGGATTAGCAACAGGAACTGCATGCCAAACTCCTGCAAAAAGCTTTTCATTATAGATTTTAAAACTCACTTTAGAATGTATACAGGCAAAAATTGATATAAGCAAAATTGCCACCTGCAAGACAGATATGCCAGGTCACAAATCTGACTATAAGGTGCTACGCACCTGACAGGCACCTTTAATGCAGAATGAAAAAGGACAATCCTGTGATATTAAACACCACAGAAGTGAATTACCAGAAATACCAACCAGATTCTTGCTCATAAGCTCCAAGTCAGACTTTTGAAGTACTCAGCACCCACAGACTATTCTTGAGACACCTCATTGTCAATTTGGGTATGTAAAAGATTGGCTTCAGGGTCAAATAACAATGTCTGATTAATATTAACATTATTTGCCTGATCTTCAGATTGAATGACTGCTTGTAACCTTGTGCAGATAAAAGAAAACAAGTTATTTTAACTTAAACCTATTTCACTAAGAAAACAACGTGTTTTTATTGTTTTTGTTGTTTGTTTCTGTTTTGGCTTTCTAAAGAACTAACATACCTGTTGTTTGTTTGCAAAAGGCTAAGAATAAGACCTTCAGTGAGGTTACCTCTGCTTAGTGATGAATGGCAACAAATTGCAGCATTTTAGCTCTGTATTTGACCTCTACCCACAGAAGTCAACTGGTAACATTTTCTTTCCCTAAAAATGGTAAGTATTTCTGAAAATAAATAAATAAATAAATAAATCAGAGCAATTATGAACTTTGATATTCTTCTTTTATCTTCATATTTCTAGTGGAAGCATAAACCATTCATTTGATGAAAAACATAATTATAGCTTTTGACACTAACTTGCTAGGTACTATGGGTCAGAGATTAATATCAAGTCATTTGATTTTTGTAATGACTTCTTATTAGTTCTTCTGTTATTTTGATCATTAATCAAATTATTCTGTTAATTTGATCATCGTGTCTCACTGTTCAGAGCTACCTAGTATCCTGGACTTGACAATCAGTGACATGGAATGCTATTTGAATATAACATTTAATTGGTATTAGTACAACAGCCCCAGAACAGACATAGAAAAAAATATGCTGAGAATTCTTGTATCCAACCACCAGTTATCCAATTCCCAGAACCAACTCTGCCTTACAGATTGAATGAAGGAAAAACAAGGAAAACGGTAAACTCTCCTGAAACTGACAGAGCTTTCGACATACAGGGTTAATAATTCTGTAAAATATGTTCTCTAGTTAAATTCTTTCTGTGCATTCCAGAAAGAAAAAAAAAAAAAATAATAATAATTTGGAAGACTGTCTATAAATGCATCATCTGGTGACATTTACCCTAATAGTATAATTAAGACAACTAAATTAAGAGAACTCCTAATGGGCTTTTTCCACGTCACTTATTATTTATATATCACTGCCAGTTCCATCCTTCTTCATATTTCATGTTTACATTTCAGAAGCATTGGAACAGATAGTGCTAGGCAACATACACATATATCATGATAAAAATATCTTTCCCAAGTAATTTGTACTCTAAAGCAAAACATTTTCTCTTAGAGATTTTTACCGCCCCTCAGATTAAGGACACAATCCTTCTGCTCTTAGAGATGTGCCTGTGCCACTGACTTAATTTCATCAAAGGAAGAGTAGACACATAGATGCACAGTGATAAGTGACCTGGAAATGCTTCTGCTGATATACAATGTCAGCAGTCTAAACCTCAGCCAGCTCTGGTTAATCTCTCATGACTCCAGGTGAATCAAAGATGGGAGTGAGGACTATGGGAACTGAGACCAAATAGTTCTAGGGTTTCTAATCTCTCCTCATCTGGAAACCTTAGTCATTTTCATTACTTTTCTCATGACTTTTCTATTCCTGCCATATCAAGTTGACCAAAATGGAACATAGTTTTCAAGGTAAGAATGCACTACATTACTGATTTATCATTCTTCTCTTTACCATGCCTAGTGAAAATCAAAAAGTTACAATCATGAAGTAAAGTTGTAGTTGCAAGTAAAGTTCAGTTGCTGTCAGTTCCAGTAGTATGCTCTCTACAAATATGGCCTGTGAGAATCAAGGCAAAGCAAGGCAAGGCAAGGCAAGGCAAGGCAAGGAAAACACAGCACATAATGGATATTTAGTAGACCAGGGGATATTTTAAATTATCTTTGGACAGTTTCTTTCAGCAGATAAATCAATATTCAGCCTATTCTTTTGTCAGGTTGTGATGGTGGTATGAAAAAATAAGCTTTTATTTACATCTGAAGATGATTAAAAGCGGCACTGTGTTAGAATATTCAGTGGAAGCACTGTGATAGATAAGATGTCAAGGAGAGCTCCAGGAACGACAACAATGCTTTAAGAAGATAAATAAATATACAGTGTTATCTTCTAAGCTGAAGCCTCATATGACTTCACTTTTAAATATGTATGACCGAAACCTTTTTTGTTCTATCCACATCTTCACACATTTGTAAATGTTCTCTTACAAGGCAAACCAATAAGACAATGGAATAGATTACCTACAGAAGCATCCAACATACTACAGGGATATTCAAGAGCTGTGTGGAAAAAACAACTGTGAGAATATACTTAAAAAGGAGAGAAAGAAAGAAAGAAAGAAAGAAAGAAAGAAAGAAAGAAAGAAAGAAAGAAAGAAAGAAAGAAAGAAAGAAAGAAAGAAAGAAAGAAAGAAAGAAAGAAAGAGAAAGAAAGAAAGAAAGAAAGAAAGAAAGAAAGAAAGAAAGAAAGAAAGAAAGAAAGAAAGAAAGAAAGAAAGAAAGAAAGAAAGAAAGAAAGAAAGAAAGAAAGAAAGAAAAAGAAAGAAAGAAAGAAAACATTGTGGCAGTCAGGTCACAAAAGGAATACTTGAGTACTTGGTGAACTTTAGGTTTCTGGCTTTGCCATTCCCCAGATGGATTCAGACTGCAATAAAAATTTTACTAGGTCTCATCAGCATCACTGAGGATGATGATAGTTTCTGCATTTTTGAGGAAGATCTCATGTTCCTTGTTGTCCTTCCAGTGCCCCGGGAGCTTATTCAGTACATATTATTTGGTTGGTCCTTAGACTTGGCAAGCTTCATAGAGCTGGATGCAATACAGTCCTTTTTGTAGAACAATCTGCAGCAAAAATGAATGAACAAACACAAAGAATAGTTCAGCCTGGAAGAATATTCTGGGGAGTATTTCTATTTACACACCCTATTCTTACTCCACATCTCTGATTTTGGCATTCTCAGATGCAACATGTTGGGATAAAGTAACTAAATTAGCACAAGTGCATTTCTGTGTAGGCTTGGTCTGAAAACATGATAATGAAAATACAATCCTTTCTTCTTGTGAACACATTATATATAAAATCAAATATACAATTAATTCTCAGAAATGCCTTCATCACTGGAAAAAAAAAAAAAAAAGAAAAAAAAAGCCTCATGTACTGAAGCACTTAAACACCATTGAAAACCTAATGTATTTCTTGAACATTGATATGTCTTTTCTGGCAGAGGTTAAAAGTATGAGTGGTATCACAATAAAGCAATTTCCCATGTATCAATGACACACTAACATAACCCCTCTGTAATGACAGCCTATGGCTGATTTCACAGCTGACCAGTTTAAATAGTGCTGTCGTTAGAAAACATCATTGTATAAACAATTTTACATAAGTTATCAGAGATATCTACAGATTAATGAAATAGGGCAGTGCTCTAACAGGACACAGTGGATACTGAGGGATTCCTACAGGACATGTCTATGCTTTTTTCCTTGAATTGGGAGGCCATACAGCATTTAGATTCTCACTTTTGGGCTTGATCTGGGCTGATTCCACAGGATTCAATGCCAGAACTCATACTCTGGAGCAGACCACTTCCTCCATATGGTAACAATAGGAAGGTATAGCTACGTCTACTGGATCAAACTAAAAGTAACTCAAACCTAGCTTGACTTCTACACAAACACACACAAAAAAAGCAGTTTCTTCCTGAAAGACTTTGTAATATAAGTAGTGTACAAGAGTCAGCAATGTAAAGCAAAGGAAAACTGGGAAGTGGTACTGGTTGCCAGAGTCACAGCAGCTAACGCTTCCACATGCCTCAGCTTTTGAAAGTGGTAGCATTTTTCTTTCAAAGTAAAGGAATGAAATAACTGTAACACAAAGCAAAATCCTCTTAAAGAGAAAATGTGTTTCACAGTGAAAAAGGAACTTCCTCCACCTTCTCTCATATTCAGTTTTAAAGTATACAAACAAATTATGGTTAACATATCCTTATCATTTAATTAAGACTTCTTAATTTGATTTTTATTGAAATAAGCAACTGGTTTCATTATCTATCTGACCTCAAAGATGTATATTACAACTTGCCCTGTGTTGTTTTTACCGTATCAATAGAAATGAATAATTCAGATGTCTGTTGCAGCTATTACATTTTTATCACCAATTAAGTCATATTTGGCTACATTTTCACCTCCATCTGATTCAGAATCTTGCATTTTCTTACTGGTTGCTTTCTATAGCCAGAAAGCAAATTATCCAAGAATAGAGTATTCAGAATTAGCACCAGTGTTCAACTTAGAATGTAGGCTATTTTTTTTTTTCCAAGCAAGTAATTGCTTCTTTGTCCATTTGTATGCACAATAAATAAACAAACAAACAAACAAACAAACAAATAAATGAATGAATAAGAAGCGGAAAATTTGATCATTATAACATGTAAAATGCAAATTTGCAGAAAGGATGTTGCATATATAAAGGCGTCAAAGACATTTCATATTTGGCACTGTCAAAATCACTACTAAAGGCAACCAGCTTCATCCATATCACATTTCTTGCTCAAGTACCACAATATTTTTTTTTGCTAAGTGCTTAAGTATTTGGTCAGATCAGAGTGCAGGAAGCACAGTTAAGAGCTTCAGAACTACATATGTCTAATGCAAAAAATCAAAGCCAGTCATTTAGAGGAAAAAAAAAAAAAAAAAAGAAAGAAAGAAAAAAAGGAAAAAAAAAAAAAAAAAAAAAAAAAGGATTCATACCACGCTAGATTTGCTCTCTAAAATATGTTTTGGACTCTGATCATATTTGCAAGACTTGAGTTGTTTGAACTGACTCACATGTTTCTGGATGTTCTGTTGTTTTTTCATTCCATAGCACTCTGGATTTGAGAAGAAATGCTAGGTTACTTCATCCAGAGAAGTCAGCGACCAACAGGCCCCAAAGAAGAACTTTGAAAACTGAGACAAAAACTTCATGCTGTGAAATTGTTCCCTGCATTTGATGAAAGCACACACATGGTAATAAACATGCATATCTGGTTGACCATTCAAGTTTAACTCAACTAACTTGAGAACTTGAGATTCCACAGTTATTCAATATTCATAATTCATTTTTCAATTATATTTCAAATTGAAGAAACAACTATATCAAATTGTTCCTTGAGAAATAAAAAAAAAAAAAAAAAGAAAAAAAAGATTCTGTTCACTTTTTTCTTTTCTAAAGTGACAGAAAATCATACCTAAAACAAGCACAAATTAAAATAGAGATTGCACAAATCAGCAGTGTTACCCAGACTTACAATTGTTTAGTAAATCAGAAGAAATCTTATCTAACGTTTGGTTTCAGTTTGGTCATCTGGCTCAAACAATTTGTGGACAAGTCAAGTAGGGGAGAGATATGGGTCCTACCTTCTCTTCTAATTTAAAACACAATGAAGATAAAGAGAGATATAACCCACACACTTAAACCTTTGATAGAAACAATGAGGGAAACAGGAAAAGACAAATATCCCCCTAATGACTCCCTGCTAGCACAAATCCAACTAATTTATTTTCCAATATGCCTGGCAAAAAGGACTGAGTTTGAGGGGATGGTGAAGGAAGGAGAGGATTCAGGCAGCAGAAAAGAAATGGGGAGAAGCACAGAATATTTAATTATGGATTTCTTTTCAAGGTAACTCTGTATTTTGACTTAATGATGTACTGGCTTCAGATATGCTTTGTAATTCACCACACAAGCTTTTTCTTTACTCCCATGGGAGGGCCAAGAAACTGTGCTTAAAGAGCATTTGAGGTTCTTTATTTGAAACTTATGGATTAATCTAGAGATGTGATGTATGAATTCTTACACCAGTGGTTCATGTTCATCTCTCTAAATATATATATAGTCCTGCATCATATCTGCTTAGGCAACACATTGGCAATGCCATGTGTCACCTGAGTACCTTTGTAATGTATTCCATGAAAGGAAGAGAACAAGAAGCAAAGGAGCAGAGTGGAGGTCTCCAGGTATGACACGGTAAAGAAAACTGATACTTCAAAAACAAAACTTAATTTGACAAAAAATAGACAGTAGCTGTTTTACAAACATACATGGGGCTCAGCTGTGCAGACTGTCCATAGGCCTGAGAAGTATCTAATGACTTAGTATTGGTTTGTTTATTTTCCTCAGTTTGTCCGCTTCACAGCTGAATAATTTACCTTTTAATATCCTAGTTGTAAAAGAGAGGCAAAGCTGTTGACTTTCGAGAAAGGCTCTTTGAGATCACTGAGATGCAATGGTATGCAAAAATGGACATTTTCAATACAGATCATTGAGAGTACACCCATGCCCACCTTGAGCATTTCAAAGACTTTGACTAAGAAGCAGCTTTAAATTCCTCCCTGAAACGTATGAAAACGGATCCTAAAATTCCTGCTTCCTAAGCCAGTGGACAAACTATGTATTAGTAAAAGATTCTTGCCACCTGCCTCCCTTGAGTTATGCTGTCTGCAATGCCTGATCTGTTAGGCATACTTTGAATGTTACCATCAGACCAAGTCCTGTAATAACCTAGAATTAAGAACACCTACTCTGTGAATCTCAAGGGGGTTTATAAATGACAGAGAACCTAAAGAACTCAAATAGGACTAAGGAAAGTTTGGGAATGATGTAAGCAGAGTTAACTTAAGGAAGGTTAATGTATGTGACCAGAAGTCAAGAGTTAGGCATCAACTGGAGTAGAGTACAAATATTTCTGAATATCTGGCAATCTGGCATTGTAGAGTAAGTGGGAATGTTCTGTAATATTTTATGTTCCTTGAGTCTAAATCAGTTTCACCACCTTTCTGTGTGCTATATATGGTGGAATGGATCCCCAGAAGAGAAACAAGATGATGTAAACAGCTGTCCGAATGGCCTATCAAGAACTGAATGGGACAATTATCTGAGGAAAAAGCCTGGGTAAGGCAGTTTGAACATCAGTTTTTAGGAACAGTAGTGGACAGAAAATGATTAAAATATATATATAAACACATATATATAAAATAATAAAAAAGGTTTCTACATGGTTTAGGATAGTGAGTTAGAAGACATTTTCTGCTTTCTGTATTTTCTGTGATTAAGATTTAAACATATTTTATATTCTTCTGCCTCAAAAAATATTAATTTTAGAGTAACACAAAATAGATTTTAAGTCAATTTCAGGAAACCACAAAATTGAACAAAGGTGCTGTGAATTCACACCTGAAGGAATCAGAGATTATTTTTTTTTCCCTTGTATAACAGCTGTACCAGAGGTACACTTAGAGGGCTACTTAAGGAGGCAATAGCCAATAAAATAAAATAAAATAATAATAAAAAAGATTATGAAGAATTTTCAGGGGATTAGCTGATATGTGTGTATATATATATATATATATATATATATATATATTTCTGTCTGGTCTTTCAAGCCCTTGTTTGCACCTGGTTTATCTAGCTCTGAATTTAAACCTTTTTAATTTCAGTGACCCTGGATGATAAGTTCAACAAGGCCAAGTGCCGGGTCCTGCACCTGGGGTGCAATAACCCCAAGCAGAGCTACAGGCTGGGAGAGGAATGGTTGGAGAGCTGCCAGGCAGAGAAGGACCTGGGAGTGATGGTGGATAGTCGGCTGAATATGAGCCAGCAGTGTGCTCAGGTGGCCAAGAAGGCCAACGGCATCGTGGCTTGTATCAGGAACAGTGTGACCAGCAGGGCTAGGGAGGTGATCGTCCCCCTGTACTCAGCTCTGGTGAGGCCGCACCTCGAGTACTGTGTTCAGTTTTGGGCCCCTCGCTACAAGAAGGACATCGAGGTGCTTGAGCGGGTACAGAGAAGGGCGACGAAGCTGGTGAGGGGCCTGGAGAACAAGTCCTACGAGGAGCGGCTGAGGGAGCTGGGCTTGTTCAGCCTGGAGAAGAGGAGGCTCAGGGGTGACCTTATCGCTCTTTTTAGGTACCTCAAGGGAGGCTGTAGCGAGGTGGGGGTTGGCCTGTTCTCCCATGTGCCTGGTGACAGGACGAGGGGGAATGGGCTTAAGTTGCGCCAGGGGAGTTTTAGGTTAGATGTTAGGAAGAACTTCTTCACTGAAAGGGTTGTGAGGCATTGGAACAGGCTGCCCAGGGAAGTGGTGGAGTCACCGTCCCTGGAAGTCTTCAAAAGACGTTTAGATGTAGAGCTTAGGGATATGGTTTAGTGGAGGGCTGTTAGCGTTAGGTCAGAGGTTGGACTCGATGACCTTGAGGTCTCTTCCAACCTAGAAAATTCTGTGATTCTGTGATATGTTTCTGTACGTGTCTTCCAAATTAAATTTTTCAGCTGATCCTGGTGATAATCTAACATTGTGTAAATTCCTGCTAAGTGTGTGGCAAACTTTAGCTTCTGTACATTCCAGATTGATAATGTCACCCAACTTCTTGCTGAATAACACTTATCTGGGAGTAAAATATAAGCAACTAAATAGTTCCCTGCTGCTCAGAAAGTATGGTCTTGTGATTAAGACACTGCTTTCAGTCTTAGAAATTATACATTTAATTGTCAGATCCTCTGCAAATTTACTTATATGCAAATCACTTCTTCTCCCCATGCTTCAGTTTCCCGGCTGTAAATTCAGGGTTTACAGCTACCTCTGTTGTAACTAACACTACTTAAATCAAAGTCAAGTACTGCCTCTGATTGTAACAGCCTGGGTTCATGCTCCTGGTCTGCTACAGAATACTGGTGAGACGCTGGGCGTGTCACTTAGCCTGTATCTTAGCTTTATTTTCATCTCCCTGATGTGAACCACAAGCCATATTATTTCTCTGGGGTACGTTTGGTAATATTTTCAGTGAGTTTCTATGATTATTTTTCAAACCACATTATTATCTAGATTGATTTTGGATGTAGGAATTGGTGCAGCACAGGAGGTGTTTATTGTCTATTGTTTAGACAAGTTATCTTTGTCAAGCCAAACAAAAAGAAGTGGAGAAAGAAAATGAACTCTACACCTCACTAAATAACATTAGGTGTTAGGCATTAGGGATTTTACAGTTTGTGTTTCTTCCCTAGGAATGATAGGGATGTTGGTCTTGTAACTCTACATGTAATTTTCATGATAAGTGCTTGACTTTTCTAGTTAGCTTGAGTCTGCCTCAGGTGAGAGATGTGCATCATCCAGGGAATAGTATCTTTTTTGGCTTTATGAATATTGCTGGATGAATACTGGTGCTGAATGTTTTTCACATTTCCTGGATGATTTGAAGGCTCTATCTGAATCCTGACCTGCCTTTGCTAGTTTTGTCTTTTATTTCTCCTTTTAGTAGCATTCATTGTTTTTACTTTTTTGTTTGTTTGTTTGGCTTTTTTTTTGTTTTGTTTTGTTTTCTCTTTCTCTTTTTTTTTTTTTTTCCTTTTTGCTTTTATTACAGCTGTAAAAATGAAAAAATATTTTATTGTATATATACACAATTTCTTTTGAAACTTTCTCACTCGTGACTGACTAATCACTACTAGGGGATACGGGAAGTGTTCTCAATAATGCAGTTTAAGAAGGGTATAAAACTCGAGTGGAAAAAAAGAAATATTCACCCCAGTACAATATGGTGCTAAGGTGTCTGTAGTATCTGAGTGCTGGCAATATTTTCTTTGCTGGCATGGTTATAACTTCATTATGTGTACACACACACAAAAACACAGTCGCATTTTAGTACCTCATGTTTCTCAGGACTATCAACCCACCTATCTTTAGGTATTTGACCTACATCAATCGAGGTAAGGCTTTATAACCAATGGATAAGCAAGCACCTGCACAGCATACTGATTTCAAAGGGTTTACTTCAGTGTGGTCTTGCAGATTGTATACATATTAGTACACCTACTACAGTATACAACCTATGCATTGGGTGAGGTTTTGGAGCACATCATCTTGTTCCAGTGTATCTGGAATGGGGCCATCAGAAGATTCACTGAAAAACTGCATTCCCAATATGAAGTTCCCGAAGTTAATGTAGACAGACCTTCGGTTCATCTTGGAATTAATCTGTTTACTTTTAGATAGGTACTGTTGTGATATACAAAGGTATTTTAGCATTGTATTTCTATTTAGATCCCAAACACATATTGTTTTCCAAGCAAGTTAAAAGTTGCTTTTAGTGACTCTAAGACAAAAGCTGTTATTTGACTTATTTTCTTGTCCTTCTTATCATGTTTAATTTCAAACCTCCTGTTTTCCCCACAGGGTTAAAGAA
Source organism: Aythya marila (assembly GCF_965140915.1). NCBI lineage: Eukaryota > Metazoa > Chordata > Aves > Anseriformes > Anatidae > Aythya > Aythya marila. Next base: position 6,178,705 of record NC_139080.1, on the reverse strand, counting down.
AGTACCTTCTCTGGCTGGAGATTCTCTCGTTTTTGAAATTCAGTTTTCTGCTAAGATTTGACATACATTTTATTCACCTACAGACATACAAACATAATTTATGAAAAACTGAAATCTGAATCTCCAGCATCTCTTTATATTGTTACATTTCCTAATTTTGTTAAAGAGAAAGATAACAGAAAATGTCCAGTCCTAGCCATTATACTATTCTATATCAGATGTATGTGTACACTGGCATTTAATTATATATTATAATATAGCCTAAGAGCCATGAAAATATGAAACAAAACAATAAAACTAAATGAAAACTTTCTTGCCTTTTCAAGATGAAATGATTTAATTTATCAAAAGAAAATGAGATTGTTGAAGTGCACAGAGAGCAGTGAAAATCTTTCAAGGGTGTCTCATTTTACCAGGCTTAGACCTTAACCTGAGATTAGAGCACTACAAACTAATTTACCCACTGATTTTGGACAGTGTCCTTTATTATTGTGACATTGCTCTATACCCCTGAGAATGTAGGTGCAATTCTATGACTGATTTGCTGAATAACTTCAGATTAAGTACTAGTACTAAGATTAGTACCAGTACAGATTAGTACTAGTACTTAACCTAGTACTTCAGGTTAAAAACTGCCTCCCAGTAAGTGACATCCTTTGAAGTCTCTGGACTGTCTTCCTGTCCATGTTTGCCTGCTATGTGAACACTCAAAGCAGAGGTCCACCAAAACCTTTGGTCTTGGCTGTGGACAACCCGGTGACATGGAGTCACAGCTACTCATCACTTTGATTGCCTTGGAAAGCTTTCCATACAGGTGCCTGAGCAACAGAAGCTGGTCTGAAACCCTAGCTCTGGCTTTTGTAACAACTGCTACAGAAGGTATTTTTAACCTGTGGTTTTAGAAAAGATCATGGAGGCACCCGCTAGTCCATCCTACACCATTCAGCAGAGGCTCCCTCCGTACATTTTTCTCTATTGTTTTATTTCTTTTCGTGCTTGCCTGTTTCTCTGCAGATAGCTCAGCGATTAGTGAAGCAACTGACTCTGCCTTTTTCAGCTCATCTCAGGGTTCCAGGTAAAAAAAGCCCATTTGAAGCAGAGCCCGATGCTCACAATAATTCCCCATATGTTGATTTTCACACCAGCCTTGGGAGGCTGCACCTCATTATTTGATTATTCCCTGCATCTGATTTGTTTGTGTGCACGCATGCATGTGTGCATGTATGGCTTTTTTCTCTCTAGTTTGAAGTGACTCTGACCTAAATCGAGGAAAGTGTGGGTGGCAGTTTAGTTGTAGGTGCCACTTCAAAGCTTTGAAATGATACAATCTGCAAATAAGTTCTTTAAGGGAGGGGAGGAAGAGGATATCCATGTGTATTCAGGGATGTGACAGGACTTGTGACAGGACTAACAACAGATGAACCCCAGAGGCTCTGATTTCTGTGTCCAGAGACACCCCTTATGTCTCTGGACCTTAGGGGGTGGATTTTTAAAGTACTCGTTTGTATATCACTAGATCTAATGCAATTAAGCTTATGATTTAGCAAAACTGCTCTGAAAAGGGAATATCACAGAAAGAAAATATATGACCCCTCTAATTAAATCAAGAAAAGACCCCATCTTCCCAAAGACAAGATAGCTTTCACCATAAGATCCTACTATATCTGTAAAGACAAAGCACTCTTGGCATTTTCAGTTGTTTGTGGTTAAGAATGACAGTTATTTATGCTTTTACATTTATAAATCAGCCCATGGTTGCTTACTGTACTTTGTAAACATTGGGCTCCAACTTTCTGGGAGCGTGAAGCTGAACGGGCAAAATAGACAAAAAAAGGAAGCATGTGGACAAGTAGTGCCTTAGAATGGGCTGCAGAGATCTTCCCAGCTTCCTAGTTGTGAGTCCAATTTATCACAGCAAGTTAACTTCGTGTTTCCACTTTCCCTACAAAGTCCCTTGGGAACTACCAAGCACTACTTGTCTTTCTGTTCATGCTTTCCAGCCACTTTCTTCAAGAATTATTTTCACTCTGTAAATCGCTTGATGAAAAAAATATTCTTCAGGATATTAATATTGAGAACATGTTTTAGAAGCCCAAATTGTAAAACTAACACTGAGAAACTGTTCGTTTACTGTGAGAGAAAGAAAGCAGCAGTCTGCACAGCTGGGTAAAGGAGTCAAGTCCAAAGCCCCTGAGACCATTGGTGCAGCTGGTCTCAGGTTTAGCTACATGTGAGCCCAGATAGAGGACACAGAGTTACCTTTAAAGATGAGTAAAACCATTTCTGGAGTATTCCTCCCCACTGACTTTGCCACTGAGCCTAGGAAATACAGTGCAACAGGTTTTATACGTGTTGCAAACTATTCTCTCTACGCCTTAATGATGCTGATCTAGGCTTTGTTAACTCTATATTTGTACTGAAATATTGAATCTTCCATCTTTATTATGTACATATAAAGTCTGAAAATATAAGCAAACCATCATTAAATAAGGTAGGGTCTGAATTTACAATATACACGATGATTAGTGCGTATGAAATCTTAGTAATAAGGAGAAACTCTCACACCTAGGAGTGAAATTAAAATTATATGATGGCTGTAACAGGCTAAGAACGTATATTTGGGTGGATGGCCATCTATACCATAGTTTTCCTTGTACTGTCTTGTTTGTCTTTCCTTAAACATAAAAAAAAAAAAAAAAAGAAAAAAAAAAAAAGTAATTCTGTAAAGACTTAGGTAAAGATTGTAAAACAGTATTACATTAAGGCTAAGGCATTCTCATGAGCTGCCTCACATGAAGAAGGGATGTCTGTGTAAAACAGAGTGAAAACTAGCTCCTGACATCAGTGCTACCTACTCTCCCAGTCACTTCCCTTACCACAGAATCACAGAATCACAGAATTTCTATGTTGGAAGAGACCTCAAGATCATTGAGTCCATCCTCTGACCTAACGCTAACAGTCCCCACTAAACAATATCCCTAAGCTCTACATCTAAACGTCTTTTAAAGACTTCCAGGGATGGTGACTCCACCACTTCCCTAGGCAGCCTGTTCCAATGCCTCACAACCCTTTCGGTAAAGAAGTTCTTCCTAACATCTAACCTAAAACTCCCCTGATGCAACTTTAGCCCATTCCCCCTCGTCCTGTCACCAGGCACGTGGGAGAACAGGCCAACCCTCACCTCGCTACAGCCTCCTTTAAGGTATCTATAAAGAGAATTAAGGTCACCTCTGAGCCTCCTCTTCTCCAGGCTGAACAAGCCCAGCTCCCTCAGCTGCTCCTCGTAGGACTTGTTCTCCAGGCCCCTCACCAGCTTCGTCACCCTTCTCTGCACCCGCTCAAGCACCTCGATGCCCTTCTTGTAGCAAGGGGCCCAAAACTGAACACAGTACTCGAGGTGCGGCCTCACCAGAGCTGAGTACAGGGGGACGATCACCTCCCTAGCCCTGCTGGTCACACTGTTTCTGATACAAGCCACGATGCCATTGGCCTTCTTGGCCACCTGAGCACACTGCTGGCTCATATTCAGCCGACTATCCACCATCACTCCCAGGTCCTTCTCTGCCTGGCAGCTCTCCAATCACTCATCTCCCAGCCTGTAGCTCTGCTTGGGGTTATTGTGCCCCAGGTGCAGGACCCGGCACTTGGCCTTCTTGGACTTCGTGCAGTTGACCTCAGCCCATCGGTGCAGCCTATCCAGATCCTCCTGCAGAACTTTCCTACCCTCAAGCAGATCGACACACACACCTAACTTGGTGTCATCTGCAAACTTACTGAGGGTGCACTTGATGCCCTCGTCCAGATCATCAATGAAGATATTAAAGAGAACCAGCGCCAGCACTGAGCCCTGGGGGACGCCACTAGTGACTGGCCTCCAACTGGACTTGGCTCCATTCACCACAATTCTTTGGGCCCGGCTATCCAGCCAGTTTCTAACCCAACAAAGCGTGCGCCAGTCCAAGTCAAGAGCAGCCAGTTTCTTGAGGAGAATGCTGTGGGAGACGGTGTCAAAAGCCTTGCTGAAGTCAAGGTAGACCACATCCACAGCCTTTCCCTCATCCACCCAGCGCGTCACTTTGTCATAGAAGGAGATCAGGTTTGTCAAGCAGGATCTGCCTTTCATAAACCCATGCTGACTAGGCCTGATTGCCTGCTTGCCCTGCAGGTGCCGCATGATGACTCTCAAGAGGATCTGCTCCATGAGCTTCCCTGGCACTGACGTCAAACTGACAAGCCTGTAGTTTCCCGGGTCTGCCCTCCGGCCCTTCTTGTAGATGGGTGTCACATTTGCTAGCCGCCAGTCAACTGGGACCTCCCCCGATAGCCAGGACTGCTGATAAATGATGGATAGTGGCTTGGCCAGCTCCTCTGCCAGTTCTCTCAGTACCCTTGGGTGGATCCCATCCGGCCCCATCGATTTGTGCACATCCAAGTGCCGTAGCAGGTCACCAACCAGTTCTTCGTGGATAGTGAGGGCCACATCCTGCTCTCCATCCCCTTCCACCAGCTCAGGGTACTGCGTATCCAGAGAACAACCGGTATTGCCGCTAAAGACTGAGGCAAAGAAGGCATTGAGCACTTCCGCCTTTTCCTCATCTCTTGTAACTAAGTTTCCCCCCGCATCCAGTAAAGGATGGAGATTCTCCTTAGTCCTCCTTTTTTTGTTGATGTATTTATAAAAACGTTTTTTGTTATCTTTAACGACAGTAGCCAGATTGAGTTCCAGGTGAGCTTTGGCCTTCCTTTGGCCTTACCAAACATAAAGAGTGGCTGATGCACAGACTCCAGCACTATTACCATGTGTTGGTATCCCTGGGAGAGGCAAGTGAAGGGATGAACAGAAGGAAAATGCTAGGCAGACTTAGGTTAAAACTGCTGTTGGGCTGCTAGCCTCTGTCAAAAGGATGGTTTGTTTCTGTGCAGTAATGGAGTTTTTAGGAGCTCCGCAAGTCTTGTGGCAAAAAACTGAGGTGCTTGTGGATTCTGAAATGCCTCAGTGGTTAGGATAAGGTTTTGTAAGGTGTAATGATAGAGCTAGGTACTTAAACGGTGCCTAAAGTGAAATTTGAAGTCTAGGTCATTATGGGAATGAATAAAACTGGCTCTTTTGCACTGAACAAAAATTCTCAAATACTTTTGTCTTTTTGATATTCTCTTATGCACCTCTTACCCTTTACATAGTATCTCTTTAGGCTAAGGAAAGCACAGAGAAAAGTACAGCTGTAATTCTCTAGGTTTCACTTTTACATGCAATGAAGAAGGCAACATTATTTTCCCCTCATATTCCTAAAGGCTTCAGAATAGTTTGTTTCCTACCAAAACTATCAACTCTCCCACTGCTATCACTGACAGTGCAGCCTACTGTCCATGAAAAACACATTGTGCTACTTAAGTGCCCTGTTACTGAGTTCCACTGTCCATCACAGACAATGCTGACAGCAATACTGTCTGTCTATACAGCAAACTCAGCAGCCAACGGGGAGTGAGATTAATGTCTCTGCACCAGGAAGTTTTGGCCAGCCGAGTGCTTCTGCAATATGACAAGACTTCAGCAGCAGCTGCTTGAGTTACTCTGTAGAAAGCATCGTGTTTAGCAAACAATTTTGGTGGCATAATGGACACCCTTTATTACTGTGATTAGACAGAAAAATATTCCATTAAATTGAATTAAATTATTATTATTGTTATTGTTATTTATTATTTACTAAGTGCCGACTGCACTCAGTAATGTTCATATCTATTAAGGGGAGGGAAGGAATTTACACTTCAGCACATATGCAGACAGCAATGCAGGTGCATGCAGCCATTCCAAGCACATGGTCATTTGCTCATAGCAGAGAGGGCCACGATGCTCTTGCAGAGGTCACTGTAGAAATGTCTCCTAAACACAATTTTAAATAGAACTCAATGGAAGTAGAAATATTGTCCTAATCTCCATATATATTAAAAAAAAAATGGATAGAAGATATTATATATATCTTCTATATATATACATATACATATATATACTTATAATAGACAGAAACTATTCTGAAGATTAGAACCAGTAGAGAAAGGGAAGGTTTATTTGGGGCACTTTCTGGAAGAGCAAAGGGAACACGCACAGGCAAAGGACAGTTCCAGGTGTCTCACACAGAAGATGTGGTTCTGATATTGCCCATTTTGCCATCCAGCATCCTGAAGCAAACTGGGGGCAACATTTCTGCTGAATCCTAACATTTCCAGTTTGTGCTGTTGTGAAAGGCTACACAAACCAGACACTGCACTGCCTCTGTAACAATGCCCAGGAATAATTTACTGAGTCATTTTTCTCCCTTTTTTGTCTATTATATTTAAAGTCCTTTGAAACTGGAACTGAAGTCATAGAGGTAGAGTTTCTTAAGCCTTTCATCCTGCTTTGAAATCTTAAAAAAGCTGTAAAACAAATCAAAACACTTAATTACCAAAACCAGCATTTTATGCTTTTAAGCAGCAACACAGTAAGATGCAGACAGAATCCCACAGAAAGTAATGAAAAAGACTATTTATTGAAACAGTCATTCCCCATCTTTTAATCTGGTGTTCTGTGGAGTTAATTGTGTGTTAGATACAATTATTATTTATATATAGATACATTATGATATGATGTAGATACGTATGATATAATGTAGATACATATATAGATAGATATGTAGAACCCATCGTTTCAGGATGGCTATCTGCCTCACTATGTGAGCTCATCTATTCCATATGGTTCATTCCATATTCTGCACGGGTCACCTCTTCAAATGTCCATCCTGAAGCTCATCCATTTCTTCTACCCGAACTTTCCTCCTTTCTCCCAGCTCCCAGCTTTCCAGTTTCCAGTTAGTTTTAAGGATTACAGTCTCATTTTATTTAATGGAGTGTGCACAGCTATATTTCATTATTGCCAGAAAAATCCATATGCCACATTTTTAAAAATAAATCCCCACTAGAAATGTTGGAAACCTTACAGACTTTGATTGAGTTGCCCCAGGTCAAACTGAACATCTGGGAAAGAACTTCTGCCTAGGAAATGGTTGTGCATCCTTGAATACTCCAGTGGCCTTGCACTTGGAATAGGTTTAGGTGAAGATGTGTATAAAATGCAGGGATACCATTATTGTATTAAAAATGCAGGGATATCGTTAAACATTTCCATACATGGACTACATTTCTCCTATGCTGTTCTGGCAGCCCAAGAATGTACATATGCCATTGAGGTACTGGTTTAATATTAATACACATATTAATAGAAGATGGTCAAACAGTGTTTGCCAGATATATAATTTTGTAAATGCTGGCTTTTCCCCCTTCCTTTTGGCACCACAAACTATTCACAAATCAGTTGTTAATCTATTCAGTGTTTAAGGATAAGGGTCTGAGCCAAAAGCCCTTTGAAGTCAATGAAAAAATTTCCATGGACTTCAAAGAACCCTGGATCAGTCCCTAACAGAATAAGATCACAAACAAACACATAGTAGACTATCGAATTACTCATAAAGCAGTTTGCATATCTTTAGACACAGTAAACACATTGCTGTCATAGCAATTAATAGCTCAAATCCAAAATCTGAATCTCAAAATCATCAGTTAGAAATCATCTTTCTTATTTTCACTCTGGGGAGCAAATGTAAATCTAGATGTGGAACAAATGAACTGATCAGACACTGTATGTGCTTTATATGACAGCATATGAAGTGTGTAATAAAACAAAACCTTGAATAATTACTTTACACTATGTCATGCAGGTTCATTTGCATGTTTCATCATACTAAAGCTTTTGCACGATTGTATTATAAGGTTTTGAAAACACTCTTCTATTTGCCAAGTATTCCTTTTTCTCTCCTTTGTTCAACATGATATATTTTACTCATCTTACTCTCCTTTTAATGTTTTAGAAATATGAAAATAGTTAAAAATACTGTAGTAAGGATATTTCCTTTTAATATTCCTGCTGCCTCAAAATATTGTAGCTCATGCAAAGTCTCTGTATTAACAGTGTACTGTTCTTATGCTGCTGCAGATTCCCTACAGAATTCTAAAGCTCCAGGATTTGGAACACAGTCATTTTTATCCAGAAGTATCCCAAAATGTGCTTTTTATGCTTTAAATTTAACATTGATAATGGTATGGGTCCCATCTTTACTAGAAAGATGTTACTGTGCAAGGTAAAAAACAACTCTTTCCTTATACCAAATGCAAGAAAATGGTGCTTCTGTGTGAATGGATAGACTAATCTCCTTTTTTTTTTTTTTGCTAGCTATAAGTTAGGCAAGTGCATGGCTAAGGGAAAGTGAGAGAAATTGGCAAGAGAGAAATATTCAAGCAGACAACTTCAGATAATGATCTATCCCACCCAAAGCCAAGCAAGTTTTAGACAAGCACAGTGAATTTTATTCTGAACCACAGTTTTTCTCTAGTATTACTCTCAACCAAGTGAAAACAATGGTATTTTGTTTGTTTGTTTGTTTGTTTGTTTGTTTGTTTTTCTGTTTTTTTAAGTTATATAGTTTTAGAAAGGTATAAGCTAAGTCAGCTGAAGCTTACTGTCAGGTAACATAGGACAAGGAAACTGGTAACAGAAGGAGACTTCTTCCTTAGAATTAAGTGTTAAAAGAATATTAACCAAGGATATGCAAAATGAAACTGCTCTTGGAAAAGAGACAGACTGGAGATCTTTGGCTTCTAATATCAGTAGCGTAGGCAGATGCCACATCACCAGCTGAGATGCACGTATATGTCTACATCTATATGGGTATGTATATTTGTGCACATTCTGAACTAAAGGGGAATATTGAAACACAAGAATAATGAAGATGTTTTCCCAAATTAGACTTCTCTAGACTACAGAATGAGATGAGCTGGTAAGAGTAGACGTCACAGTGTTGCAAGCACCTAAACTTTAATCTACCAACCTGTGTCTGATCACATATCTTAGAAAGCAGACTGATAAGCAGGCATACATAAATCAAGGTTCAGAGGAGGATGTTTTATGTAATGGCACAGAATCTTAAACATTATGAAAGGCAACCCAAACACCAAAACACTTAAGCAGTAGCTTACTTTGAAATATGCGTGCAAATATTTTAAATCTGAAAGTTTCAAGGTCCCTCCTGTATGAACATGAATGTTTCATTGAGACTTCCTTGGGACTATATGATTAAAGTTTAGCATGTGTTTACCTTTATCAAGCAACAATAGAGCCAATAGAACTCTGAGTTCAAAATCCTCTCCATTGGAAGGTAACTTATTTCATTTTTTTTTTATTCTTATTTTTTCCAAAGATGAAAAAGGGGGAAAAGAAAGAATGGTGAAAAAAATGACATTGTAATGTTTCTTTTTCATTTTTCCATTTTTTCCTTCTTAGTTTCTTCTTCCTTGTCATCCTCCTGTCCCCAAGCAAACAAATTAGCAAACTATTTTGTTTGCTAATTGTTTGCTATTTTTTTTCTAATTTGGGAAGGAAGACAAAATAGAAGAGAAAAAAAAAAAACATAGAAGAGATGGGGGAAAGGAAGGTTGAAGCTTTAAAGAATATATACATTATTTTCTTATGAAGCTTGATAATTTATTTAAATGAATTGAAATGACAATTCACTCAAGAACAAACAAACAAAACAAAACAAAACAAAACAAACAAACAAAACCTTCCTCTTTGGAAAGTATTTTCTGTTATCTTATTTCCCCTACCTCTGTCTCTTCCATTCCTTTAATGCAACACCATTTTCAACTACCACTACATATTTTGTTCTGCCTAAAATATTCTAGACTGTTTGAATCAGTGAAAATTCAGCGAAATGCAGAAATATTTCTGTGCACTGCATTTCTAATACTATAATACTGTGCTTTCAGCAAGCTTCTGTTCAGATGATCTCAGTTTCTTGTGCTCTGCTAATCATAGTCTTGGTTTCAGAAAGGAAAAAACATCCCATTTGCTAAAATAAACATTGATTTAATTTCCCTTGTTAAATTTAGGCTATTCCCCACTTTAAAACTTGTCAGTGATTTTACATTCACTCCTCTGATGTAAAATCATCAGCTACTGATTTTGCATCTGTCTTTTATCTGCTGCTGCTGAGCTAACCTCAGCTACTGGCATATTGTTCCGAATTAGGATTTCTTCCACTATGACAGCTGCTGATACAATTGAGACAGGCTGATACGACACCTCCAGCTCACTTGCTACTGCAGACACTGCAAAGAAGCAATTGTTGAACAACAGTTGCAAAACATTTGCACAAAATATCCCTGTACCACAAGCAGGGGAAGATGATCTTTCTTTGACTGCATTTTCTCATGAGTCTTGTCTCTGTAACCCTATTGCAAAGTCATTAAATAAAATGTAAACCTCCTGGGTGAGATTCATCTGCCCAAATGTAGCTGTTGACATCTGAGCCAGTCACATGAGGCACTGTAATCGATGGAGAATCAAGCACATTTAAGGTACAATTCATCTAATCCTAAGGTGCAAGTCAAAAATAGGTCATTGAATTGTGCCCTAAATGTTCCTATTACTCTTTATTAATGGAAAGGAAGACTGAAGTATGGACTTCCTTATATTTCTACTCTACAGACACTCAACACAAAGTAAAATGATTCCCACCCTGAGGCCTGGCCCTCGAGTGGGCTCAGCTGAAGTGAAAGCTGATCAATAATTAAAGCTCATTGCAGGACTGCATCAGAGATAAATACTTTGAATGAGAGAGGATGAACATCTATAAGGTTCTTGTGGATTGTCTTGTAATGCTGTTACTTATAGGCAATGATTTACCACAGTAGGTTCTAAAGATGGTAAATGGTAGTACTGTTAGAAAGAGTTCAGAGGAAGTGGTTTGTCCAAAGAGATCTGAAGCTATTGAGCCTTTTAAGAATTTACAAACTTCTCATACGCTTTATGAGGGTAGGAAGGCTGCTAAGACTTTTTTAATGATTATACATTTACAAAGAGAATGTGCTTTAATGTTTAATGTAGATGCCTTAGAATGAATTGGAAAACAAGAAAAAATCACATGAATGTATTTTCCCCTTTCCCTGTGATTTTTTAATACAATATGAATTACTAGCATTTAAAAAAAAAAAAAAAAAAAAAAAAAAAGTGACTTCATTTACCCCTAAGTTTGTCACAGACTCAAGTCGTTATGGCTGTGCATTTTCCTCTCTCTACCTAAAAGGGTAGACGAAGTGTAAACAGTTGACTGGGAGTATCATCTAGTACAATTAACCTCCTTTTTTATTTCTTTTCTGTGAAAAGAAATCTTAGAAATGTTGCTTTCTGAGATTAATAGAAGTATATATTCATGTAGTGCCTATGCATTTGCATGTGTATTACAATTTGTATATCAGAGTTATTTAAAATAATTATTTCTTTGTCTGTGATTGAAACTCATCCCAATTCAACAGGCCAAATAAAGATGTATCTCTTTCCTAAAACTTTAATTACTTATACTTTCCTTGATTTGGACTATTCTTTCATAAAGAAGAGATCTTAAAATGAGAAGAAAGAGAAAAGAGAAGAAAATGAATGAGATACTTTCTGTTCTGTTTAATGGAATTTGTTTAAAGAAATCCTATAAATATGTAAACTCTCTATAAAGGGATAGAAAAAAAAAAAAAAAAAAAACCAACAGAGGGAAACATCAGCTAAATTCCCTTCCTAAGGAGGGCACACTTTCCTGTTCCATTAACTCTTGCACAAGCTAAGTGCAGCTTCAGCATCTGAGCTGAGAGATGATCAGTGCTATGTGCTAACTGACTCTGACACTCAGACATTTAGGGCAGCTGTCAAGCAACACAACTTTCTTTTATGCTTCTTTGCAGAATTAATTAGCAGGAGAGCCCTTAATACGCATACATGTGTTCTTGCCAAGATGAACTTGGAAGGAATCTTATTCTACTCTCTACTACTGCCTATTCCCAGCAAAGCTCTAGAGGAGATAAATGAGCAAGTTCTTCTCAAGCTATCTGCAACCTGTTATCAGTGGATGTAAGTCAGGAGTTATGAGAGGTAACACACATAAAAAGTCTTTGAGTGCAATGAAAATTGGCCAGTTTGGAAATAGCTGACTTCATAAATTCATGCAATTAGCTATTTCTATGAATTGCATTGAGAATACAGCTACTTACTGTAGGCTTTCACTTCAGATGTGCATGTGAGGTAAAACTTGAACTCTGCCTTGTGGCTACCTAAACTTAGGAAGTACTGGAGAGGTTCAGAAATCAGATGGTAATTCTGTGCCTGGAGGTGAGTCTCAGGTGGATTGTCACCTGTCTCCATTTCATTCACAGGCGGACTGAACTCCCTTGAGAATTTCCAAGGACGGCCCCTCTGTTCCCCTTGTGGCTAATCCTTGGAATTTCAAAAGTCTTTCTCAATATTTCAGTGACTTCTTTCTTTTTTATCTCATCCATAAGCCAGTGGGCAGTGAAAAAGGAAAGGTGAAACCTATCCAAGAAGGGTTAATAGAACTTTCTGAAGTTCAGAGATGTTGAAACTTGAATTGCATTGAATTTGGTGCAGACGTTCAGAGCAATTTTCATTTTATCTAAACTGGTGACTAAACTGACTGATTCAGACAGTCTGGCTTTTACTGGAATTGCTTCACTGCTGTCTCATTTTATCTGAATGGGTCTGCATTCCTCTTGCTCAGTAGTATTTCAACCTTGCTTTCTTTTCCTGAATACTTTTTTTTTTTTTTTTTTTTTTTGTGAGTGGACATTGTCTGGAAATATTTCGAGAACTAAGTAGTCAAGGAAATGGAGGAAAAAGTCTTGTCTTCTGAGAGATTCAGAAAACAGTTGCTGCCGTGGTCAAACATGACTTAAGACAGCTACAGTCAGACTCACTTCACTTCAGATGTTCAAAAGTTATATGCTACACCAAATCTAGGGTTCCTTGATAGTAAAAGCAGAGAGATCACCATTTCTGTATAGTCGTTAATTTGATCTAGTTTAATTTAGACATAATAGTAGTTTAGGCTAGGTATATAACTCTTAGCCAATATTAAAATAAATTAATCCAATGTCACAAATAGGAAGACACACAGGCATTCCAATTCTTTCCTCCTGTTCTCCCCCTCACTACTCCACCCCCCCGCCAAAAAAAAAAAGCAAAAAAAAACTTTTGTTTTTTTGACTTAGCTCATTATTCTAGTAGTCCATTTCTCTCTCTCTCTCTTTTTTTTTTTTTTTTTTTTTTTTTTTTTTTTTTAACTGTGCCTACCTGGCGTTATTTTAATAAAACACTTGATAAACTTTATTCTGAAGGTCTTGCAGTAGTTAATGATGTAGTTCTTATATTCCTGTTCTTTTGGCCTTGTTGCTTTAAAGCACAGTCCTCAATGCAATCATGTCAGAAAAAGGAAAACATATGATCAACTACCCATGACCCTTAGGATTTGACAATGTCACAAATGTTGAGTGGCTGATTTTAACTGCCCTTTCCTCTCCCCCTCTCACCACACACTTTCCCTAAATGTGTGGGTACTTGGTGTTACTTAACTCCCGATTTTATTTTATTTTTTTCTTTGCCTCCTCAATTTCCATGCCTAATGAGCCTGAGCTGAGTTAATAATGGATGTAATAAGTAATGACTCATTGTTTTGGGGCCTGTGTGTCTCTGTGTGCAATGCAAGTGGAAGCCAGGGCTCCGATGCTATTTGTTCTGCCATGTCACTTGCCGCCAAGCAATGCCACTCATCAATAAAAGGCAAGATGATGGATGAGTTCATTTAATGGAATTCCTCCGAGTGAGCTGCAGCCACTGCTCTTCAGTAGGCTCGGTCTTTGAGTCTCTCTTTCTCTCTTTTTCAGTCCCTCTTCCCACTCCCATTTTTTTTTTTTTTAAATATTCAGGACAGTTGGAAAGCGCGGCTGGCTGAGAGGGCTGCCATTTGTGCCAGCAGCTCCTTCTGCTCTTAACAACTGCTATCCTAAATCAAATCAAGAGCTTTGAGCAGGGAGATTAAATCAGCACCACCTGATAGCGGCATTGCATGGTGTTTATGCATCTTGCTTTCCCCTCTGTCCCTTCCTCTCTCCCCTCTCAATAGTTAGGGTGGGTGTGGAGAGAGGCTGGCTAAACATCTGAGGAGAGCAGGGTTTTAAGTGTTCTCAATATGGCCCTGTACATGCTGAATAGCTAAACCAAACCCATTCCTTTGGAAGAGTATCAGGGTCTGTCCTCATGCTTAATCTACAGATTCACAGGTTTCCAAAGCCAGATTAGCTAATCAGGTTATTATTTCAGTTTTCACATACACGCATCTGCTTGGAGGAATAAATGAGTTTTCCTGCCTCCCCTCTCCCCCCCGCCCCCCCCTCCCCAGCTTCTTCCACCTGCTGCTTCTTCTGCTTTGCCTTCACTTATTTGTAACTCCAAAGGTCTGATTGTGGTATTATTTAGTGGAATCAATGTCCAGTAAAGTTTTTGCAGGCGCAAAATGACACTGGACTTGATCCTCAGTTTGGGAGAAAGAGAAGAAATTAACATAGATATGCACATTAACAGATCTGTGATTTCATTGAGTTCAGCAAGTTGTGACTAAAATATGTCAGAGTAGGAGAAATAGTTGTGTTTTACTTAAAACACACCACAAAACACACATCTAACTTCATTGTCTAAGACCATGTATTTTAATACAAAATACTGTTTTTCCAGACTATGACTTATTGAGCAGGAAATGAAATTCTTCCATTCCTAATGAGATCAATAAGGATAAAACTAATCTCACAAGTTCTCCTGCTTTCTGAAAACTAACCTGGTACTGCAATAAGCAAGTTGCTAGAACAAGAATAGGTTAAAATCTTGTCTGTTTACTGCAATGAGAGTTTAGGGTTCCCAATACCCTGCTGAGTTGCCTTTGCATCTTGAGTATGTACTTACATAGGTATAATGGTAGGTGTGTACATATTAAAAAAAGTAATACTAAATTTATTTAAAGTTCCAGGCAGATTTCCAGCTGGTGTGCCAATCCATGTTGTGTGTTGTTGTTTTATTATTATTTTTTTTATTTAAGAGGTATGATATGCTTATACTACACCTTGGGGTATATTTTGAAGGGAAATCTCAATGTTTTCAACACTGGATTTTTTTTTTTTTTTTTTTTTTTAAAGTATTTTTCTTATCGTATTAGGAGTCTCTTTACAGACTAGAGAGAGAGAAAGAAAGATGTGCTGCAAGGGGAACAGACATGCAGATGCAAAATGAAATCTGCTACTGTTAAAGATTTTGCAGGGTGGGAGAAAAAAATAATTATGACATAAGTGTGTTGTAAAAGTGTATGCTACTTCTGGTTAAAAAGATTATATTAAACTTCAAGAGAGTCCTCTGTCCTTTGGACACCTAAACAACTGTAACTTCAGCAATTTTCTTATGTCAACTTTTTTTCACAGTGTCAAAAATCTGGGGGAGAGAAATGATGACCAAATATCACAATCAACTGAAGAGAACTAAAGAGGAAGAGAAAATAGAAAGTTTTAAAACAAACTTGACACTATATGGGGAGTTGTTATGGAGAATAAATTGTAAGTATAACCTATCATTCACTTACGGGGAAAAAGGTTAAGGATACTTGGGAGGGGAGAGGGTAATGTAAAAGAACACTCTAATGGAAGAAAACATACTTTTTTTCTGTATGTAGTGTATCTAAGAATGCTAATTAATATCTGTTCTCTCAAGCAGCCAGCATGGGAGTTTGCTTTTATATTTGCTAGAGCATGAGTGCACACTAGTCTCAATTAAAATGCATTTGAAAAGACTAGGTTTTTGAGAAGGGTATATATAGACAGCTAAACAGGGAATAAAGGAGGATATTAAATATCCCATAGAGTCAAAGTGTATTAAATAACCTATATAGTAATATACAAAAAGTATATTAAAAAGCCTATGGAGTACAGACAGCCAAGAAACAGATTAACAGAGCATTACATTTTATTGTTGAGCACAAATGTTCCATTCCTTTCTCTGAGCTCCTAATCAGCATTTTTCATTATTTCCCTTCCCCTGTATTTGGCTCCTGTGCCTCAGTGCCCATAGCAACACTTCCAGTAGCGTTAAAAACTAGATACTGCAACCACGTTCCCAGGCACAGAGCTTTGCCAAGGCCTACATTTGATCCAGCTAGGAGCACATGCCTGCTCGGTGGTACAAGGTCATAATAATAATTCTCCCTTCAGGGGCAAACAGTCTTAGGAATGATCCCCCACTATTCTCCCCTACTATCTTGGCTCATTCTGATCTCAGTTGTTATTAAGCTCGTTTTATGCTGCAGTCAGAGCAGCTTGTTTACTTACAGAAATGGTTATTCAGAAAGTGGATGCCTACAATGAGAGCAGAAGTCTGTGTGTGTGTGCATGTGCGCATGTGGTGCATCTAGGGAGAGAAAAATGGCTTGTTTTAGGGACACATCATTCCTTTGAACAACCCCCACATCCCCCCCCCCCAAAAAAAAAGTGAGCCTCGATAGGCTATGCTTTGTTTTGTTCCATTTGTTTTCTCCCTATAGTGTCTAATCCAACCTAGAAATTCTGTGATTCTGTAATGTACATTTCAATGGATGGGAATGACGACAGAAGACATTTGCAGTCCCTTGAGGCATGGTAGCAATACCTGGAAATGCTTTCAGTACTAAGTATTCTGAAGAGAAAAGTAATGTTCTTTTTATTTATTTATTTATTTTCCCCATTCACCTCTTACACCAAGACTGGGATTTCAATTTTATTTTATTTTTTTGGGGGGAGGAGGGAGGTGGGGGAAAGAGGGAGAGGAGCGTATTTTCTTGTATCTTATCAGCAGATTCTCCCCTCACCTTTACTTTCAAAAATTTTCATGGATGGGCTCTCCACGTCTGGAGAGAGCTTTCAGTTTGTTGCATGAAAAAACGTGGCTAACAGGAAAAACTTGGTTTTGTTGGACTGAGTGTAGGGAAATGGGAAGTAAGTGGATGCTCTTGGCAGGAAAGTCAACAGAAGGGCAATTAGATGTTTTTGTAGTTGACTAGAAGAAAGGGAGAGATGAGTGGATCGTTCTTGTATTTCACTCAAACTAAACATTTTATTATTGCATAGATGACAAAAGAAATCATTCACAGTAGGATATTTGCATTATTTGAGCCAGAGAACTACAAAGATTTCTCAAGACCTCCATGCAGTGACTGATGATAGGAAGAAGATGGGAATCTTTACAGTAAATGTATCAGAGTTAGTGACAAATCCTAGTATTAAGACATCTAAAAAAAATATTCTAGTGCAGTTTTAAATGATTAAGTGCAAAATGTCTTTACACTAGGGCAACTACATTGACTTCAGTGGTGTGGTTAATAGTTAGCAGAGATGTAATGTTTAGTTTTATGAATAATTTTACATTGATTTACACCAGGAAGGAGCTGCACTGGAGGGAGTGAAGCTATGCACACAGCATTGGATGAACAAAAGCTGAGGCCTATCCCCAACAATTTTTATTTCTGCCTTCATATCCGAACTGTATCAAATGTATTTCTGGTCTGCTTATCCTTCCACGAAGACATAATGTGCTACCTCTGTGTTCTTTTTCACTGTTCAGGTAGGACTCTTCTATTACAAGGACAGTAAAATATTTACTTTGAGAGTTAACATGATGTGGGTACTTGTACCTGAGGGAGGAAGAATTCTCCTTCATTAAAACTGCACCCTAAAATTCATGAAAAAAACATAAATTATGTAGACTTTATGTAGACAAGGACTACATTTCATCTTCACAAATATAAGCTACATCATGCTATGTCTATAGTGTGTATTTGACTCAGATCTGAGTCTGTATAGTACACTAATGACATCCAAGAAAAATGTTACATATTGACAATACTGACAATTAACAAGATATTGAAAATCTCTGATGTGCTTATGAACTTGATCTCTGAACTTCTGGTTATTTAGTCTTTCCTACTTGAAACTACGGGCTGATCTCCCCAAAGCTTCTTTTCTATTCTGATAATGAAGTGGCTAACAAAGTTGCTTACAGTTCAGTATGTGGAGCAGCAACTAACACTTTTCCTGGTACTAACACTATTCCTCCCCAACTTCACACGTGGGAGGTATGAGGTTCCCTTCCAGATAAGACAAGGACATACAGTGTAATTCATTCTCTGATCCAACCTCTAACTCCATTCTTCCACATACTTGCTGTTCTGAAAAAATCCAAGTGAGGAGGGAAACCTGCCTAGTCGGACCATGGCTACAAACAATGGTAGTCCCAGCTGCTGCAATGGAACTTGTACCAGTTTCAGCAACTGGAGACATTAAACCATCAGTGTGCAATGCACAAAGGGGAAATATCCACCTCAGGTGAGTGGCACCAAGACCTAGGAAGCAATTCATTTCAGTAGTACAGTATTTTGGGGTGCATAACTGATGCAGATAGTTTCAGAATATATGAAATTAAGGTCTGCATGTATCTTGATTTGGATTTAACAGCCTCTGAGCTAGTTCACCTAGTCAGAGTTCAGTAGCAAATCTAGGCCAAAACTGCAATGCAGACTGTCAGTTAGTTGTTTCCCAGGTCTTGGGAGGGAGAAATCAGTCTCCTCCTGAACTCATTTCTGGCACTTCTCTGTAGAACAACTTATGAACTCAGATTTTTTTTTTTTTTTTTCCTGACTGTATTTTATTACACTAAATTGCATCATTTCAGTTAAACATTTGTTATAACTTAAACAGAATAGCCACACGAGGCCCTGTTCATGAACCTGTAATATTTTGCGTGCATCTATATTTGCAGTTAAACATGCAAAGTAGGACAAAGTTATGGATTGTTTCTCAGTCCTTGAGATGAGAGAGGCTGGGATGGACAGAGCTGGTAGGAGGAGGGCACTGCTGGGTGTTCTTCAAATGACTTCTGTATATTCCAGGTAGTCTTGAAGATTCTGAGAAATCACAATTGCAGTGACTGATGATTGTGTACAGCCAAAATAGCTATCTTTTGTTCAGTATGTGCTCTTATTTCAGCCCCTATCCCACAAGATTTTACTGAGGCAGGTTAGCTCAAAGTAGCACAGCAGTTCTTGATCTCTCTCTTAAGACAACTCAGCTTTTTAAAGCACATATATAATTTTGACACATGTGTATCACAGTTTATTCCTGTCTTCTTCTTTATCTTCTGTATTAACAGATGTGTGTGCATATGCATGCAGACAAATTGAGTTTGTCCAGGTTATTGAACCATAAGATTCTTTGGAGCCACTTTGGTAGTCTGGTGCATGACACTAGTCCTGCACTTTTGAACAAATATAATGCCATCTCTGCTTTCTATGTTAACAGAAAACTTGTATAGCATTTCTCATGTTTCTCTAATAGCCCTAATAATCAAACACTGGACCTGAAATAGCTCTGCTGTTATTTCACATTTCTTCTAACTTATTTTTAAGAAAAAACACTTTCCTTGTTAATATGACAATATATGACACTGAATTCCAACCTGTTACACTTGTGATATTACAGTTCTTAACCATACTGTAGCTTTTTTCCAGTTTCTTCTAGATACATGGTTCATAATATCTGTTATATACTTGAGTCCATTTATAGCTTCCTGTACTTTAAATGTGTATCTTATTCTTGACTACAAATTCCCACTTAAAACTTTTGCTTATTAGCAATTGTCATTCAGAAGAAAACAGGATGTTGCCTGTGTAGCCGTCGGGCAGATGGAGGGGATCTGGGAGTTCAGGAGGAATGGAAACAGGTCCCTGCTCGACATCGCAGGCGATGCCCTCCCCTTCCGGCCCCGCATTCCCAGGTGCCCTTACACAACAGGTTTGAGGCCCTGGAGCTCGACAGACCAGTAGCTGAGGAAGAGGTAGCAAGTGTTCCCAGGAGGATGCCTAGGGCGAGGAGGTCGACTCCACGCCTCAGGACTGCCTCCACCAAGAAAGACAGGAGGGTTATTGTTGTTGGAGACTCTATTCTTAGGGGAACAGAGGGCCCTATTTGTCGGCCTGACCCTACCCGTAGGGAAGTCTGCTGCCTCCCTGGGGCCAGGGTCAGGGACATTGCCAGGAAGCTTCCCAACCTGGTACGCCCCTCTGACTATTACCCTCTTTTGATAGTCCAGGCAGTGACAACATTGAAGAGAGAAGCCTGAAGGCTATCAAAAGAGACTTTAGGGGGCTGGGTCGGTTAGTGGATGGAGCGGGAGTGCAGGTGGTGTTTTCGTCCATCCCTACGGTGGCAGGGAGGGGTACAGAGAGGACACGGAAAGCCTACCTGTTAAACACATGGCTCCGGGGCTGGTGCCAACGCAGAAATCTTGGGTTTTTCGATCATGGGGCACTTTACTCAGCACCTGGCCTGATGGCTGCAGATGGGTCCCTATCTTTTAGGGGAAAAAGGATCCTGGGCCAGGAGCTAGCAGGGCTCATTGAGAGGGCTTTAAACTAGGTAAGAAGGGGGATGGGGCTGAAGCTAGGATTGTTGGGGCTGTGCAGGGGGGAACAGTGGCAAGGCTGGAGGATAAGGGAATGGCCCAGCTGAAGTGCATCTACACCAATGCTCGCAGCATGGGTAACAAACAGGAGGAAGTCATCGTGCAGCAGGCAGGCTACGACTTGGTTGCTATCACGGAGACGTGGTGGGACCAGTCTCATGACTGGAGTACTGCAATGCCTGGCTATAAGCTCTTCAGAAGGGACAGGTAGCACAGAAGGGGTGGTGGTGTGGCTCTCTATATTAGAGAGTCTTTCAAGGTTGTAGAACTCGAGGCTGGGAATGACAAGGTCGAGTCCCTTTGGGTTAGGATCGGCAGGGACAACAAGGCTAGTGTCCTGGTCGGGGTCTGCTATAGACCACCGAACCAGGATGAGGAGACGAATGAGGAGTTCTACAGGCAGCTGACAGAAGTTGTGAAATCGTCAGCTCTTGTACTTGTGGGGGACTTCAACTTCCCTGACATATCCTGGAAGCACAACACAGCCCTGAGAAAGCAGTCTAGGAGGTTTCTGGAGAGCGTGGAAGATAGCTTCCTGACACAGCTGGTTAGTGAACCTAGCAGGGGTGGTGCCCCGCTAGACCTTCTCTTCACAAACAGAGAAGGACTGGTGGAGGATGTGATTGTCGGGAGCTGTCTTGGGCAGAGTGACCACGAAATGGTGGAGTTCACTATTCTTGGCGAGGCCAGGAAGGGGACCAGTAAAACCGCTGTATTGGACTTTCGGAGGGCTGACTTTGAGCTGCTCAGGACACTAGTTGGTGGAGTCCCTTGGGAGGCGGTTCTGAAGGGCAGAGGGGTCCAGGAAGGCTGGGCGCTCTTCAAGAGGGAAATCTTAATGGCGCAGGAACAGTCTGTCCCCACGTGCCCAAAGATGAGCTGGCAGGGAAAAAGACCAGCCTGGCTCAACAGAGAATTGTGGCTTGATCTTAGGAGAAAAAGAGGGTTTATAATCTTTGGAAAACTGGGCAGGCCACTAGGGAGGACTTTAAGGATGTAGCGAGGCTGTGCAGGGACAAAATTAGGAAGGCCAAAGCTCATCTGGAGCTCAATCTGGCTACTGCCGTTAAAGATAACAAAAAACGTTTTTATAAATACATCAACAAAAAAAGGAGGACTAAGGAAAATCTCCATCCTTTACTGGATGCGGGGGGAAACTTAGTTACAAGAGATGAGGAAAAGGCGGAAGTGCTCAATGCCTTCTTTGCCTCAGTCTTTAGCGGCAATACCGGTTGTTCTCTGGATACGCAGTACCCTGAGCTGGTGGAAGGGGATGGAGAGCAGGATGTGGCCCTCACTATCCACGAAGAACTGGTTGGTGACCTGCTACGGCACTTGGATGTGCACAAATCGATGGGGCCGGATGGGATCCACCCAAGGGTACTGAGAGAACTGGCAGAGGAGCTGGCCAAGCCACTATCCATCATTTATCAGCAGTCCTGGCGATCGGGGGAGGTCCCAGTTGACTGGCGGCTAGCAAATGTGACACCCATCTACAAGAAGGGCCGGAGGGCAGACCCGGGAAACTACAGGCTTGTCAGTTTGACGTCAGTGCCAGGGAAGCTCATGGAGCAGATTCTCCTGAGAGTCATCACGCAGCACTTGCAGGGCAAGCAGGCGATTAGGCCTAGTCAGCATGGGTTTATGAAAGGCAGATCCTGCTTGACAAACCTGATCTCCTTCTATGACAAAGTGACGCGCTGAGTGGATGAGGGAAAGGCTGTGGATGTGGTCTACCTTGACTTCAGCAAGGCTTTTGACACCGTTTCCTGCAGCATTCTCTTCAAGAAACTGGCTGCTCTTGACTTGGACTGGCGCACGCTTAATTGGGTTAGAAACTGGCTGGATAGCCGGGCCCAAAGAGTCGTGGTGAATGGAGTCAAGTCCAGTTGGAGGCCAGTCACTAGTGGCGTCCCCCAGGGCTCGGTGCTGGCGCCGGTCCTCTTTAATATCTTCATTGATGATCTGGACGAGGGCATTGAGTACACCCTCAGTAAGTTTGCAGATGACACCAAGTTAGGTGTGTGTGTCGATCTGCTTGAGGGTAGGAAAGCTCTGCAGGAGGATCTGGATAGGCTGCACCGATGGGCTGAGGTCAACTGCATGAAGTTCAACAAGGCCAAGTGCCGGGTCCTGCACCTGGGGCGCAATAACCCCAAGCAGAGCTACAGGCTGGGAGATGAGTGATTGGAGAGCTGCCAGGCAGAGAAGGACCTGGGAGTGATGGTGGATAGTCGGCTGAATATGAGCCAGCAGTGTGCTCAGGTGGCCAAGAAGGCCAACGGCATCGTGGCTTGTATCAGAAACGGTGTGACCAGCAGGGCTAGGGAGGTGATCGTCCCCCTGTACTCAGCTCTGGTGAGGCCGCACCTCGAGTACTGTGTTCAGTTTTGGGCCCCTCGCTACAAGAAGGACATCGAGGTGCTTGAGCGGGTACAGAGAAGGGCGACAAAGCTGGTGAGGGGCCTGGAGAACAAGTCCTACAAGGAGCAGCTGAGGGAGCTGGGCTTGTTCAGCCTGGAGAAGAGGAGGCTCAGGGGTGACCTTATCGCTTTCTATAGGTACCTCAAGGGAGGCTGTAGCGAGGTGGGGGTTGGTCTGTTCTCCCACGTGCCTGGTGACAGGACGAGGGGGATCAGGCTAAAGTTGAGCCAGGGGAGTTTTAGGTTAGATGTTAGGAAGAACTTCTTCACTGAAAGGGTTGTGAGGCATTGGAACAGGCTGCCCAGGGAAGTGGTGGAGTCACCATCCCTGGAAGTCTTCAGAAGACGTTTAGATGTAGAGCTTAGGGATATGGTTTAGTGGGGACTGTTAGCGTTAGGTCAGAGGTTGGACTCGATGATCTTGAGGTCTCTTCCAACCTAGAAAATTCTGTGATTCTGTGATATGTGATCTGAACAACTATGAAGAGTTGGAAGGTCATTACCTAAGTTGTCGTTGACCCAGCGGGATCATATTTGGAAGACAAGGACATCCTGTTCTACCACTGATATTGCTTCATTGACTTTTTCAGAGTCCAGTGTTTATTCTAGCTCTGCAATGTGCCTCCACAAACACAGATGAAAGCTAATGGAGTGATTTTCCCTAGTCTCGCCATCATCTTATGTTTCATAGTTGTATGGCCATGTTTATACAACTGATTGCATGACCAATTCAAAGAATTTAGACATTCATCAAGCACATCAGGTAATAAAATAAGAGCATTGAATGCAAGTAGATTGACTCCTTTAAGATTTAGTTAACTACTTGTTCATAAGATATATGAATTTAATCACTGTGCAAATAAGAAACAAACCTACATGTATGTGAAGAATTTTATGCACAATTTATTTCCTACTAACTCTCCACTTCTCTGCTTCTGGAGAAACTAACAAACAGAAAAATCACAAGCCCTACCCTAGAAAAGATGAAACCTTGCAATCTGTTTGGAGTTTATTCCCACCTTTCCTCGTTCTTTGCTCTGCTTTATGTAATGTACTGTTCATTCCTATTGCCTCTTTATAGCTGTTTTGTTAAAGTTCATACCACAAAGACCTGTAAAGGAAATTTACGACTCTTGGGGTTTCAGCAAATTCTAAATAACCATAACATGTTACCATGCTTCATAACCATGAAGCATTAATTAAAGACACTGGAGTCTAAGTTATAACAGAGATGCTGACATTTAAGCCCCTTGCACCATGTAAATTAAAAATGGTATGACAAACAGTGAGTAATTTGATGGTCAGAGGTTCATAATAGATACCTTAATATCTTTGTCATGAAAAAGAGTCTGTCCTTGGTTTAACCCATGCTGAACAGCCCAGGGGTCTGGTTCATAAAGCATGACACTGCCTAAACATTTTTACAATAATTTATATATTGGTCTGGGAATAGCATAGAATATACTTGAGACTAAACAAACATGCAGGAAATTTGTGAACTGAATGTATTAATGCAAAGATAAATTCACTGTTATCCATGTATCTGCATGATACTGCAGATTTTAAGGAATCCACTGATCCATCGTCACTTATAAAACTCACAATTCACAAAAACTCACAAACTATCACTTATAAAACACATAATTTAATTGATTATTAGGTAAGTAAGTTAGCATGAGTCATTCACAAGATATCTGTACCATTGAAACCTCAAGTTTCTGGGCATATTAAAGAGAAGATGTCCCTGCCTTAATCTACCTACACTAGAAAAGGCAACACATAGAGGAAGTAGGCTGGTCTTCATTATATATTTTTTCATACTGTGGAACATAAATGTTCAGTGCTATGATCCTTATGTTCACATAAGATGTAGCTTAGTATATCCAAAGAAACTGTTGGATTTCTGTTGAGTCATGTTATGAGATTCATTTAACTAGTGCAGACACTTGTATCTGAGCTGGGCACAGTAGAGTCATTCAGGTGCATGCACTGGTTAATAGGTTAAGAAAGAAAAATAGTGTTAGAGCACTGCAGACACTCCTGCTGACATCACACTGAATAAATACAACTTTTGGTCTTGGTTGTAAATGTTGTAAAAGTCTCCCTAGGAAAAAAAAAAACAACAAACACTGTTCCCCCATCCCCAAGAAATTAAAACAGTAGGCCATTTCAAAGAAGAATAAAAAAAATAAAAAAAATAAAAAAATAAAAAGATGAGAGTGTTTCAAGAGGCATTTCTTTTAGCTTGCATGATATAGCATCTGGACTTGACTCTGCTTTTAACAATGACTGAATGTTAGAGAATCCATAAAGGAATCCATTTGTGCGCTTTGATATTCTGGATGCTTTCCCAAAGAACTTCTTGGAAACTTGCTTCACAAAGTAATTTGTTTCAGTCATTATTTCAGTTAACAACTGTATGTCAACCTGTTTTGCAAGTGCTGTGAGATCAAGTGGCATCACACAACAGGAAGCTAGGTTCACCTGATTACTACTTGGTTTCACCTGTGCCCACACATACACCTGTTCTAACAGTGTTTTATCAAAGTCAGAGTATATATGGTAACAATCTTTTTATTTTGAACCAGACTTTCAAGTTCTTGCCAAGAAGGTTGCAAATACTCTGAGAGGCTATTTCCATCTTTAGTGGGAGGTGGGGCAATAATGACTGAATCTAACTGAGCAACCCCAAGAGCTGAACATGCCATATCAACTGCGTCTCTGACTGATGAAGAGTTTGATCCAATGATGAAAAGTTTTGCTGATACTTTCAACTCATCCCTTTCTTTACGATTCACTTTTTCTATGGCTTGAGCTACACTACATTCTGGAACCTCCACTATTTCCTGGTTCAGATCTTGTCCTATCTTTAAGCTCCATTCAGTCAGTTTTTACTGAATGCAGTCCCCCCACTCCTCACTGGGGGTGGCTGGGCACTTCTTGTGGCCACAGCTCTGGTTGAGCAGGTTGCCAGTCTGCAGGTTGAGGGTGAGTCAACACCAGGGTCGGGTGGCTGAGGTTGCTCATGCCTCATGGGCCTGTACGCCACCCATCACTGGCCCCGGCCCTTGAGTGTCTGAGGTCACTAGCCCTGTTCAGCCTGGAAAAGAGGAGGCTGAGGGGAGACCTCATTGCAGCCTACAGATTCCTCATGAGGGGTAGTGGAGGGCCAGGTGCCGATCTATTCTCTTTAGTGACCAGTATTTCTCTGTTCTCTGTAGGGACCCACAGAAATGGTGTTAAGCAACAGGAGATGTTCAGGCTGGACAGGAAAAGGTTCTTCTCTGACAGCATTGTTTTGCACTGGAACAGGGTCCCCAGGGGCGTAGTCATGGCACCAAGCCTGTCAGAGTTAAAGAAGCATATGTGCACTCAGGCACATGGTGTCATAGAGCAGACTAGATGAGCAGAATAAATTAACTAACCATTCAGTGGATAAAGAATTGGCAAGATGGTCACATTCAAAGAGTTGTTCTCAATGTCCAGGCAGAGACTGGTGAATATGAGCCAGTGATGTGTGCTTGCAGCCCAGAAAATGAACCATATCCTGGGCTGCATCAAAAGAAGTGTAGCTAGCATGTTGAAGGAGGTGATTCTTCTCCTTTCATCACACTCACAAGACTCCAGCTGGAATTCTGGGACCCCCAACATAAGAAAGACATGGACCTGTTAGAGTGGGTCCGGAGGAGGGCCATGAGGATAATCAGAGGGCTGGAGCACCTCTTCTATAAAGAAAGGCTGAGAAAGTTGAGGTTGTTTAGCCTGGAGAAGAGAAAGCTCCAGGGAGACCTTATTGTAGTCTTCCAGTACTTAAAGGGGGCCTACAGAAAAGCTGGGAAGAGACTTTTTACAAGGGCATGTAGTAACAGGACAAGGGGTAATGGTTTTAAACTAAACCAGGCAAGATTTAGGTTAGATATAAGAAGAAGAAATTCTTCACTATGAAGCTGATAAGGTACCAGAAAGGCTGGCTACAGAAGTTGTGGATGCACCATCCCTGGAAGTGTTCAAGGCCAGATTGGATGGGACTTTTGGCAGCCTGGTCAATTGGAAGGTGTCCCTGCCTTGGGGATTTGGAACTAAATGATCTTTAATGTCCCTCCCAACTCAAACCATTCTGTGATTCTATGAGTCACAGAACAATTAAGGTTGGAAAGGACCTCATGAGTTCCTCAAGTCCAACTTCATAATAAAGCCAAATTACCTTTGATTAGGTTGCTCAGGGGCTTCTGTACAAAATCCTATAAATACTGATTTCTTTCTATTTCTATTTGATGAAGGAGGTGGCTAAGGTAAAGAGTCTGAATGGTAAATGTCTGTTAGAAGAGGCAAGTACTGCATGTTATAGACCATGTATATATTCCTATTCTCCTGCAATTAACAGCTGAAATGGGGGATATAAGGGAATCTAAGTTATCTAACTTCTCTTAATGTTTTCAGTGAAGTAGTAATCAGGAACAGTATATTAACCATGGGGCAGTAATATTCCAAAATATCAGTCCCAATTGTTTACAATAGCAGAAGTATGCTTTTAACTGCATATCTAATAGCTACTTAAGTTGCAATTATCTTCAAAGATATAGTTAAATATTTTGTTCCAACATGAAAGCTTGTGACACGTGCAAGAGATATACCCAGATCACCTATGTGTCCCTCGAGGAAGAGGAAAACCTGCAGAGCAATTATACCACTCCAGGTTTGATAATCTGCTAATGGTTCTGCTATTTTTTCACTGCTGAGCTGGGCCAGCATCCTATGAAGACTTTTTCTGCTGCATAATCTTAAGATGTAAATGGAAAACAAGGAGGTAAGCAGAGGCTGGCTTGAAAACTTGTTAGGAGTTCTTCACCTTTACCGCAGATTTGTTCCATCACTTTCCTTGCATATCCTTCCTGCTTTGTGCTGCTATTTAATATCCCACTAGTTGTGTAATTTTAGCTTCCAAATTGAATAAGATGTTCCCTCCAGTGGAACCCTCACCTTGATAAATTGCCAAATAGTAATTATTATTCCTTCCAGAGCCTGAGATACGGAATCATGGCTGTAATTTCCAAGGCCTGAGAGCTGAGAAATTTATGCTATGCTTCTCTCCATCGAAGTTTTCATCTGAGATCATATTTCAAGCCCTTTCCTTTGATGATATGATTAAGATAATTCCTTTATGAAGTTCAAGCCTCTGTGAGATATTCAAGAAGGAACCTGATAGTTCTTAAGCTTCGTTTGCTTCCCCTATGAATATCAGCAGTGGATGAAGGAAAAAAGCAGAGATAGGATGCCTGACAGTTTCAAATGCTCCTAATTTTTTAATGTTAATTATTATGGTAACATCTGCTGGCCTCAAATATGGGGCCTCTATTCTTGTGAGTGCTATATAAAACTAAAGGAAGAGACTTTTTTTTTTTTTTTCCCTCAGCAATCCTGTCTATAGCAAGATATATAGATATATAGATATATTATTAGCTTGTTTGCTTTTTTATTTATTTTTTATCAGATGCTGATGTGAAACTTAGTGAGATTCACTTGTTGAGAAGATTACTCAAACTCTGTGCCAAATTCAATAGTACTTGTACTTAATACCCTTTCTGAGAAAGTAGAATAGGATAAATATTGTAATACACATAGGATAGGATAAATATTGTAATACACATAATCTGCATATATACCCCTGGATATGTAAAGTAAAATTTACACTTTATTCAGATAGGACAATACTGTATTATTTTGGTATTCCTCATCCAAAGACATCAACTAGATTAAGAAAAAGAGTTATGTTATCCCAGTTTTACAAATGTAAACGGGCATCTAACAAGACGTAGCTGAAGATATAGAGGAAGCCTAGTCTAAGTTAAAAAAAAAAAAAAAAAAAAAAAAAAAAAGTGACTAATGAGATTTTAAATACCTATTTGCCTATAACATCTGTGTTTAGTAGCAATGTAGTGTCTGCATCAGAGTTATCTCATTTACCTTTAAATATTAACAGGTGACTTTCAACCCTTAGTCCTCCTGAACAATAATTTTAGTTGCCAGATTTTTACTGTGGAATCCAGAGAACGCAATGACAGACCTCTGTCTAATGGTATACCTAGCCCATCTACGTCAGTCACTGGCAGTCTCAGGAGGACAGCAAGAAACTCTCTAATAGAGGTTTGTGGAATAGACAGACCACACAGACTTACTCTAACCCTTCCAGCTGCTCATTGGGTATGCCCTGAACTGGAAGGTTTACTTTCTGGTTTATATGTGTACTTCATATATGAAGTATATATGAAGTGTATATGAAGTACTTCCTTTAATACTTCTGAATATTCTCATTTTCAGTAATATGTTTAAGCTCCTTTGATGTCCTCAAGTTACAGTGTAAGGATTTAGACTAAATTAGCCAAGATGCTACTGTCCTGCAGACACAAGCATGTCCCATATAGGTGTTTCCTCATGAGCATAAAACATACTTAGATTTAAAAACTGTTTTACTATTGAATTGGGTAGGGGCTACATCCATTTCTATTACCTCCAAATATATGCCCAAATGTTATTTCTACAAGAAAACACTTAAAAACTCATTCCATCTGTGATGGAGGAGATAAAACATCTCTTTATTATATGTTTGATGTTCAATTTAGGGGGGAAAAAGTGTTAAATCCTAATCTAAATAATAAGTATATTAAAGCTTTCTTCTGTTATGATCCTGTTTTATAGGCTCATTGTTCATGGCATGTCCTTACTGCTCATGTACGTGACAGATAAACATACCATAGCCTCCACTATCTCCATAAATTGTGATTACAGATTGAAATATGATATGGCTCATTATTTATTTGTAGCTTTGAAATTTTCTCAAGGATATTTTTTCCTTCTTTGGAGTTACTTTGTTTTAATGATGATGAAAGGCTGTACAAAAACACATAAGCAATCCAAAGTCCTTTCTTTTACCACGTAATGGGTTGAGGTGTACCATACTGTCCCTTCTTCAATAAGCAGTATTTCCTGGTGCAGAGTAATCTCAGTAAGCCATTACTTTGCTCATTGTTTAGGCTTCAAATCATCAAAGCATTTAAACACACACTTAACTTTAGTGCCTGATTAATTGCCACTGGAATAGGATTTAAGCACTTGCTTAAAATTAAGTGGGTGTTTACATGCTTTGCTAAATAAGGATGAAATGCTAAACTGAAATCATATTTGATTGCTAAATGGATGAAATGCTAAACTGAAATCATATTTGTGTCTGAGTGGAGATTGTTCCCAAGTTTACTAAGAAAACAGTTTTGGTGGTTTGTTTGTTTGTTTGTTTCGGGATCCAAAAAAAAAATCTTAATAGAATAAAAAGAATGCAATGGATTTTGCTCTCCACTGACACAATATGAAGTTTTGTGAAAATATCCAAACAGAAAAATCTTTTATTTTCTGTTAGATTATTGGTTGTGAAGACAAATCAAAACCTGCTCTCTCCCTTTCCTTATGACCTCACAACATCCTGAAGTCTTTCTTGAGGAATTCTTCTCCTAACTTGTCATGGATTCCTTAAAATTTGAAGCCCTTTTAGACATTTCTATCACTGTCTGCATAGCTCTGGACACCTGACTGCAAACTCTACATTCATTTTGGGACCCGCATCTTCCACTTTCCAGTCCCTCTATCTATCTGCACTTGGTAGTTGATTCATCATCCAATGCCACCAAAGGTTACATTGTAATAACATCAGCGAGGTTTTGGGCAAGCCTGACTTCTGGAAAATTTCTTGGTTCAGTCCCATCTTCTCAGACTGTCCATTAGATGCAAACACTTGCTGCCATTAGATGCAAACAGCTGGAGATATTAAGGTCAGTGGCAAATTCCTGCAAGATTTGTTAAGGCCCATGTTTCTGTTGAAGGTGTCTGCTACTTTAACAGACTGGTAGTGGAGTTGGGAAATTAGGAAAGGGAGCACGCAATTACAATCTTTGCTTCCCATTTCCTTTTTCAGTGTATTAGACTGTATTTGGAAATATATTTAACTAATATTCTTAGGACATGTTAGTAGGCATTTTCATTGATCAGTATTTACTATTTATATAAATTTGGTGGGACAGGAAAAACAAAACACTATTTATGATTCCTGCTCTTTTGGTTGTTGTCAGTATTGCCAGAAAGAGAAAGCTTTTTTTCTCTCTCACCCTGCCTTACATTCTTTCTCCCTCTTCTGTCCTTCAAGAAAATTGTCCTTTTATTTATTTTTGCACTATCCAAGAGTGGCAGCTGATTTTGAAGTGTCAGACTGTTTTTTTTACTTGTTTGTTTGTTTTTGTTTTGTTTTGGTTTTTGGATGTTACCATTTATTGCAAAGAGGATAAAATCAATGTGACATTTCCAGAACAATGATGGATGAAAATGATGAGTGGTCTTTAAACGCAGAAGGCTAATTTTTAAAAATGTCACTAGTGTACTATTTCAGAGTTTGTCAAAGATAAAACAATAAAAGTTATAGATATGAAAACTAATAATATTTCACTGGGTAAGCTACAGATAAGCAGACAGTACAGCATACAAGTTCTATACACTTCTAAATATAATATGATAGAAATGCTGCAGAAATGACAGCATTAAATATAGTTACTTTGGGTTATTTGATTAGATCTTCGTTTATGAAGACCTTGATTTCTAAGGCTATGACCTTGCAATCAGTTGTTCTAGGAAGGACCACTGGGCTGGCATTTTACACTATGGAGAATTCACATGGACTCAAGGGATTGATCTGATGGCCAGGTTTTATGAGTTGCCTGAACAACACAGTTATTGTGCTTTCCAAGCTATTAGTGTGTCACAGTGTGAGTTTCAGATGCTGAAAATTTGTTCCTTACTCTGAACAGGTACTGCTTCTGATAAACAACCTCCCTTTGTGGCTTGTTACCTACAGTAACCCATGCACATAAAGCAGAGGAGACTCTTGATACCCTGCAGCTCCAACAGACTTTAACAACAGCTTGTGTGTGCGTATTATTACTATTTAATTCCTAGTTATTTCATTTACAAGTCATGGATGAAAATCTAGTCCTGAAGGCAGAGACCTTCCCCATTTGATGTTATTGGTGAAGCCATGTGAAATTATTCAACAGTATCAGCTCTGTTCTTAAGTTAACATTCACAGGCAGAAAGATGGTGTGATTCAGTCATCCAAATCTGGCACAAGCACTTCAATGAATAGGAGGAGTGCAGGGAAGCAAGAAGTAAGCATCAGTAATACCTTACATGAAAGTAATTAACCCACATTTGATAAATAGAGAAATAGGAATATCTAAAACGTTATGCACCCACAGAAGGGGAATTAATACACATTTGCCAACTACTGGACATGAAAAGAATCTGGTGACCTAGGTCTCTAGTGACTTTGGCTAAATTGTCATAGTTAATTTACATGACACAAGGTGTTTTATTACCAAAACCAAGGGGTCTGTGAAATGTCAGTAAATAAAATTTAAAGATCTCTAAGAAATTTAACTTATATTTGAATATGTCTCTATCTCAATAGTATATTTATGTAGTTCTTGCCCAACTGGTGTAGTTTACTACACTGTAGCTGAAAAGCAGATGTCAGTATTTACCATATTTACCATGCTCAAATAGATGCCTTGTTTTGCAGTTGTGAAGTGTTGAAGTTTAAAAACAAAACAAACAAACAAACAAACAAACAAAAACACACACACAAAAACAAAACAAAAAAAAAAAAAAAAGAAAAGAAAAAGGAGGAAAAATACACAGCAGCTTAAGCTTGATGTTGGTTTTATAACCTCATTTGGGGGAAAAATAACTTCACGGTTTAACTGCAGATTAAATCTGATCTGATTCAGCTCTAATCATCTCATTAGAGGCAAATGAACATAAATTGTGAATCAACTTGGAAAGAAGGGTGTTGGAAGATTTATGATAACTCCTCCCATCACTAAACTAGACACAAACATTAACCAAAATACTGGAAAAAAAAAAAAAAAGGATACAGTAAGCACCTGTTTAAGGCCTTGTTTGTCATTGTTCAGCTCTATAAAGACACAGTCTGACTTGAGAGTTGATGAATAAATTAGTCTTTCAATTAAAGAACTGAAAAAATGGTGAATTCAAAGGTTGGTCTCATGTTTCTAATGATCATGTTCAAAAACAGCTGTGAGAAGTCATACAGCTATGTTTAAGTAACTATTTGCTGGTACTAAATTTAAATCTGTGCAATATTTGCATCCAGTTCTGGCCCACTGCAAGTCACTTGAAATGTTTCTAGATGTTCACTTATCTGTATAAAAGCGTTTCACATATTTTCCATTAGTGGAAACCTTTGAACAGCACATAAATGAGACACTGGGATGGTCTATATCTATATTTCAAACCAAAAGGTGAATGTTAAAACAAAATATACTTCCTTCTTCTAGCCTCATTTCTGTGTATTGAAAATAAATTTGGTATATATATTGGTATATTTAAGTATTTATACTTGTTATATAAAAGTATTTAATGTTATCTCATATATAGATTTCTCTTTCTCGGTCCACTTCAAATCTTTACTTTAGCTTATGCATGAAAATATGTGTTTAGAAATATTTTTCAAAGAAAAAAATCTCTGTAGAGGTACTGACTGACTTCTGTTTTTCTGCTTCATAAATATGTAACTTTTTTTTTAGTACTTTTAGTAAGTCACATACTTGTACTTTGTAGTCACATGTACTTATTACATGGGGACATGCTTTTTCTATTCACAAACACCTGTTCATATGAGATATTTTGCTTGCCTTTAGTCCTACCAGAAATTTTACAGATGGCTAAGGAGAGTAGTTGCATAGGAATCCCTGATTAATCTTTGTAGGCCTAATATGAAGAAGAAAATACAAGAAATTCCAAATCCCAAAAAATCCAAGATTCCAAGAAATCTTCAGGAATATGATTCACTAGACAGCGTGGGGAAGTTGTAAGGGGTGGAGTATACAGGGGACAGACCAAAACTTCAGAAAATAAATGCCAACAATTGCTGTCAGTCTGCTTTTACCATATGGGAAATGAGGTCTATGCATCAACCACGATTGGTAGAATATGAAAAGAGGAACCTTCACACAGTTGTAGTTATATTGCTACATGTAGTATTGTGCTTTTAACCATAGAAAGGTCAGGACTTCCCAATTACGCACACATCAAACTTTTATTTTAATTTTATTTTTAAATATATGGATAACAGCAATAGCAGCAACCTAATTTTTCCTCTCTTTCTGTGGTAATAGAAATTGCTAAGTGCTTTTTGCTGCTATTTCACATAAAATAAAATAAATTAAAAAAAAAAAAAAAGTCAGCCATAGGTAGCCACTGGGGTGAGGGTGGGGATTTGAATTGTTTAATTAAGTTAATTAATTTTAAATTAAATTTAAGTTATAGTAGGCAAAATATATATATATATATATATATATATATACTACTGAAACCAAGAAAAGAGGACTTTCTCAAATAAAAAGTGATGAGAATCCTCAGCTACTACTTCTACTACTGCTAACGACACCTATGCTGTTTATAATTTGACATCAATGTTCTATTTGTGCAGCATGAATGACTTCTGCAATCTCCAGAAACTCACCAGAGATACTGTATATCTTTGGAATGTAGCCCTCTGAAATATTTAAAAATGTTTGACTTTGAAAAGGACATTCAATTTTATTTGTAATATAGACCAGAGGATAAATATTTATATATATTCTATTTCATATCAAAAATGAGAATTCAGCAGCCTACAGTTCATTGGATTTTAGTATGTGAATTATCATTTTGATTGTGATTTTACAGTTTACATCATTCCAATAAAAATAAGCCTGCCTTACGAAACAGTCTTCATGTTGAATTATTTGCCCAAGGAAAAACAAAAACAAAACAAAAAAACTACATATTTTGATCAATAAAAAGCAGGGTTCTTAGGGTCAGAAAGAACCACTGTGTTCCCAAATTAATAAGAAAGACATTCGTTTCAGCAGGACTGGGCATCTTAAAAGACTGTCTCTAGTGCCCTTTAGAGACCTCAGTTTTGGGCTGGCTTGATGTCCTAATTGAATTGCCTTTGTTGTAAAGTATAACAAACAAAGCCTCAGAGAGTTTTCCAGACAGAGAGAAAGAGGTGGGTGAAGGGAATCCAAGATACCTGCTCAATAAACAGTAATGATTTTACTCCAAATTAGGGGGCAAATCATTGACCTCTGGTGATATGACCTCTCAGAAATGAATCGTTTTTGTGGGCATTATAATAATATTTAACAAAAAGGTATCATCTAGCTCTTCTCACCATGTCTTAAAGCTCCTTATAAAATTTGCCTCACCACCCCTGCTATGCAGGGAAGTTTTAAACCTGCATACTCCAGACATCATTACACATAGACACATGTACATGAGTCATCTACATATGTGTTCTGTATTTTGAAATTGTGTATTCACAGGGAATTAAGGAAGTGATCATTTACAATTACAATTGTTCTTCCTGCCATCCTCCATCTTAGTAGTGTACTTTTACATAGTCCAGTTCTTTAGTCCTTAATTTTGCCTTCAACAACTTTAGAGATAGTTTCAAAGATGAAAGAAGCATTTTCAGCACTGGTAGGTGATAAGGTAGTGAGCACGATGGGAGTTTGGGGTTGGAGATTAGGAAAAACTCTTTCCATAGCACCAGAACAGGGCTCCACAAGGAAGTTATGAAATCTCCATCTTCAGTGGCTTTCAACACTTGGCTAGATGAAGCTATGTCTGATCTCATAAAAAAGTGTTATTTTTAAACAGAATGTTAATGGAGATAACCTCCAGAGGTCATCTTTTAACCAACCTTTCTATGACTCTACATTCTTCCCAAGTAACCCCCTATTCTATCTCATAGGACTTTTCTCTGTCACTGGTAGCCTCACCACTTCTGTTATGGTGCTACTCCATTCTCCTCTGTGCCTGTTTCAGCCACCTGTATAATGAAAGGGAGTAAGCATCTGTGCACACCAAGCTATTTCAGCCACAAAACACACCATGGCATGCTACAAGCATATTGGCTTGCAAAATAGATGCATTAGCAACAGCACCACACCTGCCCATTGCTGAGTCAAATCAGCATGTTGTGAATATCTCTCTAGATTTAACTATTAAAATCTAGCCACCACCAGGTTAGTGGAAAGGGCCACCAAGATATGAATAAGAAGTAATAAAAAGATGGGTTACATTTTGTCATGACAGGGCTATGCCTGCTAACCAAAATATCTGGAGCTCTTATGCAAGGAAACGAGTTTGCATGGGTTTGGAGCCTGAATTAAAAGAACATTTTATAGCACAGAATGCAAATAATCAGGTAATTTCCTCTGTAGCTGTACAGTAATTGCAGTGTAATTAGAATAATTGCATTTTACCTGCAGGACATGCACTTATGGCATGTTGTATTTGCATTAAATATTCAACATATACGTTCCAGACCAATTCATCTTTGCTGTAGCTCTGTTCTGAATTCAGTGGATGTACTACAGGGATGAATTTGGCTCTCAGTATCTTAACTTGTATAAGTCGCGATTCTCATGGAAATTTCCATTTTGCAGAAGAAGAATTTTTAAGGGAGTTTGATGGACTTGGTGGTGAAAACTTGCATAGCCTGGTAGTAGTTCACCCATGTCAAAGTTTAAGTTAAACTCATCTGAATAACAGACAAACAAAGTGTACAACACTCACATAACCATTCACTGCAGTGAGCAATCAAGCAGCTCACTTCTGGCAGTAGTCTCACACAGACCATACTTTAGGGTCAAGCCAAGGCCTAAACTCCAGCAGCTTTGTGCTACTGAGACAGGGAAAAGCAACCTAAAAAGCTGCCTGAAAGATGTAAATGCCCCACCCCATTGCAAGAGGGTATTTGAGTGGCACAAGTCTGATACACTTGGCTCTCTTCCACATGCCCACTTCCCTTGGCATAAGGACAGGAAGATGCCATGCCAGAAACAGCAAGGGGTAAGAGAGAGCATGTGGGAGGAAGGATGAGTCAGTGTTTAGCACAGTAATTAGGAAGTCTGCAGACCTGGGTTCAAACCTAATTGCAGGCAGGTGAGAAATACCCACCTGTTATAAGAGTCTGTTATAAGAGTCTGTTATGAGTTATATATATATATATATATATATATATATATATATATATACATTCTATATTTTATATAATGATCTTGAAGTCTAAGAAAAAGAACCAGCAGCCCAAGCACTGAGCTAATCAGAAAGAGAAAGGCAAAACTTCAGCAGCATACCCCCACACATATAATGTGTTTAAAGACAGATAGGGCTCTCCCAGATGTAGAAACTCTTCTTTCAACAAAATACCACCCTGTTCTTTGGAGTAAGGAATAAAAGCAGTGCTTTTCCACTTATTTTTTGTACTCTAGTTGCTCAATTAAAGCATTTAAAAGATAAAGAAGAATCTGGATACTCAGAGGTTAACAGGGTTGAGATTAGAATAAAACACAGCAAAGCCCATGGCCCACATGCTTCTTATCTGCACAGTTAGCCTAGCTTCAGGTAGGGCTCAAAGAAGCTGCCCTGTGTTCAAGAAGCCAAGCAGTAATATCTAATGATATACTAGTCCATGTTATATTGGGGCTCCTAATAATCATATCATCTAAGCTATAGAAATTATTTTTGTCTATCACTAATATACATATATACTAATATACTAATATACAGATCACAGAGACCTCTGAAGTTTAGCCGATGGTGGAGATAGAGGAGGGAAGCATGGCCAAATCTGAGAACACATATGCTCTTGAGTTTAAACAACAGTACAGTCCAGTTTCCCTCTTTCTGGATGGTCCAGTGACTATATAGATTAACTATTCCCAAACAGGCTGGGAACATATTCAGCAGATCCTGTCCAGTCTTCATCCAGAGCAATGTTAAAATTTCTGACCTCTACTTCAGAGCTGACTGTTTGCAACCACAATACCTGCTAATTTCAAGAATAAAAGGGAGAAGACCTAGATTCTACAGTTCTTAACACAACAAAGTCTTCCTTGGCCTTGATGTGATATTCACCTGACAGCAGCTGCACAAGTTAGCACAGAAACTTTTGCTGTGGAATGCTGAACCATGACATTATCCTGCTTTTCTCTCTCTCTCGCTTTGCAATTGTTTCAGTCCTCTATTAAATCCTCTATAAAAGCCTCATGTTTTTCAAAATGTGCTCCCTGTTTCAGTCCTCATTGTTGCTGTCTTTGGAGGTGTCCATTCAACACACTAATTGTCCTGTGTGTTTGCTGAAGGAGTTACTCAGGAGCCCCTTAGATCCTAATCCTTTCTTAGTTAATTACCATGTGCCATACACTGGAGCTATGGGGCCTCAGGGCAATAATTTTGTTGACAATATGCAGCAATAACCATATAATCACAGCACAGTTATGGAACATTTATGGAGTTATTTGTGCCATGTCATAGATTAAGTTAGCAAATGTAATTTACCTCTCACCACCAAAGAGGACAGAGACTTAAGGTCAAAGGCTCTCATTAGAAATTCTATTTTTTAAAATTGCATTTTTTTAACAATAAATTCTCTCAAATCTAATAAAATTAAGTTTCTTGATTTTTAATTTTTGTATTTATAAACTCTGTAGAATTCCAGTCCAAATTTGCTGACTGTAAATTAACTTTCATAATCTGAAAGAATAACAACAAAAAAAATCTACCAAAAGAAAAAAAAAAAAAAAAAGCCCTCTTACCCAAATATTCTAAATAAATAAATAAATACATACATAAAAGTGTTTCCCATCAAGTTCTATCTGTCTCTTGATACTACTTATCTGCTCATATCAAACTCCTACCAGGTGCAGAGTGATTAAGAAGACCAAAAATAAAACTATTATCTATCAAGCTAACATTTCCTCACATCACCTGTAGTAGCACATTGGCTGCTGCATGGATGCTTAATCATGTCTAGTGTTGTAAGGTGACATTTGGATAGGAGCCATTCTGCTACAGATTAGGAGAGGAACCAGGGTTTAGCAGAGTGGATATGATCAGCTGAGAAACCTGATGGATAGGTGAAGGGGGAAAGGGAACTGACATTTATGAAAAATGTTGTCCGGAATAGGTCACACTGAGCAGAAGAGGGCAGGCTTTGGGAGGTTTATCAGGAAAAAAAAAAAAAGCACCACTATGCCTTTTTTCAAAGATTGGTGTATATGTATATATGGTAATAGGATACACAATATATGCATACATATATTACCATATATACATATGCATATGTATGTCCATATGCATACAAACACACAAAACCTCCCTACATAGACCTGGCCCATAAATATATAAATAGATAAAAAGATAAATTGATAAATATACTACATATTTCCCTTTTCAAATAAAAGAGGATATGGGCTCTCAGACCAACTTTCACATATGGCAGCTTAAAGCAAAAATATTTTATTCATGAATGATGCCCTCTTTTTTTTCTTTTTTTTTTTTTCTTTTTAATAAACACATAAAAATGTGAAACAATAAAAGTGATATATACCTAATAATGAGTGAGCCAATAAACCCCACAAGGCAACTTAGCTTTGGAAGTGGAAAAATTGACTTTGTATAACAAATTGTAGAATTATTAATCCTGTTTGAAACCCTTTTTATATCAGACCATTTACTTTAATTCTTGCTACTTTCAACATTATTATACATTATGCATTTTTCTTTGTAATTTTTTTTCTTTCTGCAAGTACAGTGTGCTCCCAAACTTTAAAGGGCTGGAAGCATTTTAAAGAGAAGCCTACTGGGTAAAAGAAAAAGCAAGGGATAAATTATTTAGGCTGTTCTGAGGTACTCATCCCTGCAAAAACTCCCTCACAGTGGTCTCTCACAGACCACTGTTGAATTAAGCTTTGTGAAACCCCTGCAAGGAAAGGAAATATAGTAACATGAACAGAGAAACTGAAGAACAGAGCTGATTGTTGTGTCTACACTACGCTGAGTAGCCTCCAGACGGGCTCTAAGCTCACCATACTAACCCTTCCTCTTATCTTCTGTCCATACAGCCAGCTAATGAACAGCCTCTAGATTTCTGCAAGTGGTGGAATTGCAAGGGGATAAGATAAAGGGAGGACTTCCCTTAAGCTACCTTTTTAAGGACCATAAATGCAGACAAGTATCACAGAATCACTGAATAGAAGGGGTTGGAAGGGACCTTGAAAGATCATCAGGCCCAACCCCCCCCACCAAAGCAGGTTCCTCTGGCTGCCTACGTAGGCATCCAGACGGGCCTTAAATATCTCCAGAGAAGGAGACTCCACAACCTCCCTGGGCAGCCTGTCCCAGTACTCCATCACCCTCACTGTGAAGATGTTCTTTCTCATGTTGGTAAGGAGCTTCCTGTGCTCTATCTCGTGACCATTACTCCTCATTCTGTCCCTGCAAAACACTGAAAAGAGGTTGGCCAAATCCCTCTGTCTCCCATACCTCAGGTATTTATACACATTGATGAGATGCCTTCTCAGTCTTCTTTTTTCCAGGCTGAACAGACCCAGGTCTCTCAGCCTTTCCTCATAAGGAAGATGCTCCAGGCCCCATATCATCTTTGTGGCCCTCTGCTGGACACTTTCCAGGAGGTCCCTGTCTTTTTTGTACCGGGGAGCCCAGAACTGGACACAGTACTCCAGGTGAGGCCTGACCAGGGCAGAGTAGAGGGAGAGGATCACCTCCCTTGACCTGCTAGCCATGCTCCTTCTAATGCACGTCAGGATCCCATTAGCCTTCTTGGCCACGAGGGCACAGTGCTGGCTCATGGTTAACCTGTCGTCCACCAGGACCCCCAGGTCCTTCTCCTCAGAGCTCTTCTCCAGCAGGTCGTCCCCCAGCCTGTACTGATACATGTGGTTGTTCCTTCCCAGGTGCAGGACTCTACACTTGCTCTTGTTAAACCTAATTTGGTTTCTTCCTACCCATCTCCCTAGCCTGTCAAGGTCTTGCTGAATGGCAGCACAGCCTGCTGGCATATCAGCCACTCCTCCCAGCTTTGTGTCATCAGCGTACTTGCTGAAGGCAGACACTATTCCCTCATCAAGGTCATCGTCGAATATGTTGAACAAGACCAGACCCAGCAACGACCCCTGGGAAACACTAGTCACAGGCCTCCAGCCAGACTCTGCGCTGCTGATCACCACCCTCTGAGCTCAGCCAGTCAGCCAGTTCTCAATCCACCTTACTGTCCACTCCTCTATCCCACACTTTCTCAGCTTTGGATTTGCAAATATGCTTCAGCTGAAGCTGGAACACTTAAGAGTGCACTTTCATCTTCAGATTCATCTTATTGCTACACTTGCTAGAAATTATCTAAATAACCAGTATTTTCCTAAAAAAACAAATTTTAGATGCATATTGTAAAAGATTTCTGACTTGAAAAAATGTAGAACGTGAAGTTTGATGTCACTGAATATCCACATCCCCACCTGAGATCTACAGAAGTCTAGTATCTTAGAGTTGAATAAGTTCAAAAGGAGCACTAGCAACTATATAATCAAACAAATGGCAAAAAAGTAGACTAACATTTACTCACAGACTTTGCTGGTCAGATTTATGGTTAGCAACAGGACAAAGACACAAGTGTGGTGAGCAGGTTATCTGTACTTTTCTCTGGAGAAAAATCCAAACCCTTACATTGCCCCAAATTAAGTCTTAAAAGTATTGTCTTTGTTTTAATAGCATTAATCAAAGTTATTTTGAAATAGGTGTTTGAAGGATGCCATTAAAATTGCTTTTGGCTTTGTTTTATTGAGTTTAGAAACTCAAAACTCCAAAAATAAACAAACAAACAAAACAGAGAAAAATGAGGAAAAAAAAAAAAAAAAAAAAAAAAGAAAAAGAAAAAGAGGTGAAACCAACCAAACAGGAAAAACATCTCTAGCTGTAACCTACTATAAATTCCTGGATATATTTCTATTCAACACTGCTATATCTCTCACACATCTCTATTTAGACTTTTTAACACATAAAGTGCTTGCTACAAGAGTGGTAGCAATAATATGTTTTGTTTGCTTTCAGCCATTTTAAGACTAAGTGATCCTATGGTTAAAAAAATAATAAAAATAATAATAATAATAAAACACACAAAAAAAAAAAAACTAGCCAACTGTAGGTAACCACAAAATTCTCACTGAATTCAGTAGGACTGGGTTTGAACTGTAGCCCAGTTGTGTTGATGTAAAAGAATTACCTATTTAGTTTTTGCATTTCTGTAAAGCAATATGCCAAGCCTGGCTAAAACAGTTTAATTTACTTATTTATTTGTTTATTACCAGAGCTTTTCAGTAAGAAGATAGATTGTCAACTGGCAAGTAGATGGTCCAACTATGCAATCAGAGTGAGGTCATGTTTCTGCAGTGAACCTTAAAGACTGAAATCCTTTAAACTGAGCTAAAACAGTGCCCATCTTCCAGATGTGTTTAATACCTGTATCTTTTCTTCTGATTTACAATCCATGGAGTTCAAGAACAGTAACAGCAGCTGATATAATTTTGTTTTGTTTTGTTTTGTTTGTTTGGTAAGCATATAAACACATTAGAGGTCATGTTTATAGTGAAGTAAAAAATTGAGAAAACATTTTGGTCTATCAAAAATTCTACCCCTGGGCAAGCATTCTTCTAATCTTTCTCTGAATAGGTTAGATAATCAGCTTGAAGCATCCTTTAAGATATCAAATGTTTCTTTTCACCCCCCTCCTTTGCTAAGCTTAACAATTTCAAACCTTCACACTTGCTAACTATGCATAATGCATTTCTAGATGCAAACACTTTATCCAGTGAATTCTCAACCAAAGTAAGATTTCCACTTATGGAAAAAGGAACTCTCTAAGTGCAACCTTGAGTTCCAGCTACCTAAACTTCCAAGCTTTTATCAACTACTTTGCCACTAAGTTACCATCTCTCTTTCACCCTATACAATGAACCTGTTACAATGTGAGTAACAACATTGGAAAATCAGTGTTCTAGTATTTTCTTCTCAGCTCTTCCAGTAACTTCTATATCTATGATAGAAATATTTCTTTCTGTCCCTTGACCTTTCCTTTTCCCCACTGCTTGTTAGGTCTGTCCATGTTTATGGTGGTGGGTGACCTGTTGACTTGCGTTCTTTTTACTTTTTTGAGGTGATCTAGTTTAATGGGGGAGTTGTCCTATAATGAAAGGTGATGCTCTTTAATAACCATTGCCTAGGATGTCAAATGAACAATTATATATTTCTCAATGTTTCAAGAGTTTGGAGAATGGCATTTCAGGCAGATTCATGGTTAATATCTTTTATCTGTTGGCATCCAAACTGTGGCATATTTTTGAATTAATATTCATCTCTGTAATAGACTGACTATTAATTTATCTCTGTAGGAAGGGAAGAAGAGGTACCTCCATTGGGTCATTCTATCAGTACCTATTTTTCTCTTTACTGATCATAAGGTATGACAAATTATAGTCTCACCTCCCT
The DNA here is from genome assembly GCF_965140915.1 of Aythya marila. Lineage (NCBI taxonomy): Eukaryota > Metazoa > Chordata > Aves > Anseriformes > Anatidae > Aythya > Aythya marila. The sequence goes on along the minus strand of NC_139080.1, from coordinate 6,135,373 downwards.
TGTCTCATTTAGTGAACACTTTTTGTGTGATGATTCCATGAACTTTTAACTGTATATAAACAGTGTCTCCCAGTGTTCATTTTAAAGTGTGGTCTGAAAGGGGCCCTAAGAGCATATGGATCTTTGAAGTACAACCAAATATCTATCATTTTTAACAATCAAATAATAATTTTGTGCATTTACCTCACTGATACTCTTGTCTATTTTCTGATGTTCTCCAAAATCCCCATTATTCTATGCTCATGAATCTCTCCATACTCTCTTTCTCCTATTAAATTTATTACTTTGTTAGTAACCTATGTAATGCTGATATAGAAGCTCTGAACACAGTTGATGCTGTCGGTAAAAATAAAAATAAAAAAAAAAAAGCCACTGCAAAGAAAGCTGTATTGTGCTATAATACAAAGGAAGTGGAAAACATTATAAGGAGTAATTTAAAGTTTCCATTTTCAGACATGGAGGGAGAGAAAAAGAGAGTAATAGGGGACTGGCACAGAGGGAAGCTTGCCTTAATATATGCTTTGAAAGCATTTCTATTTAAACTTTTCCACACAGACGGTCAGTTGCACAGAAAAAAGGTTCATTTGCATGAAGTACTGAAGGTGTGAGCCCCAGAGTAAGTCAGTTCTTGGTGTCTAGGCTCTAACGACACCGTATGTCACAGCCCAGCCTTAAGTAGGAAAGTACTAAGGCCTAAATAAAGCTGAGCATTTTTTATTGAAGTGACCCCAGCACCGGGCAAATATTGTACAACATCTTGTGCCAGAAGCCAAAGTGATTTACATATACTTTTTTTTTTTTTTCTTCTCTCTGAATAGAGTGGACAGCTGGTGAATCCTTACGCCTATTAATCTTCCTGTGCACAGCCATCTCTTGGTATGTAACAACTATTTTTCAATCTTTGGGGCATCAAGTGAAGTAATGAATAATTCTGTTATATTCTTGCAGGACTGATGAGTATTACTGAACAACACATTAGGATTGGGGGTGAAGAGATGGAGGGAGGGGGAAAATGCTAGCATAGGGCAGGCAGCCTATTATTGCCTTTCCATCACTACAAACAAAAAGAATTCTTTCTAATCTGCTCCTTAGGGGATCACCATAAAACCCCGACCATCTATATATATTCTGAGTGTGTGTGCATGCATGTGAGTGTCTGTGTTAAGCTTTCTTGCTGTCAGGTAGGATTTTTAGTACTTCAAAGTTCTTGGTATTTGTAGTCCTAAACTAAACTGGTGAAGATAATAAAAATTTTAATCTCTCTTGGCCCTGAAACTAAAACTTCCGTGTCAACTGCACAGAGTAAGTCATGGCACAGAATGTAAAACACTGTAAGTAGCTCAACATTGAATGTGGGTACCCACTTTTATAAAAAAGAGAAAGGAGATGAACTAATACTTTGACAATTTAGTTAGCTCCAAACTGAAAGGAAGGATCTATTTGACATGGGGCAAGGAAGTTTATGGGGGTAGGTTCTGGTGTGAAATTTTAGAAATACCTTAACATTATGTTTAAAACAAGCATCTTGATCATTATTCATAAAAAATCCAATTGGCCTAGAAATTAGCAATAGCTGGATGACAAAAAGGCTGGCTAAGTTCCTCTCTGTGAAACAAGGATTGTTATCCTTAAATTTTCACCTTCTCCTAAATTTTACGTAACATTCAGAGAATTTAAATAACTTTTCATAGTCCCTACTGATGATAGGCCCTAGGTGAAATCCAGATGTGGAGTCTCAAAGTAAAGGGAGAGGATTGCTGTCCCTCCCCCGCCCCCACTCCCCAAATGCTGTATATCTCTTCTAACTCTGAAGGGCTATGAAGTGCAAATACTTTAGATCAAGGTAAAAGCAGACAGAAGCAAAATTTGGAGACTACAGACAGATCTGGCTTAATACCCTTTTGAGATACATCTCACAGGGCTTTGCTGTCTCCCTTTCTCTCTCTCCTCCTTTGCAACTTCTTTTACAACCATTCCCATTTCAATGTGCATTACTCCCTTTTGAGTGGAAGCCTTTGAATATATGACAGAAAATATGAATGAACATATGACTGAAAGAAGGCATATGACTGAAAGAAGGCATACATTTTAACAAAATAAATAAATAAATAAATAAATAAATATTTAAAAAAAAAAAAAAAAGCCACTAAAAAGAAGTAAGCCCAGACTCTTAAAAGAGGCGAGGTTTTTCTGTGCAATACGTATATTAAATAATATTCTTTACTGTATGATACACACTGAAAGAGAGAGAGGAAAAAATTCAATATTCAAAGAAAATTGCCATTAAATTTCACAAGTATGTTACCATTTGATTTGGGTATTATTATTATTATTCTCTATCCTAGATAATTTAGCAGCCTGAAAAAGTGGAGAGCATACTGCATAAATCACTTACTGTAGTGCAAAAGTGAGGTCCTTATGCAGAATGGGATGCTGAGAACATTTCAAGGGGTTTACCCCACAGAATGGTGATTAACTCCTCCCCAGATCCCCCTTCAAAGATACAAAAAATACTAGCATATAATTAAATGTCTGTTCTTTGATTATCAGTCAAAGACTCATTGCAAACGGTACATCCCTTTCGAAGGCACTCAGCCCACTTCCAATTAAAAACTACCTGACCATAAATAATAAAAGCGTACCACACACACAGTAAATAATGGTTCTTAAAATAATGTATTTCAGGAGCTATATTTTAAGGACACCATATGTGTTCCCTGTGTAATGAGCTCTTCCTTCTATCAGTATCACCAGCAGCCTCTCAAATCTAGAGAGGTAAAAAGATTAATTTGTTGGGGTATTTATTTTTCCCTAAACATTAACTATTTGCTTTTCTTAACCATTTGAATTCCATCTCCATCTTTAAAATTAAAGCCTTAAAATTAAATTCCCATTTTCTACATTTCAATCCTTCTTCACAGCTAAGAACAACTTGAAATTAAAAAATAATTTTTCAGAAAAGAAAAAAAAAAGAAGGTACCTATTTTTGGAGTTGTAATCTTTATGCATTTATGACGATGCCTATATGTAATGGGTGTACATATGTGTATATATCTGTGATGTTTCTGCTATTATATTTATATGCATGTATATATGTATATAAATAGATATATATTTTATAGAAATAATTCTAAAATTATTTCTAAGTGGCATTAGGATTTAATGACACTCATAGGCAAATATTTTCTAACAACATCCTTTTAAAGATAGTACTGATTAACCAAAGCAAAGACAAAACAAAATTCCTTGTATACTAATTAAACAAACAAACAAAAAAGTTGAATTACTGGTAAAAATAGGAATGGGATTCTTCCATACCTAGCATATACAATAATCCCAAAGGACACATTCTAACAGTATGATGGGACAACACATCTGAGTGCATATGTGAAAAGTCTCAGCTCTGTACCAACTATGAACAGGAAAAATATTTTCCATACTGGCTAGAGTACAGCTCCTGCTGCACAATGAGACAAATTCCTGGTTTCACAGAAAATCTTGTTTCTTGTTTTTCTCATTTTTTAAGCACTTGGACTTCCAAAGCACCACAAACATACATATCTATGTCTACATACACACAAACATATATAAATATGCATAATATCTTCCACATTCAAAGCCTTCCAAACATTTAAAAAAATTATGTAGAAATGAAACTCAGCATTGCTTCATACCATACTTGTAATCTAGAACTGCAGTTAGTTTTAAACAGAAAATGGAAAGGAATATTGTTTCCATTCCCAGCTTAAAACAAAAGATGAAAAGCATTCACACTAGACCTAGGCTGGGATAACAGCAATTACATTTAGACTTTTGAAAAGTCACATAATTTATCCATGACTTTAAGCTGTCAGAATCATGACTTTAATTAGGAAGAAACTACATCAACTGATAGGTTATTCCATAATCAACTAATAAGTGACTATTCCATAAATGGCTAATAATAAGCTATTTCAGAGGTTTGGTAGCTCTGTGTGCTACCACTGATAACAAATTACTTGGAGAAATAGACCAAAATTTAAGAATACTATTGGGAAAGGGAAACAGTGAGGATCCAAAGACAGCCACAAGCACTGGAGCTTAAGTAGTCTGATGTGCAATAGATTTTTAAGTTTTGTGTTGTTCCATTATATATTTTAGAATTTTCTGTTATCCCCACATACTTTTCCCCATTCCTATTAGGTGATTTGTAATGGTTTATGCTTATTAGAAACAGTATTAAGGTAAGTATTCATTGAACTGTCTACACTGGTGAAACAGAGATATTGCATATTCCTTCCTTTGTGCATTCCTGGGAATAAATATAAATAGCAAAGCCAGAAAGTCCTGCCAGATTTTTTCCACCTGATGTTGAAAGACCATGTGGATGGCCTTTGAGAAAACTCAGCCTTTAAACAGCTTTGGAATAGGAGTTGTATTTGACTTCCACATTGAAGACCTTAAAATATATAAACATTCATGTTTTATCTGTGTTTTCAGCCACACTGAGTTTGAAACAGCCAAGAAATTCAGAAAAAGGTATTATGGCAGACCCAGATATATCTGCAGACAAAGTGACTGTGTTGACTCATTCCCACAGGACAGCAGCTTACACATAATTATAATTTATTGCAAAAGAGACTGGAACCCCCATGCCCCAAAGACAACTATCTAGGACATGTAAATATGTCTTTGTGCCTGCCTGCATCTTCTGACCATCTGCATCTGTTTTACTATTTCTCTTTCCATCCAGCTCCCATATAAACTAGAATAATTCCAACAACAAACACTGAAAAGGAAAATGATTTCATAATATTACATCTTCTTTTCTTAATGGTGGCAGTTTTAGGTCTCAGTATACCCTAAGGAAGAGAGGGAATTTGATACTAAATCTTGTGTAAATGCATAACCTCACTGTATATGAAGGAGCATCTACTGTGTAACTGCCTGTAAACACTTCATTTTCTCTCTGTTCTTTAAAAACTCTTGAAGAGTATTTCCCAGAAGTGAAGTAGGTAGCATGGGGATTAGATCTCAAAACAGACTGAAGTGTCTAGTACAACTGAAAATTAGTCACTGAATTTGTCTTTCCACTGTATTAAGAAAGCTGGGTATTAAACGGGGGCTCCAATTGTGCCAAGAAAAATCAGAGAAACACTGAGGACAACAGCATGTTTGAAAATTTCCCTATTTTTTACTATCTGAGCACTGTTTTGAAACCTTGAACAAGCCACTTCTAGGAGCATCGTCTTCAAGGTACAAACTAGATTCCTGTAATTAATGCTGTATATTCCCTTGGGCTGTCCTTCACCATAGTTTGTTATTTGAGGAAGAGGAGGGCAAGACGATGCTGCAAGCATTTAACCTAAAATCTAGCCATTATAGCACCTCTACAGAGACTGAAAGATTAGGGTTTAGTTCATTTATCAGTTTCAGTAGATTAAATTTTCTATCTATTTGTGAGCAAAGTGGTCCAACTGCATAAACAGAAAACACTATCTTTGACCATGCTTAATAGTCCTTTGCACCCTTCCAAGTGAACTGAATGCATAACACAGCAAAGCCCTTAAATTCAGAAGGACAATAAAATATTGGATAGTGTGACTTAGCAGAGTACTGTTTAAGGGATACCACCTGGCTTTAAGAGCTAGTCTGTATTTTAACCATCACTTCTAGTGACTGATTTCTTTGTGTAGGAGCTGGTTTGTGTGTCAGATACGGGGAGCGCATTGAGTAGGCAGCAGAACCCCTCTGTACTCTTGCTGGGAGCTGCTGCTGGAGGTGTGCCATGATACCTACACCTGCTGAAGGACACCTTCTGCAGCCACACAGCATAAGGATGCACAAAAACCTTGCTTTGTCACTGTTTCATATGCCAGGGCCCGAGTCTTGTGACCACCTTCCAAAAATATCCCCAAATAAAAACAGAGATCATAGAGACAGTTACCCAAACTCTCACTCAGATATGGAAGTGTTCTTGCTGGTGGCGAGGGGGACGGGGGGGGGGGGTGGGAAAAGCTAAGGTCCCTTCCAACCCGAATTCTATAATTCTATGATTCTTTGATCATGACCTCATTCAGTGAACCCTGCTTTACAATATCCATATTCACGTCACCACTATAACTACTGCTTGACTTTGTGGTTACCTTGGATTTAAAAATAAAGTTAATCCCACGTGATTTCAAACTGACATTATTTTTTATGTCTATGCTCCTTACCTCAAAATCTCCAGATCAATCAGGTCTCTGCAACCAAATCCAAATTTATGTCTGTTTAAACCTCGAAGGAATCATTCTAGTAAAAGTATCCAGAAAGTTTCTGGTAAAACATAAAGTGTGTATTGTTTGTCTCCTGTGGTTTCCCTATAATTTCAAGGGAATTGATCCTATAAATGATTATTAGGTGAACGAGAAATATTGCCAACTTCAGCTAGTAACAGAACTGGAACAGATTTTTTCAAAATATTTTAATTTGGCCCGATTCAATTCTTTCATAATTGTTAGAATTTCAAACAGAAAAATTATCTCATCCTTTTATTATTACTATTACTATTACTATTACTATTACTATTACTATTACTATTACTATTACTATTAATAGTAATAGTAATATTAATAGTAATAGTAATAGTAATATTATATATAACAATAACAATAACAATAACAATAATAATAATAATAATAATAATTTTGCCTTAGGAAAATCACTGCTATTGGTAAAAGTCCTTCATCTTTGCCATTTTAAATAATTCCTTTTAAAATACGAGAAGCTAGCAAGCTGCTTTCTCATTCACAATAAAAGTTTCTTCTTTGTCTTTTAAAGAAAAAATAGAAGAAAAACAGAATCATTAGCAAATCTAAGGCAGATGATACCAGAAATCTGAGAATTTCTTTCTTTTCACAGTTCTGTGGCTCATTGCTACTCTGCATTTTTTCACATTGCTTACTTTTGTTTTTACAATCTCAGGCAAGGTTTCACTTGAAGTGAGCTGGAATCAATTTTTAAATAGAGGATTGTTCATCCAGAGAGTATTGTTCACAACTAGATATCCATGTGTTGGGGGAGAAAAAGTTTTCAGTGGCCAGGTGTCCATATCCTAAAGCTGTGAAATGATTTTGGTCACGTGTCCCAGGGCAAATACACAGGACCTAACCAAGCCCGAAAAAAAAAAAAAAAAGAAAAGAAAAAAATAAATAAAAGAAAACACAGCAGAAATAAGCTGACACATCTCCATTCAAGTTGACAAAAAAGTCTTGAATAATGCATTGATAAATTATCATGCTGTACATATGAAAGCAATACATGGATCCTAATTCTAATGTTAGTCAAACACTCATTATTTATTATTTACTTTACCGTGGCATCCAGAAGGCCCAGAAAATACAGTGTAACTGCATTAGGTGCTGCTCAACATGTAATAGGGTATCTGTCCTAAAAGATTCTTTTCTACTCTCTTTTTGCTGTATGGTTTGCTGAGCTAAACTCTGTAGGACATATTTTGGAGATAACTTCCTGGCAAAAAGGAAAAATAAAAGGGGGGGGGGGGGGGGGAGGAGGAGGGGGGCAGGGAGGCTTTAAGAATTAACTCTTCCTGAAAGCTAAAATGCTTGAATGAGCATGCTGATAAGTCCTACTGTAAACCCAGAGCTCAAAAGAGTCGGGTGATGGTTTATTACTGACTGAGGAGAGGAATCCAGGTCTTCAGAATTCTCACTTCCAAATCTGTCTATCTGTTTGGTTCATATTTGAGAGGATGTGGTACTGTACTAACAAAATTTGTCAATCTATAAAATTTTTCTAACACCATCTAGATGCACTGTAAATCTTATCTGCACTTTTTTGTTTTGTTTTTCAACAGTATTTTGTTATCCTTAGCAGAAGCATCCACTTGTATATATATACATAAATATGTTGTATGTACTGTGAGACTTCTACTGTGCCCCAAAGCCCCAGACCTGTAAGAAGTGAACTGTTCTCTGAAGATGCTGTTCTTACTTTTGCCATTGATTATACAGGGAATCTAGAGAAAAACACAAAACAAACAAACAAACAAAAAAAAAAACAAACAAACAAACAACAACAACAACAACAACAAAAAAGCACTCCATACATCCTTCCTTAGTTTTTTAGTAAAGTGCTAAGTACCTGAATCTCATCAGTGATGTATACATTGCTACCTATTTCCATGGGTTATTTTTAAAGGGTTCTTCTATTGACACTGAATGTCAGTCTGTGATCCCCATCAGATCTCTCCATCACCGGAGAGCTTCAAAGGAAAAGTTCACCTTCAATGCATTCCTTACAGAATAGACTTTTCTTTGCCCTAGTAAATCCTTTTGCTAGAGTCTGGTCACTGCATAGTGTTCTAGCTTAGAGCATTAATGTCATGTTGTGGTAAGGCCTAGAAGAGAAAAAAATAAGTAACATTAATGGAAAATCAGCTGATATGGTGAGGCAGGTCTGGCAGAAACTGGGTAGTATAAGTCCTTTATTACCCCAGAACTTTGACAGCATCTTGATTCATAAGGTTTGTCTCGGAAATAGTATCTCCTCACGACCTGTAAGATTTCTATTCCTTGTTCTCATTCATTTTCCCATAGGCCCAATTTTTATTTGATATATTTACAGCGGTAGGTAGGGATGGCCTAAAGATCTCTCTCTGAAGTTACATGCCAACTAATGCCATGATAAACTCTGTTTCTCCATCTTCACTGGCTATGCAGCTTGACCCTGAACATTGTACTGACTGTCTGCATAAAAGGTCTGCCCTTTTCTGAAATGTATGTACTGCTTACTGCTCTAGAATGGCAGCAAAGACACTTCAAATTCTATTTTAACAGAAGCCTTCTATAGGACATCAGAAGTGTCATTTATTTCCTTTGACTAAATGTCTTGTATTTTCCTATTTCCCAAAAGTGCTCAGATATAGGACCCTGGACCCTGCTATCACCAGATGTATTTGTCCCTCCAATTAGGAGGAATCTTTGCATTCAAAATGATTGCTTTTGCTTGCTGTATTCAGCTATTTAAGTACTTTGGGATACATGACCCAGTGAAATGTTGGATCTCTTGTACAAACATCATGTTCCTGCCCTAAAAGACAGTGCAGACTCCAATCTTGTTTCTGGCATTTTGCACCATTTGTTCCTCTTCAGACTTCAGGCCTTGTCATGCTGTTTGAAGTATTAGTGTGGATCAAGACTCTCCAGGGGAGGATGTGAATTGGAGTTGGCAGTAAGTGTGTGATTGGCACTGGTGAAGAATTCTTATTGTGTTGAGATTTTAGGCATGACAGTTATTGGTAAACCAATCTGAAATAATCCCATTCAAACCTGCCAGATTTGCTACAAAGTGATATGTTCCTGAAGATCCTTGCCAGAATAATGATTGATGCCCACTGCCAATCAGTGCTGAGACTCAGTCACTTCTTGTTGCCATTTAACTACAGCTACACAAAGCATTTAACAAAATGAAAGGGCATATTTGATGTTTAACGAATAAGATTACCTACAGTTGTTTATTAATAGGTGTGCACCTTTACTCACTGAAAGGCTAGGCTAGGCAAATCACTCAACCTTCATATGTTTCAGTCAATCTATCATTTGAGTAACAGTAAAAGAAAAGCAACAACAACAACAACAAAGATCACCATAAACTCACTTGAAAAACAGGAAACATTTGAGCTGGGATTTACTAGGGAAATTATACATGCATTATCTGTGTTCCAGTCTCTCTTCCCAGTAACTTTTAGCCTCGGAGACTGTATATTCCTCCAGAGACAGCAACATGATATCTTTAGAGAAAAAAAAAAAAAAAAAGTGTTGGATTTTATATTGTTATTTTTGCCATTTACAAGTGAATATAGTCAATGGATGCAGAATTTGACTGACACCATTTTGCTTGATTTTTATAGAAAGCTATGTTTTGGAAGATCACTGGTCTCCAGCAAACTGCTTAATGTTAGGAAAATGCGTAAATCTCACTGGTAGCAATGGAACATCAATGCATTCTTACATTTAAGCCCATGTTTAAGTGTTTCCTGAACAGGATAACTACTTGTGAAAAAAAAAAAAAAAAAAAAAAAAAAAGTTGAGGCACATCAAACACCAGATACATAAACTAAGGGGTTACAAATATACTGAGAAATGTGCGTAAGCCACCAGCAAAGGTAGGTATAGTCAATAAAGATCCCAGTACTTTATCTTAAGCTTCAGTCTTAGTGTATTAATTAAAAACTCCCAGTGACTCAGGACACAGCAATTATATTGATGCTATTTTTCTCTTTTATGCAAGGAGAAACTCACCTGATAATACTAATAATGGCACTTGCATAGCACTTTATGTTCACAAAGTGCTGTACCAACAACACATAAACTACACCCAGGTTTGTATTATTTCTTTTACTGGTGTTACTGAACAGGTTTTAGAGGACAAGGAACAGGGACAAAGATCACCTGCAGTTACTGCACTAAGGGCTTCATCCAAACTAGTCTCTCCCTTGTGTTCCTGCTAAGTCAAGTTCCTCTTGCTTATAACTTTTGTAGCATTTCCACATTAATTAAAAACAATAAAGAAACTGAAACCTTATTATCTTGATTCATATTAGAGCTCTGCATCACTAGCATCACTGCAGTGTTTGGACTGGACATCAGTGAATTCTGTGGATTCCTGCGAGTTGTTTAAATATTCTACAGATTTACCATCAGCAGAATTTTATACTCACCTGAGACAAAATAAATGACACACAGCTTGTTTTGTGTTTGTTTGTTTGTTTGTTTTAAAGCATGTTTAACAACACTTAACAGCAGGAGGATGAATTAAGAAGTTCTGCGGTGCATATTGAAACCTTCCAATTACCTGTCAAGATGTGGGTTCACAAGTCTAAACCCAAACAGTCAGCTCATCTCAATACGGACTCTTCTGCCCCTCAAACACTTGTGACCACACAAGTCCTGTTACACACTTTGCACTACTATTGATTATTTTTTTTAATATTTTGTTCTTTATTTCTGCACTGCAACATATTAAACCTGTTCTGCATTTCTGTGGGAACACAAATTAATGAGTTCTGCTAGAATTTCTTCCACTCATGTTGGGAGAGTAATTAATAATTTTCCTTTTCATGTTTTTTTTTTTTTTTTAATTAAAAAATAAAAAATAAAAATTGAGAATCTCAATGGCCAACCTCTCCTGTATGTAAGGCTCTCAAGGTCTGTTTAGGAGCTACAAAGAACCATTAAAACCTACCTTTGACCTCACAGTGTTCTCATACTTCCTTATTTACTTCGCAGAAATAAATTTTAGTATTTTTTTCCCCTAAACTCTGCCTTTTACTTCCTCATCTTCATCTGGGAGTCTTTTCCTCACCGGACTCAGCTGACAAAGTTGAACTCCAACAGAGCAATCAGTAATGCATATTGTGCTTCAGCTATGTCCTGACAGAAATGTACACATTATATTAGCCAAATACTAAGCTACATTAACCAGAAGCATGACTTGTGTCTTCCTTCATAAAAAGATTTTTTTGTCATGTTTTAAAAGCCATTTGACCAAGTTCATGAGTAACTTTTGCATTATTCCACTGGCTTTCTTCAGAGGCAATGCAGCTTGCCAATTAAATTTTTTGAAGTTGCTGAATTATTGTGCTGTGTGTGATAGTCACATAGGTGTGTACAGAATATGCTGCATTTAATCTTCAATAGATGAAATTGCTGGCACTATGAATTTTTCCAACCTTTGCTTCTGTACACCCCCCACCTGCCACATTTTGCAAATGGTTTTAGAATCTAAATGCAAGCACATTAAGTATAAAGAACGAATTTGGCATTTAAATTAATGGTTTCATGTCACTGACAGTACAGGTTTTGTTTGTTGGAGGAAGAAGCTAAAACATGCGTTAAATCTGTTGAACGGCTTCAGGTGATTGACCAGCACATTTTGTCCACAGGATAAGCTGCAGAAACAGATCTCAGCTGTGAAATGGCTGGCTGACTTTCAGCATTATTATTTATTTATTTATTTATTTTTGGTTTTGTTTTGTTTCAAAGTATCTATACCCGTGACCGAGTAGAATCCCTCCCAACACAAATTATCAAGTACCACTGCAAGTTTTCAATAGCAGCCAATCTGGAGGACTGCATATATCTACCCCCAGACAGCTGCATTATGGAGCTAAAGGAACTGCATCTAAATTCATGAGCCGATAAAAAGTAATCTGGCTAAAGTCTTTTTTATACCAGAATATACACTGATAATCACACCCCCTTGAATTACAAATGTTCCATAACCATTCAAACTGGTACCGAGTTACTGACATTATTTGAAGTAATGACATAATAAAACACACTTTAAAAGACAAACCCATAATTTACTTACTTCTCGCTTAAAAGATGTTTCAGAAATCTTTTGAGATCATAATTGATGGGATACCAGATTTCATAGACCATCAAAGACTTGAATACATTTTAATAAACCAGAAAAATTAAAGTCACTTTAGCTTACTAGCTGGCTTTAGATATTTTTTTTTAAGTATTATTATTATTATTATTATTATTTCCTGTGGCTTTCTCCTTTCTTTTCTCTCCCTGCTCAGTTATCTCTCTTGCTCACTCTCTCTTGGTCTCTAACATTTTAAAACTATAGCTAAAAATTAATTAAAAACTACACCGACCTGCAGCTTTATCTCTTTAAGAAAAATATGGGATTTTCTTCTCCTTGCTCTTTAGAGACAACAGAAATACCACTATTCTCAACTTCATCTTGTTGTATGGAAGTATGTTAAAATGAGACATTTGGTACACCCCGTTTATAAAGGGCATCTAAGTTGCTTAATTATGTGGATACTTTGGCTACCTACCTGCCTATGTTTTATAAAACAGTGATAATTAATGTTTGCTCAACATAAGGGCTTAGAGGAACTTAATGTCCATCTATCGTTCTAATTGGCATCCAGTGCTATATTAGCTGAGATTTCAAGGACGTCAAAAACATGCTGATATCTCTTCCTTCCTGCTACATCAGGAAGAAGTCAAGCTAATTGACTCCACAGATTTTGTTTTCAAGTGGACATGAATTCTTTATAGCCAGTTGAACTAAGAAACTAAAAGAAATTAAACTAATTGTCAAAATGTTTACATTTTCTTCTCTCCAAGTAACTTCCCACAGAATGGAGTGAATTTTGTATAAGGATGGAAGAGCCTTTAGAAGGATTTGATCAAAGGGTCAAATCCTCTCAAAGTTGCATAATCAAATGTTATTATGGGGTTGTTTGGACAGGTTATTTAACCCTGTCTTGGTCTTAAAGGAAGGAAACCGTCATGTCATTTCCTGGGTGAGTTCCTTAATCTTTTTAACTTCTAAATATGGCAAACAAAAGTGAATTTAAACAGTTTGTCCAGGTGCTTGTGAGTGAAAAATAGTAGGTTACCTGGTTATATATTGCAACAGGCAGAATATATATATAGAGAATATATATATTGGTTAAAAATAAGATAAAGACAAACAATAATAGCAGAGTTTTTCCCCTATCCAAAACAAACCACAGCACACAGCAGTCAGCACAGGCAGAAGAATTTTCACAGGATATATCTTTTAGCTGAAAATGGTGGCAAAAGGATGAAATAAAATTTAGTTCATTAGAGAGATGCAGGGAATTTCGGTCCCTAATGTCAGGCTCTGTACTCCTGAGATGCCCCTAGTGCCACTCACAGTTGACTGAAATCAATTCCTCTTATCACCCTCCACACCTAGTTCTTGTGTACCTGTATGCTAACCTGCGCAAAGCTGGAAGATCTACAGTATTGCATGGGAGTACAACCTAGTAATTGCATAATGGCAGTTTTGGGCTGAATTTTTTAACTGTAAACATTAGTCTTCTCTTAGAGGAACAGCAGTGAAAAAATATTAGGAATAGTAGGTGTTATTTACATGGTAGAACAGGGCATAAATACTTTGTAAAAAGCTACAGGTAGTAGTTTCATTGCACTGAATACCATTATCCAAGTAGACCAAATAAAAAGCAAGTCGAAGTGATTCACCCTAGCACCACTTGTGGCAAACTGACTCCTGGAAGATTCTCACTTTTAGCTGCTTAAAGCAGAATTGTCACAGAATTGTCTTTAGATACATCTGGTTCCAGCTGCCAGAGCATGATACTCTACCTGTTCGTGCCTTAAACTTTGCTTCTCCACCCACATGTCCACACTCACTGAGCATGACAACAAACAGCCTGGTATATGAAAATGGAGTGGTGATGTGTCAGCAGGAGAGGACAACTTGCTGGCGGCACAACTTTACTGTGTTCAGGCATTACTGCAGGAATGTGTACTGCTTCAAGCCAGCAGTCCATCTAGAGGCTGTTTGCAAGACACCTCACTGGAAGATACCAAAAATCCTTTATTAGGCAGTAACTGAAAAACCTGCCTTTCCAGAAGTGTCTCCATCTTTTGCCCAAGACTCAAAGTTGGATTCAATCCTAAAGAGCAACAAATTATACTAATATACAAAAGACCTGTGTGTGGAATCTGTTCACCTGTTACACCTCTTATTCTTCCACCTGTCTTTTACTTCTTTCTTCGTGTTATTTTCCCTTTCTAGGGAAACTTCCCTTTCTAGGTTTTCAGGGAACAAATCTTACTCCATGAACAGGAAGAAAGGCAAAGATTAATCCCATTGAATTTTAGGCTCTTAGCTACGATCATTTACACAGTAGCTTAGACTATTTATACAATCAAAAGAGAAGAATATACTTCCAGAAGTGGTAATTTACTCTTTAGATCTGAATCACCCTGGAGGTTCCTGTAGCTTCCCAGTAGCTATAGAAAGAGCAGAGGGTAATTTGTCTAAAGTACTCTAACTTAAATACCTCAGTTATGAGCATTAAGTTGGGTTCAGCCTGTGTCTTTGTTCCAGCAGTACCACCTGTGAATTTTTCCATGCATCTCTCAGCCACCTGCTTCTATTCAACCAATTTTTTTAAAGGCTGATCTCATTGCCATCTGGTTATCACATTTCACTCTGTGGGCTAGATCTTGCTGACTTGTTGAACTATCTTCATGGAACTTAACCCAGGACTCTACATAAAAATAATCAATAATAGGTTAGTAACAAGAGAAATCCACATGATACTTCATTGACGGAATTACCCTCTCCTCAACTGTAGTAAATTGAGGATAGGTGAACACAGTCCTTACAAGTGAACGTAGCCTTTACACAGTCCAGGAGACCAAGACTGAATTAAAGACCATGGTATCAGAACAACTGTTTTTCAGCCATGCACTTGAAACCTATCCCTTAAGAAGAGATACCAGAAGCTGAGGTCTGGGGGCTTTCTGTATGTTTGTTTTGCTCTTTCCACAGACTATCAGCATAAATACCACTTCCTTAGTTATAATCCATCTGCTCTGTTGACAATGTACTCAAATTGCAAGCAAGTATTTAATGGTGTCATGCTGAAGCTCTACTGAGTGGATGCTGAGAGAGCCTGAGGAGTCACTGAAATGAAAGGGCTTTTTTCTTAATTTCAGTCACCAGAAGACTCTGAACTAAACATGACATCCTAGCCATCTGAGCTTTTTAAACAAGTCTTTGGCAGACACACAATACTCAGCTCTCTGGTACCTAAATAATTGAGACTTTGGAACACCAAAGTACTTGCACCTTCAAACACTCAAGTAGCTTTATTTGAAAGATTATTTTCACAGAAGAAGACTAACTCTGCCATTTGAGATCAGTGGAACGCTCTGAAACATAGTGCCTACACTTTAGGTTGGAACACATTGGTTGTTTACTACATATTGACTAGAATTTTCCCAGGTGTAGGAGGCATTTGATGAAATGCATGTCTGTAATGGCATGATAGATTAGTGAATTATGGATATTTAAAAAAGAGGAAAGGGGGCATTATAGCAGAAATTATAATTTCCTAGAGATTCCACTGCTTATATGTGCATTTTATGTTATTTTGTATTTGATTTTGGAGCCTTTCTTTTTTAAACACCCAACAGATTTCTCCAGGACTAAGAACTAGTGTACTGGTATTTGTGACAAATCAAAGGATTAGTAACACAGACTTTTCAAGGGCCATGACGTATCTCCTGGATTGGCTTCTCATTAATAAATTTTGCTTTGAGCTTTAAAGGATCTACTTCAGCGCTGCATTCCCCTTCCTCTCCTGTCTCCTTTATAAATCCTACCTAAAGTAGAGCATGAACTGATGTACCCATAAGGATTCTACACTTTTTCACATCCAGATCTGCTTTGTTATTGAAGTAATTATAGTTATTTTTAATCATTCATTTATTCTTCTAATTAGTGGTCACACTGATACAATAACCATTCGTGATTCTTATTAGTGCATACTGTACAAGACAGCAAATCCCAAAAGTTAATTATAGAATCACAGAATGGTTTGGGTTAGAACAGACCTTCAAGATCATCCAGTTCTATGAAAATATGATGAAATTAAATATGTCTGTGTATGTCTTTCAGCACTATCACTCACCTAGGAAGTGGAGAAGACTGCTTATATTTTTTGTTTTACTCTCAGTACAGGCTCTGAAGTCTTATGATAGTATTACATTCAAAATGTTGTTAGTGCAAAAGGGAACACTTCTTGCTGTATTTGGAGCCAAGACATAATTGTTAGTTTAATTAATATTTAACGATATAATAAAAAAAGAAAAAAAGATTATACTTTTTTTCTTATTAGTTTATTACAACAGGAACTATATAAATAGTTAAAATTAACAGAGAAAAGCCTTTTACAGCTAAAATTGTCTTTCAGAAAAGTTACTAGCTCTCTTTGTTTTTATGCTTACCCTTCCAATATGTCTCCAGGCCACAACACTGACATCTTCAGGGTTCCCCAAGAAAGAGGAACAGGTGGGTAGATAGGTAGGTATACGATGTTCATTGTGTGGTATTCCTCCTTCTCTATTTTTGGTCAGTTTAGGTAATTTTTCTTTCTTAACTTTTCCTTTGCATGGTCTTCTCTCTCTTTAGTAGTTCCTAGCTAGAATCTGAAAGTGCAGAATAGCCTGCACCAGTCTCAAATGACATAAAAAGCTATTGTTTGTTGCAGAAATGTGACTTATATACTCTGTTCAGAGTCCCTGTACAATACAAATTCTGTGGCCTTGTAGTAGCAAAAAAACATATTTACTGAGGTAAATCAGGGGAGTGTCACAATCTTCAGTCCAGGTACTTACATGTCTCCATCTTTAAAGCTCAGCCATTAGGCAGCAAAATCTGCAGGACAAGAATGAATGAAGACAGTCTTTTACCTCTGTATTCTCCTGTAAAGAAAAAGTTCACGTTCTCTTATCTGTTCCTGAGATTGTTTATATTATCCAGTGGTTTTACAAACATAATTAATTAGAAACAATCTTGACAGTAGCCCAAGATATTCATCCTCTTAGATAAGGGCCTTAATCTTTAGACTACAAAAGTATGTCCTCTCCATGTATCTCTGAATCCGTGATGATTGCTTTCCCAATTAAAGAACTACATGCAGATCAGTGGAAGGTAATTTAGTTTATCAACCCTACAGAGATTTGTGATTCTCTTGGGCATGAAGGTGACTTGAGATTTTTCCATTCCTTTTATTTTTTTCTAGGAAGGTGCTCAATGCAGCAATGACAATAATACAGAACTCTGTCCTGTTTCATATATAATTGCTCTTTTATAGGGATCTACATACTTATCTACAACTATATGCAAATGTTTATATAGCCAGACTAGCAAATAGATGCACAATGGAGGAGAAATACATTTGCCCTAAGAACTCAACATTTACCTGGATTCAAGAAATGATTAGATGAAGAAGTTGAAGAAAAAATAATCTAAGGCTGCTAAATACAGACATACAGCCTGGAGCTCAAAAAGATCCAAAGACACAAGACATTCAAGACTCTATGAAAATGTATTGCAGGAAAATGGTCCTTTGTTCTTGTTACTTTAGCCTCCAACAGCTATCAAGCAGAGGGAAGGGGATACAGGCTTAGGTGACCCTCTGGTCTGATCCAGCATGGCCAGTCCTATGATCTGATACCTTTTTTTTAACCCTGGTTGATTTAGTGAAAAAAGAACTCCTACGGTAAAATACAGAATACATCTGGTTTGATCTTATTTCAACCCTCATATATAGATATCAACTGAAAACCCAAGGTATAATCTCAGGAAAGAGGACATCTTAGATTTTGGATTAAAGATATATAGAATATCTTTTCTAACCAACAAAAGGTTTAGTGCTTTTTTTTTTTTTTTTTTTTTTTTTTTTTTTTTTTTTGTCATCCGTATGCTCAGTATATCCATGTCAAAGTAAGTTTCAAGGAATATTAAAATTTGTAATTGAAAGATAAACAAATGAGTTAGATATTCATGTCATTTATTGCTTTGTTACCCCTCTGAAACCACTGTGATAGACCTTGTTGTAGAATAGAACAAGGCAGTACTACAAACCTTCAGGCGAGAGAAATAGTATTTTTTTATTTTTTTTCTGGAATATAACTAGATCACTGAAAAATAATCTTTTACACTTCTGCCAAAAGTTCTATGCCTCTGTCCCAGTGATGTACAGGAAGAGGAAAAATATGACCTCAATATTGCTCTTTCACCATTGACTCATCCCAGAATTGATACACTTGTGCTGTGGTTGCCCTGAAGTGTAATAGTGTACCATTAAATTCCAGCTGCAATACCATTATATTGCTATTAGGAAAGACTGCCGAGCAACACAATTTTTCAAATAAATATAAATTGTGAATGGCTGAAATGTGAAATGCCCTCAAGTACCCAGGAGCAGGATTTTCAAGTGTCCTTTTTCAGTGGGCAGGTTTTATGCTCTCCAGCAGAGGAATGGACCGGTTTCTCTTTTGATTTTTAGTGGTAGTCTTAACAGGCACAAACAATAAAGAGCTATACAGAAATCTGGGACATGACCTCTGTGTAGCCTGGTGAAGACACTGAAGTTCTGCTGAGTATTACCAGTAAGAAAGTTGAATCTGTGGCCGCAAAGAGAGCTGGTTCAAAGCCTGCTGCAAATCTCAGTCCTAATCAGTTGTCATCCTATTATTTCATACTTTTCACCAGCTTGCTTTGTTTGTCTTAAACTGGGGCAAAACTCCTCTGCAGTACAACTCCATTAATAACAGTGTAACACCAGAAAAGTACATGGCCCTTTATCTACACAAATGAAACAAACACAAATTTTTGGCTTTCATCAGGCCTGTCTCCCTGAAATTCACACTTATGTGTCAAGAGGATGTTCTTTACACCTGCTCAGCTGGAATACAGTACACACTGCATGTTGATAGCCGGCATTTTCACACTCACTTATTCATGCATATGCTAATAGTTTTCTCGCTACAACTGCTGTGCTTTGTTCAGGACCCCTTACAGCTGTTTGAAGCATGCACCACCAATCAGAGAGCTTCTGGATAATTTACACCTTCTCCTTACGCCATGGTATTTCGATAGCTGAGCTTACAAGGTATGTATGACCATCAAGCACTGACCACAGAGAGACTCGTTCTTTCGTATCAACTTATAGGTGTAAAACAGATGGGATACCCAACTGAAATAGCGTGAGTGATGTTAGCTGCAAGTGGAACTCTAGAGTACAGTTGCATACAGACACTTAACAGCACTTTGTTCACAATTTCCAATTGTCTTTATGCTAATGGTTACAAATATGCATAGATATAGATGCTTTTAATCTTCCAGAAGTATTTGTTTAATTATTATTTGTATTTAAATAACCATTTTAAAGAAGGGAGAAGTTTGATTTGAATCACAGATAGGCTGTGATTTCTTCCTTAAAATATTATCTCAATTGTTCAACTGGTGTGCCAGAGTGTGAATTACAGCTTCAACAATTGCCAGTGCTTTTTATTACTAATTCTGCCATTCTCTGTTAATTTAATACCTTTAAATTAATGATGGGAAAATCTCCAAAATAAAGTTAGGGAAACCTGACAATGGCAAAGTCTTTTTGTCTGCCAAGGCTCTGCCTTGAGACTTGTGAAGGTTTTCCTCTCTCACCAGCACACCACAATTTATGTGGACTTTGATTTACAGCATTTGGTGGTTTCACTGAAAGATCCGAAGAAATCTGCCTAGCCATAGGCGCCTGTCAGGTGAGGCTTTCAAACATCTACTGTTGCAAAAGGGCACTGGGTACTTAGCTACAACTACAACCAATTTCACTTTGTATTAATACATTGGACATATAGTAATGACAGCTGCACCCTTCCTCTGCCATTATTACTAATACTTACAACATAATTACTTGCCATACTTACAATGTAGTTACTATGATCACTCGCTGAGATGATCACTCTGCAGATATGTTTTGCAGAGCAGTGGGGGATCACAGCATGCAGGGGGCTTCCTGCATCGAGGCGCCTCAAGGGAACCACCAGGACCTGGCAGTCCTCGCAAGGAAGGCTGACAAGGCTTGGGCAGAGCAAGGATCACACCCCTCCGTCATAAAATGGCAGCCCCTGGGGAACATGGAATGTCAATCAGGACTTGGCGTGGAGAAGTAGTTGTCGCGGCAGGGCAGGCAAAGTATCCATCCCCACTCAGGAGACCTTCTCACCCACTGGCTGCCTGCCTGGCAACAAACCCAGACATGGCCTCCACCAGGCAGAAGGCTCTTGCCAAAAACACTGTGGCAACCCAGACCGAGTGCCTGCCCAAAAATACAGACGTTCAGGTCTCTGGTTGCAGGTAGTGCCCGAGCCTGTTGCTGCCATTGAAGGGTGGCAAAGATGCCACCTGCATGAGGTGGAGGATCTGATCGGACTGGTGACCGAACTCAAGGAGGAGGTGGAGAGATCGCTGCAGACAGGTCCCATCTGTCTCAAAGGGGAATAGATCCTAGCCCAGGAGCTGGCAAAGATCATCAACCATGGTGTTCCCTGGGGATCAGTACTGGGGCCCATCCTCTTTAATATCTTTATTGATAATTTGGATGAGAGAATTGAGTGTGCACCCTCAGTAAGATTGGAAACAACACCAAGGTCAGGGGAAATGTTGATCTGCCAGAGGGAAGGAGGGCCCTGAGGGTCTCTGCCAAGTCTGAGCACTTGTGTGACAGCAGATGAACTGTGTGGTCACTCAGTTTCAAGAATTCCTCTCAAAATTTTCCTTTATTCCTGTATTCTTATCTGTTTAAATTGCAAGTCCTTTGAGGAAAAAGACTTGTACATAAAAACATAAGCACAATTGGGTTCTGACTTTAGTTGGGCTCATGAGAGAACGAAACAAAGCTGAGCTTTCTGAAGTCTCGTCCTGTGCTAAGTCTTTGCTGTAGAATGGTATTTTGTGAAACATAAAAGATTTAAAAATAATAGTTTTGTCCAAAGATTTGTTGAGAGACTTGGAGATTGTTATCTTAGGGTGATTTTTCGAACTCTTTTTCTGTAAACATTTTTTTATTATAGTGCTTTTCTCCATGATTTTATGTACTTTCTGCTTAATTGGAAATCAGCTGGATAAACCTTACTTCAGCAATGGAGGTTGAACTTACTTCAGCCTTTGAAGGCACCTTGGGCACTGACTTCAGAGTTTCATGGGGATCCAATTTGACCAGAGTTATTTGATCACATAGTCTAACTTCCTGTACCTCAAAAACCCATTGTTTTACTAATGTATATCGTATTACAGCCATTGATTTTAGCTAAAGCAAACAATTTCACTATTTCTGAAGGCAAGATTATCCTACTGAATATAAACACGGAAAAAGTCTGAAGTCCTGTGTTATGACATAAGCCTACTTAATGGCTGCCTGCTGCTGAAAAGGAGAAAACTACTCCCTTCCTTTTTCTCTGTCTATCATTCATACTCATTTAAAACATTTGACAATAAACTGAATATTTTTACTACATCATTGACTTGAATCAGCCCAGAGAAGGATCAAATGAATGTCTGAATTTTTAGAAGTGAAGGTATAAGCGACAGATGAGGGAGCTTCGGCCAAAAGTAAAACCAGCAAAGATGAAGGACCAGTAGTTGTTCTTTCTTAAAAGCAAATTTTTTCCCTTACTTATTTTTCAATCTAATTATATGAAAAATACAGACTACCCAGGTATTTAAAGAGGATTTTTTTTTTCCTGTAGTACAAGTAGCCCCGGGTATTTAATAATCTTAGAATATCCTGAGCTGATCATCATGAATCCCATGATGATCACTGAGTCCAACTCCTATCCTATTTTTATTTTTATTTTTATTTTTATTTTTATTTTTATTTTTATTTTTATTTTTATTTTTATTTTTATTTTTATTTTTATTTTTATTTTTATTTTTATTTTTATTTATTTTTTATTTTTATTTTTATTTTTTATTTTTATTTTTATTTATTTATTTTTATTTTTATTTTTATATTTTTATTTTTAACTAAAATGTCATGGGATGCTAAAACTTTGTTGTTGGAACATCCTTCCCAGCCTTGAACTGCTAGACCTTTGTTTCATCAAAATTGGGAAACAGGTTCCAAGATCCACTTTACACAAGACTGCACTAACTTGTATTAGTCATATTTTTAGCTTTTAATTCTTTGTTGATACATTCTTAGTGTATGATGAATTACACATCTAATAATGTAAAGCAGTGACAAGTCTTTTCTAATAACTGGGTGGGTTAATAACATTGCACAGAGTGGGAGGCAAATGTTTGTCTGACTTCCTCTGGCTGTTAAAATCAGCTCCATCAAACAATAGTCTAAATCAGAATTTGTTTCAGAATTTACATTTCAGCCTGGGCTTTTTAAAGGATAAGCAGCTGTAAAGCTTACAGTGAATTTCTAAGCTAATGTCTCCTTTATTTATAGTTATAATTGGTATCAGGCTGATTTGCCTTTTATTTCTTATACCACCCTCTCTAATATATATATTTTTTTGGTTTTGGCAGGGGTAGTGGCAGGGGTAACAGCTGGAGTTGTCTGATCCCTCATGAATCATGTGGAATCCAACTATTCTGTATAGCAAGAAAAAAAATAATAATAAAGGAAAAAAATCAGAGTAAACTCCATAGAGCTCCACATGCTGAAACTCCGGGAGTTTTCTGCTTTGCTGTAGAATTCTCCCTACTGAGGAAAAAAATGCACTTTTTCCACTGACACAAACCTCTCTTGGACAAAATTTCTTCTGATATTAATTTATGGTACATATCATGCCTCTAAAGAGAGCAAGGCCAGGAACTACACAGCCTTATAACTGTGTCTGCATCATTCAGATATGCAAGTTATACCTGATAATACAAATGTTGTGCAGGTACAGAGGAAAACAGAAAAGAATACTCTTAGTTGACCACTGGTTCGAAATATGAGTAAAAGACTTGACCTGTAAGAATATTAGACTTTGGAGTTTAGTAGCAAAACAAAAGTAAATAAATCAACAGGTTTGGGTTTGTACAGCAGGAAGTTTAATTCAAATTGTGAAATGTGTTTCATCTCCAAGTTATTTAAGCTTTTTTTTCTCTTTTTCTTTTCTTACCCTTTAAAAAGATCAATTTCAAAATTAAAATGACATTTTGAAATGAAATGTTCTAGTTCATTTTGAAAATGTTGATATAAAGCATTCTGACATTTCCTAAAACCATTTTCTTTCATGTGTGCATGTGTATATGAGGACTACTTGAAGGATGAGACTTGACCTTATAAATTCACACTTGTTGATAGAACAATAGAGGTAGAGGTGTGCATAAAAAATGTACTTTTTCTCCTGCTAAAAATATTTCATCTAGCTGTAAAAAGACAAGAGGGATACCTACAAGATTTAACCAATTATTTTGAACCATGTAAAGCAAAGTAACCCTTAGCTGTAGATCCTGCACTGCTGCAATCAGAAATAGCCACAGGATTGCAACCTTCCAAAATCATTTTATATACAATCATGCAAACACAAATCAAAACCAAAACAACAAATTAACAACTAATTTGAAAGCAACTGCATTTGTTGTTCTTTTAGGGGTCCAGCCTTTGCCACATCAAATTATATTTAAAATGAAATCTATACCAATAGGCAATGGCTCATAAATGCCCACTTGTATACAAATTACAAGAAAGAAAGGTATCTGCTTGGTTATTCTTACATCATGACATTGTTATTTTAATGATCTGGGCTATCCCCATTATGAAAACTAAGTAAGACATTATACCTGAGTTTCAAAAGCAAACAAAATATGAGCCATTACCCTTTATACTCCACAGTGTCAGCTACATTTGTAGCAGGGCTGAGACATGGCAAGGTGAAAGGACCTCAGTCTTTGGCCCTATTACACACCTAGTCTCCAGACAGAAAAAGAGAATGTGATTTTGACTGTTGTTCACTCCAGCCGAGTATCTGTGTATGTCAGTTCAGGATGGGACAAGACTTCTCAGTTTTTGGAAAAGTTTTGCTGGCCATAATACCACATGCAATGTTGTGTCATTAAGGAATACCATCCAGGTCAACATGACTAGTATTGCCAAACCTGCCAGAACCTGTTGACAAGACTTCATTGATGGTGTTCAAATCTAATTTCCTGAGATCACCTTAGCTATTATCTGGATGGAGTAGAAAGGAAATCTAAAACCTAGCAGCTTAACTATTAAAAATTTCAGTGCTGAAATGATAAGCAGGGGGCATTTGTAAGTCTGTCCATACTGCCTCTTCTCTCTCTCTTCTCTCTTTCTCTTTTTTTTTTTTTTTTTAATTTAAAAACAAACAACTTGTAATTGGTTTTAATCCTGTTTAAAATTAGGGAAGATTTATGAAAAGGGGACTTGAAGGGCTCTTTTTCAGTGGATTTGATATTATTGATTAACTGATATTTAGACTCCTGAGGCATCGCTTCTCATTGTGCAAAATAAGCATAAAAACACTACAAGCAATTAATTGCATGGTTTTTGTACTATGCTTTGAGATGGCCTATCAGCCCTTTATTAATATTAATGAGAAGAATTAGTACCAAAGATCAGGGATCCATGATAGCTGGAAGAACCTGCAAGGACCCTCCAGCTCTCATGCTTTATTATTTTTTAATCAAAGTGGCTGACTTGAAGGCACAAAATTAAAGAACGGAGTCCTTTATGATTCCACAATGATTCAAATTAAAATGATCTATACTTGCATAATTCCAACGAGCCATTTTGTGCTAGTTAAAAACAGTTAAAAATTGCATAAATGCATGATTTAAGGGCTACAGCTTTCTAATCTTAATGAAAGGGCCATTTTTGGTATATTTCTCAACTCGCACATGTGATCAGAATAAATCCACTAGAGAAGAGAAAGGGAGGAAGAATATATTTGACAGCAACATTCTGCTACTAAGTTACCTTGAGAAAAGATGGGATTTGGGCTCTTGGGTAATATTTTCTGCTGGTCTAAATAGACAATTATCTTCTTGTAAGTATATAAAATATCCTGTCTTACTAACTATTTTTTTTTCTATTACAACAGGGTTTAAATGTCTCATCCTAGATGGCTTTTCTGAAGACAATGTCTATGCAGCAGTTAGTAATAAAGCAAGGTGTGAAGGACTCTTCAAAAGCAATATAAAAATAAATAAATAAATAAACTAGACAGGAATAGAAGGGAAAAGAGAGAGTAGCCTACAGTCACATGGCAGTTAAAGAACAGCATTAGACCTGTGACCACAATATAGCCATGAACTATCCTATGGATCTGTATGCCTTTATAATAGTTGTGTTTTTTATTTAAATTTAGCCTATCCATTAATTTCAGAAAATTATATCATGAGGTTTAATACATATGGATGTATTAAAATGAATGAGAGAAAGAAAAAAACAACAACAACAACAACAACAACAAAAAACCTCTTTAGATCTAGACTCTTTCAGACATCTTTCTTGATCCCTGACAAAAATCACATAATCTGTGTAGCACTGGCATACACTAGCTAAATGAGACTTTGATGTCTGTCTAAACACCACAGCACAGAAATCTGGATGAGATGTAAGACCCTCCCAAGACTCCTGGAAAATTCTAGAGCTATTGCTTTTTGCTGAGATCTGGTTTGCTGTGCTTAGGATAAAACTATTTCTCGTGAGCTCATTTGAAGTTAGTTGTGTTTGCACGTTGCTGGGAACATGACAGCAAGATCATGCCCATAACTCAGTGAAAGTTTGGCAAGCTCTACTTTTTAGTTCTTTGAGTCATGGCAAAGTGAATTGATCCTCTGTGTCTTCAACAAATCCTCAAAAAGCCACAGTATGGATTGAAAGGCATAGTTCAAATTTCTACAATCAGCCCATAATCTACATATCATTGATACAGTATAATGGATCATTAGAGTACACTGCCACTGTGTATTAAGAAGTCCTAAATCTGTGGATCATGAACATGATAGACTGTAACAGTCCCTTCAAAGAGTTTACCATCTGTCCTATCAGTGCAGATTTAGAAAACAGCAGATTTCTACATGCATAGCCCCTCTGCATACTAAGAAAACTTATGAAGCCCTAATGGACAGAAGATATGGTGCATGAAAAGCAGGAAAAAAAATATAGATCTCCTGCTTGGAAAAAACATCTCTGTTCAAATGTTTCAGGTATCTATGAGCTATCAATTTCATACCCTTTAGGAATGGCAAGAGGTTCTGTGTGGTCTTCCTGATGGTGTAACTAGAGCTCAAAATCTACACGGCTGCTCTTATGTCAATGTATTACAATAGTTTTGTGGATGGGATCAAT
The DNA here is from genome assembly GCF_965140915.1 of Aythya marila. Taxonomy (NCBI): domain Eukaryota; kingdom Metazoa; phylum Chordata; class Aves; order Anseriformes; family Anatidae; genus Aythya; species Aythya marila. The sequence continues at coordinate 6,108,699 of NC_139080.1, read as the reverse complement.
TATCTAGTCCAAGTTCCCCAACTGGCGTAGTCAAAACATGATCAGGATAGTTGCATGAAACAAAAAGCTCCTGTGATGATTTGTACCAAATACTGCAGTCCTTAATATTTTAGTCTACAAGTCTAAACGAACTAAAAGAATAATTTACAAGTAGGTCAACTTTCCCTACCTTTAGTATTAATTGGAAGAGTTTATAGGCTAATTCAGTCCCCATGGTTCAATCGATATGTTTTACCAATGAACTTCAATGAGGATATCTATCTTCATCTGCTCCAAGTTCAGTTTTTCGTTATACAAGTTTTAACTTTCTTTTCTTACTGCAAAGCCAGAGGCATAAGTTTAAGCCTCATCCAGACTTAAAGCCAGTCTAAATAAAAATATGCCCTAGGGCATCCACACTGAAACCCAAAGGCAGGCATACCAATCACACCATTCCCTTGACACTGGCTACAGAGACTGATGGAACTAAGGTCAAGAATCCATCCAAGCTAAAATAGCTTACCAAGCTGACTTAGCAATGACCTTGTCTCTAAACAGGCCTGAATCATTTTCTCCAGTACACACTAGCCTAAGTTTGGTTACATCAGTTCATGAATTTAGGCCAAACATAGGGATATAAAACCCTGCAGTCCACTTCCAAGATAGAGTACAGACACTTATTTTCCAAATGAAAAGGATTACTGATGGTATATTTTAATTGCCTACATTCTTTGAGATGCTCATCTACCACGTGAACTGCTATAGCTAGTATAGCTAGTATAGCTAGTATAGCTAGTATAGCTATTTGCATCCACAATTGTAAACCCCAGGAGTACATTAGGTGCCAAATACAAAAATGGACATAAAAGACTCTTAAAAGCTGTTTTTCTTTCTTTTGGTGCTCTGTCTGCTTCGGCCCAGTTGGAACTTCAAAATAGGCTTTTGTGACTTTACTTTCTGAAATGTGCAAAAGAAATTTGCTCAGGGACTGAGACCATTCATGTCAGATAAGAAATTTATACAGCTGACATACAACGCACGGGTCCGAGAATATAAGGGTTTGTAATGGAAAACCTGACAAAATTGTAAGTGGTCCTAGTGGGCAATACTATAATACAGTGTTATTATGCCAGGTTTCCAAAAATGTATATTACTCAAGAACTGAAATTACTGTTTGGCAGCCCAGGAGCTTGTAATGCATTGAACAAAACATACTTTCTGACTAATATTTGCATGCCTGTCTAAGAATATGTAAATGTGACAGTTTCCCTCCCGGAAAAACTAAAATCCCTAATGAACTGAAGGGCCAAACATGCAAATAAACCTCATGATTCACACATGTGTCTCTCATTTAATTTTTCAAAATGTATTTTGCATTTTGATTATGCTACAAAATGCAGCATGGAGGGCAGAGCAGTGAGAAAAATAGAAGTGTGTGTACAACATATTTTTCATATCAAACAATGTGATTTACTTTAATCATTTCAGGAGTAACAAATAACTGCAAATACATGCTTTGAATGCCTTCCAGGTGTATGTATTTAGGTTCAAAAAAAATAGTGATGCTGTTTATACTTGCACTTTATAGGCTGTAGGCCTGATTTTTCTCTCAATCAGTCCAGTTTTTCTCTAGTATAGTTCTACTTTAACAGAATTGTACTTGATATTTTTTTTACAGTTGTGGGAGGACAGTCATGCTTCAGATGGCTTTGCTGTGGCAGAACTGAATGAGTTCTTTTTGCATACGTTCATACGATAAGACATAAGATCCGCTATTACTCATTTAGATATTCAGATGGAATCAACAATGGAAAGTCTCTCCAAGCACACGGGGAGCTCACCCAGGAAATGCCTCACACAGCGTCCCTGAGTAACGCACAGGATTCTTCAGTATCCCCCCCCCACCTTCACCAGCTCCCTCGTCCCCATACATGCAAGTAGGAAGTATTTAAATATGTCTTGTTCTCCCGTTCACTCGCTGAAGTGAACTCACTGGTCTCCCTCTGGCTCACAGCCTGTAAGCAATCCCTCCACCCCAAAACATACCAGAAAAGGAACATCTGGCTGTACTGCATCATTTCAGCATACAGTTAAATCAACTAATATCATTTAATGGAGCTTAATTCCAACAGCCATTGCTGAAAAGTGGGTGCTTCTACCACCCACTCTGTGGTTGTAAGCACAGGGTGAAGGTGAGTAATCTGGGTGGTGGTAACATCTTGGGCTGAAACAAAAAGGTTCACCATGAGATGACTGCCAGCACATAAAGACCCTACTTTGCTAGTCCTCACCAATGCTGCAAAATATTTGCAAAGTAAAACTGCCTCACAGTTAGTTTACTGTGTCCCAAATAAAGATTGTAAGATTTCAGATCTTCATATGCAAAACAAATTGTTGTGTTGAGCTTCAGAATTTTCTATTATTCAACAGTCTGATCTATTCTCTATTCTTTTCAATGCTGCTGTTGAACAATAAAAAGGATGTTTTGTTTTGGTCCCAGAAGGTGTTTTTGGCTCCATTCAAAAAGTGAACAAACAAAACTGTCTCAAAAGAAAAAGCCCCCATAATTTTCAATTTGGAAAAGCTGTTTTTCTTTTTTTTTGTTCGTTTGTTTCAAATACTGTTTTCCAATAAGCTCTAAGGTAATACAAATAATAACCAAGCGAAACCAAAGAAGGTTATTTTTTCATAACTGTCAAGTAATGAAAACACGAAGCAGAGACAAATATCATTCTGAAATTAATCATTCAGAATGGATTACAGAGAATGTCCTCTCTTTCAGCCCAAAAGATGCATTTCCTTTCCCTATCTTTATTCACATACAGATTCAAGCAGAGAAAGCTGCCTCCATAAGCCATTTCTTAAAGATACCACGAAATAGAAAGGTTAATAGTTAACGCTGCTAAAAGTCCCATTATTAAAACTGCTTTGCCATGCAATACCAGGGCAAATGGAAAATGAAAATTAGCCTAGACATCTACACGCTCACAAAGGAAATTCAAAGTCTCCAGGGTTGTCATTCCAGCATCTTTACATGATAATCAAGCAGGTTTTGTGTACTTACTGTAGTTAATGCCACCTCTTCCCATTTTCATTTTGTTGCAAGCACAGAAAATATAACCAATAATGTGTATGTTCTTTTTTCTATGAGGGGAGGAAAGGGGAAAAAAAGAATTTAATTGACAGATAAAACGGATGTAGAAAGGGTAATTTCATTTTCCATCAGAAGAAGTAAGGTTTTATGTTGGGAATTAAATTAACAGCACATGAAATTGGCTTTTCCTAAGTTCATATTTTTTAAACTTTTTTTTTTCTTTTTGTAAGAAGGAGAAGAGGAAGAAAGAAAAAGACCCCCAAACCAAGGTAGAGCTGTAAAAAGCCTGACAATGAGCACAGACAATTTCCAAAGACAATAAAACTTCTCCACAGCAGTGAGGTTGCGGGCCTGCCTGCTTTTGAAACATTGCATTTTCTGCTTGTGTGTTACTAAAAAGTTATGCTTATAAATGTTTCCCAATTTCTGTGGGTGATGTTCCATCTTTTGACTCCAGCTGGTTTCGAGCCACACTCCATACCCTACATCTTTTCCTCTCTTTCCTCAGCTTATTCATGTTGCCTGCAGGTTGTGATTTATCTTTGCAGTTAATACATTTGTATTCACATATTTTTTTTGCTTCTGTTTGGCTACGCAAATCTGCATTAGAATACCAATATGTATGGATTTCCATATTGTCATCACTGACAAAATAGCAGCAACATAGGAGTGAAAAGAATCTAAGTGACGAGCAAGAAAAAAAAATGCAGAAAAGGGAAAAATCATTTTGAAATCACAATATATAGTGGGCTCTTCCTCCCCCTTTTAATGGATAAAAGTGAACTTAATGAAAAAAAATTACTAATGTTGTGCTTAAGAGAAACAAAGAGGATATTTAAAAAGAGAGCTTCGGGAATAAATTAAAATGATAATTTATCAAGACAAGTGTAAAAATCAACTATGACCCAAGCCAAAAAAATATGTGAACACGAACACACACACACACATACGTACACACATTGATATGAATGGTTTTGACAATTTTTGGTTTATCAATGTATTGAAAATAGCTGTTCTTAGGCTTAGTCACACAACAATATATATATTTTATTTTTCTTCTTAAAATGTCTGTTGTCCTACGAGCAGAACACCCTTCAATACTATAAGGTCAAGTTCTGCAACACATGTAAGTAGAATTAAATTTCTGAGCAAACCCTCAAGGACTTTAATGGAAATGGTGTTATATTCAGAAGTTTCTCACAACTTCAAGCGCCAGCAAAGCAGGCATCAGCTCTGGGTGCTCAGAATCCCCCAACAAGTTTTTTTTTTTTTTTTTTAAAGTATGCAAAAGGCACCAAAACTGGTCATGTAATCTTAAGCATCCTAACATATTTCCACAGGTGACAGAAAGAGACATGTATGTCTCTGTGGTGATTTAACCTTGGCCAGGAGCCAACCCAGCCACTCTCGCACTTCCTTCTTCAATGGGCCAAGAGGAAAAACAGCTTGTGTCTGACATAAAGAGAGGGAGATCACTTACCAGTTACTATCAATGGCAAAACGCACTCTACCTTGGTAAAAATAATTCATCACCTGTTGAAACACAGTTAACAAAAAAACAAGAGCAAAATTAAAACAATACCTCTCCTCCCCACGCGCCCACCTCCACCAATATCAAGGCTCAGCTTCACTCCTAACTTCTGCACCTTTCCTGGAGGAGGATGGGGCTATGGTCTGCACACAGCAGCTCCTCTCTGCTGCTCCTTCACTCATGCTTCCTCCCTGCCCCACGGATCCTTCCCACGCACTGCTTCTGCCTTCAGGGACACACTCCTGCTCTGATGGGGGCCCTGCATGGGCTTCAGGGATGTGGAGAATTGGTGTATGTAGCTACTTTTACTCACGTCCGTTTTTAAAGCTCATCAGAGGCTGCACCCACAGTGGGGCTGCTGGAGCCAGCTGGGAGTGGCTGGAGCCATCTTCGTCTGGCCCAGGGCAGCCTCTGTGTTTATGTCCGTCCATATGTGTGTGCACACGCATGACTGACTGTATGGACAGGGTCTGCTGGAGACAGACTACAACTGCATGAGGTAGGATAGGATCATAAAGGCCATAAGGAAACCACATGGTCAAGGAGGTGGGTCTTTTTTCTCTGATGTCCCTCTTCCCCTGCCCTTGATCACTGTGGTGGTGCCATGGTAAAGACACATGCTTATGTGATTACACCAAAATTAGGTATTCAGATTACTTTTGATGTTATAATGAACTGCCTTTGGTTTTGTTGTGATTCACATTATTCAGCTAACTCGCTGAAGGCCTCAGTTATTGCTGGTGAAGAAACTAGACCACTTCCAAAGGTCACCAGATTTCCATGACCTGATTTTTGGTGTCACCATCTGCCAATGAACTTTATATAAAGTTGATGCGTAAATATTATTTCCAAAATGGAAACAGAGAAGCTAGTAAAGGCTTTAAGTAAATCTGATTTGAAGCTTCTTCAAAGGGATCATCGTTTCTGTTGTCATCCCCCTAGCATATGAGTGAATGCATCAGCAGAGCTAAGGGATGTTGGTGCAGATGGATGAACACCTCAGGCCTTCCTCAGTGAGAGTTTGGGTTTTCCCCCTCTTCATTTCCAGCAGACATTAGGTGCTGGCCGACTTCGACCCAGCTCTCCAGGACACATGGCATCTTAATATGCAATAACTCTTGTTTAGATACAGTCTAAAGTGAAATCAAGAAAGAAAGTATTATTGGCTTAATTTGACTACAGGCATGTCACGATGTTCTAATAGAGAACAGTTCTATTTTGATATTTAAAAGCTATATTTTTTTTTATTTTGTTTTGTTTTGTTTTGTTTTTTCACATTTTACTCCTTCTAAGTTGCTCTCTAGCAAAGTGATAGCAGGGATTCTGTGAACAGATATAAACATTCTTCTGGTAATTTTGGTGAAAATGTTTGAGTTTTCTGAGTATTAGCTATAAAGAAAGCATCTAACTCTGAAGAATTCAGCCTTTAGAAACAACGGAGGAAAGTAGGTACCTCTGAAGAACAGTTGCTCTCACACCAGAATGAATGTCTCAAATGGGCTCAAATAAACTTTATCTAGAAGTATTTCTTTCCACTGATTAAATATGGACCCTATCATAAATAGTTTGGATATTGATAGCTAATTGATAGTTTCCCTCCTTGGAGATCTTGAAAAGCCACCTGGACATGAGCAACCTGTTCTGGGTGTCCCTGCTTGGGCGGTGGTGTTGGACCAGATGAACTCCAGAGATCTCTTCGAACTTCAAGCATTCTGTAATTCTGTAAACAATATATATAATTACATAGGTGTACATCTATGTATACATGCACTTTTTTTTGTGTATGTGTATGCATAAATACATCTTTTATTTTTCAAAGTGTGTTTTTGCTCCTGATTTTCTTTTCCAGTACTGTAGGTAAAATCTTCCAGGAGGGGAACACACCACAATGATAAATTTACATTAAAATTCTTCTAGTGGAAAAAAAAAAAAAAAAAAAAAAAAAAGAATGTGAAGAAGAAGAGACAGGAGGAGAAATAAAAGAAAAAAAAAAAAAAGAAGAAAAAGAAAAAGCAAGTACAAGGGAAAGGTATGCATTTTAGGTTGACTGCATTCTCAGAGCATAAGAGCTTTATCTTGATTTCAAGCTCTACTAACAATAAGGAATAGCATCTCAGTAAATGGGACTTCTTTTTTCTTTTGCTGACCTGCTAAAAAAATAAAGCACAGTACAAAAAAAAAAATCTCCATTGCTGAGATATTTCCTTTTTCTTACCTTTCTGCTGATAAGAGCTCTCAGTGTTTCTGGATAAGAAGAGATACTTTTTTGTCTCCTGCAAAGATATAAGAGAACAGAGGGGAAAAAACAATGCCTTTTGTTAGAAGGGAAACTAACTGCAATTTGAAGAGTGATTGTAATAGACAGTGTTGCTGAAGGCAAACAGAAACTAAAAAGAAAGCTCTTTAGAATATTATCCTTCCTTAACATTTTGATAAAGTTCCTTAAAATGGGAGCCACTTTTGCCTCTGCAGCAGTTTAATTTCCTATAATCATCTCTGATGGAACAGATGATACACACCGAGTTACCCCAGGTATTGTTTAAGCAGGGACTGAATTACTTTTATACTATCACTAAATGATTGGAAAAAAAAAAGGAAAAAAAAACACGTTTTCAGCAGTGCTTTGCTTCCATGCTGCAAGCCCAGCATAGTGATGCTCTTTCTAATCCTGTTTAAACTGCATTCTAGAAGTAATCACAAGTCAATTTTTTTTAAAGCTGTTAAAAAGAATGTGCAAGCCACATAGGATGGAAAGCAGAAGGAATGTTCATTATCAGGCCCAGAAGAAAAGGACTGTTTGAACAGAAAACCCACAAACTACAAGACTTTGAGGAATTTGCTAGTTATCTTTTCCACTTGGGTGACTTTAGGCTTCGCTACCAAATTGAAACACCATTTTCAGAACAATAATACTATACATTTTTTTGACATCACAAAAGAATGCTTTTAAGGCATAAAAAATGTATTTCCCTTATGTAATCAAAAACAAAACTCTATAAATTATAATGCAATGTACAGTCCAATTCCTCCATTCAATGCATTTAAATGGTATGTGCTGATTAAGCTCTTACTCATTTATGTTAAATGTCTAATGAAAAGCTCTTTGAATCTGGTTTAACCCATATTAAATGCCCTAGTGGTGCCCCTGGAATTAAAAGAGAAGAAGAAAATTAATCCTATTCTTTGTTCCCTTTATACATTTTAATAAATTATACTGCATCTTCCTTAACGCATTTATGTCTCAGACAAAATGCCAAATGGTTTGATCCTTTCAACAAAAAGCCAAGGAACAAATTTGCACATTAAAATGTAGAGTGATTCAACAATTCAAGGCATAGTGTTTTCCAGAAGGAAATGATGTGTTTTCTATGTTTCTTAATAACTCTGCACAATGATTTCTGCTTTGTATTTAAGCAGGGTCTGATGAAAGTTTGCTAAGTTTTTCTTTTTCTTTCTTTCTTTCTTTCTTTCTTTCTTTCTTTCTTTCTTTCTTTCTTTCTTTCTTTCTTTCTTTCTTTCTTTCTTTCTTTCTTTCTTTCTTTCTTTCTTTCTTTATTTTTCTTTCTTTCTTTTTTTCCTTCCTTCCTTCCTTCCTTCCTTCCTTCCTTCCTTCCTTCCTTCTTTCCTTCCTTCCTTCCTTCCTTCCTTCCTTCCTTCCTTCCTTCCTTCCTTCCTTCCTTCCTTCCTTCCTTCTCATTTTTTTTGGATCTACAGTTAGTAGTCTTGTGAATTATTTCAAGACCCAGTACATTAACCACTGAGAGTTTTGTTGAGTCAAAATTGAAATCTAGTGAGAGGTAAGTTTCTATGCATTTGAGGAGGACACTGAACAGAATAATACTACCACCACTAACAATAAGCCTGTAGATACCTCAGTGATAAAATGAAACAAGAAATGAAAATAGTTTTGTTAACAGAATTCAAGTTATGGGAATTAGACTGTAAATGATTGCATATGACTGTATAGAGAAGTGCATAACAGAAATACCTACGTTACACATAAGTATGGTCTGTGTTAACCTGATTACTAAAGCATTCCTTTAAAAATTCCTAAGATTTGCCTGGAATAAGAAAATCTCTATCCACAGAAAGTCTGAATGTCTTTAGACAGATTTTTAAACCTAAATATGTTGCAGGATTTTTTTTTCCCTTATTTGAAGAGAAAAGTAATTATTTGTTTTGAATTCAGTAGTGGTCCTAACAGTATTAAATATGACTTCAGGGCTATATCTTCTGGAAAATGAAGAATTATAGCGAGAGTCAGTGGTGGAGAGCAGCTGTATACTTTACTTTACTAGACTAACTGATTCATGATGTGGGAGGCTACTGAGTATCTTGAAGCCTTAAGGTCAGTGACTTCTTCCCTAGAGATATGTTTTTTTCTAGATTTTTACCTTAGGTGCGTCTCAAAAAGACTGCTTAATGCTTCCAATTTCCATGGCTTAGAGACAGTCCTGAAGTCACAAAAGCTTATTCATAACTTTGTCATATGATCAGTATGTATCAGGACATCAAAAGTCCTCAAGCTTTAAAAGGCAGTGGCCTGACAAAGTTTTCAGCCTAAGCTTCCAGATACACATGTGGAAGTCAGGGGTCTTGGAAGGTTTTCAGGACTTCCAGACTCTTCACTGAAAAACAAAGTTCCTAGAAGCAGTGAGAGCTGTGGTCCTCCCTGTTGCTCCCAGAGCCCAAAAAGATGGTAATTCTTTGTCTAGTAAACTTGGAAACTCAGTACTTCTTCCTTTGTGTCTTCGAAGCCTCCTGGTTCCTGTCTAGCTGGCCTCTTCCACACCATGCATAAATTAAATATAGTAAATTTGCCTCTAATTTGCCTCTAGAAGCTGTTCAAATCTTAGGATCATGTTTAATTTAAGAATGCCCATTTGTAATTGCAGCTGATGTAAGAAGGCTTGTTTGTCTGTTAGTTTTAATGAAGGATTTCTTAGTTTGGGAAAATTTTACAATGTCAGTGGCAAAGTTTGATTATAATTCTGGTTTGTTAATTACTTATCCCCTTTTGGCTAGTCTTTTTTTTTTTTTTTTTTTTTTTTTTTTAAGAAGTTAAAGGATCTGGTTGAGGATGAGGAAACAAAGCTGTCAATAGAGGGAAGTTAGGAAGTTACATGCTGTATGGCATTCGTGCTGAGCACAGCTGTAAACTGCAGTGTGCATAAAACTTCAGTGAGTACTTCTGGGGTCTAATGAAAAAAAAAAAAAAAAAAAGAAAAATTCTCAAGAAATTCAGGGACACTGTTAGTGGTCAGGAACAGAATATAAGTAAATGAACTCTGACATAGGAAGTATGTCTTGTCCCCTATTTTAGGTAAATACAATAGAGAAGGATAAGAATAAGAACCCTAAGGAATGGATAAAAAAGTCTGTTTGTGCCATACATTCTCTCTTTCTCATGAAGCCACTCTCCAAACCATTGTCACACACAGGTGGTACATCCTGAAGATGAATCAGCAGCAGCTCACAAACATCTGCCTTTGCACACAGACTGGCACAGGCTTTCACATTTTGTACTTGCCAGCTCACTTGTCAATAAACAGAACTTAGTGGCAGCTTTGGATAGCAAGGTCCAGCCACCTGCAAATGTTTTATATAGAGAAAAAATGGGCCATATAGTCTCATACTTTCATAACAGCTCTCCCTACTCCAGATCTTTCTGAACGTTCATCCTCAGCCATGCCACATTAAAATTGCCTTCTGCAGGGCACCACTCACCTTTGCATCCTCAGCCATAAAATAAATGATTTGGGCTGAAGTGTTCTGTTGGGTACAGAACAGGTGGTTCTAGCTGTAGAAAACAAACAAACAAACAAACAAAACCAGGAAAAATAATAATAATAATAATAAAAGATTTCAGATATTCGGTCAGCAAATTCCCTGCCTCCGAAGACATGGTTTATTATTCAGTCCAGATAACGGACTGTTCATACAAACTTCTGCTATTTAAATCTTAGCTTCTGAAACAAACCAGACCCTCCCAATTCCCTCTGCAGATCCAGGTTTGCCTTGGCTACGTCTGACCCCAACTGTATAGTCTGTTCCATACATTTGAAATACTTTTCTAGTAACAAATATATGCATCTGTACCTGTTTCAAGCTGTTTCCTATGTGGTAGTCCCAGCAGCTATTTTCACATCAGTGGTCTCCAGTTGAGCTATTATTTTAAAATGTAATTATCCAGTCCCATATATTAATTCATTAGACCTGTCAGTTTCCAATTCAAATTTTAGATTTTTCTTTTCTCTTACTCTCATTACTTGACACCTCCGTACAATATGTTGTGTTTAACCTGAATTCTTACATAGCATTTGACATAAGATATTTACTAGTTATATCCAAACTGTAGATTTAGGAGAACTGTAGGTTTAGGAAAAACAGAGAATGACCATAAACACCCTTTTGGCTCTACATTTGGTAGACATGGTCAGATTTCCTTGTATTGCAGGTTTTCTTATTATTTATTCTCCTTATCATCAGAATTCCAACTTTGTGTGCAGAAGCTCTTAGGGGATACATGTATCTCAGGTTTCAGAAACTTATATCATATTCGTAACTGGAAACTAGACCTCTCACAGTTAGAAGTCTGGATCTTTCTCTTGTGCTGCAGAAGCATTAGGAACAGAAGTGATCTCTCTACATTGCTGAACCTTACATGGGCTTACATAGTTCTTACAGGTTTATGTCAGCACTCTGAACATTGTAACTGGCTTTTCCTTTTTTGTACCATATAAAATAAACAATCAATTAAAAAAAAAAAAAAAAAAAAGAAGTTTGTTTTGTAGGACCCCTAAGATAAAAAAATACATTCATTTAACATTCCAAACCTTCTCAACATGGTCACTGAAATTTGGGGCACCTTTCATAATCAGAGAACTTTCAAGGGAAAGTCTGCAGTGATGTCAGTATTGGCCTGCCTCTTGCAAGCATTAACAACAAAAAAAACAACACCCGTTCTCATAGAATAAATTAATTCCGTCATACCTTACCATATGGTCATTTCAACTTCCTCCAGTTCATCTGTTTCTACAGAAAAAAAATAAGTGTTGTGTATGGTCCCATAATTAATAGGAAGCAGCATTCATGCTATGTACCAGCTAGGCATAGTTGAGTAAAAATGTTTTAAAGACCTGATTCTCCTTCTACAAAATGAACTGAATGCAGACCCTGTGACTACTTGGCGTTTTGTAAGTCCACGTAATGAAATCCCAAACTACATTATGCTGAGTGACAGTACTTTGCTTTCATCCAGGCTGAGATGACCTTAGGGAAGTTCCTTGCCCTCATCTGGCACCCTCATTCTGCAGCAGACCAGCAAACCTACTTAAGGTCTGCGAGGGCTTGAATACCATAATATGATTCTTCTACAGGTAAGCGAACTGAGACTGCGTGATTTGCCAAATGTAAGACAAAGAACTGTTTATAGGACTCAGGAGACCTGATTCTCTGTCTGGAGCTCTACCCATTAATGATGCTCCTTTCCTCAGCTATTCTTCATGAAGCTGGTATGATTCATCCACCACCTGCTTTACAGTATAGCTAGGCATACCATCTTGCAGAAAGATTTACTCCTAGGTACTACAAGCTGACTGGATTTTGCAATTAAGGGGACATCTTTTTTCCTCTGTTTTTCCCCTAAAATGAATTATTTGGTTCCATAGACCTTAATGATTTTCCCTTCCTCTTAATTACATAATTAAACCCCGAGTTCAGATCATAACATGCTGCATTAATGATATCTATTTAATCAAAATGTTCATTTGTTTTCATTATATTATGTTTAGTAAGGGATGTTTAGGAGAGTTCCATGTTCATCTTTTTCTTTCTCTTGGCCTTTTGTTATTTATTGTGTATATGTATATAGATACAATATCAGCAAATGTTAAAATATTAATAAATTATTTATGTTTTCTTAGAGAACATAACAATGGTATTTAAGGCTGCTGGCGTTATAACAGAAATAGCATGATAATATCTCCAACATTTTTGAAAGCTTGTAGTAATCACACTCAATCCATCTTGTTGTTCAGTTTTGGACTAATTTTTTTGATACCATCTGTCTGAACACTTTAAGAATGCTCCTTAGCATTCTTAGCATAAGAAAAACTTAGTGTTTTTCTTAGACATGGAGAAATATAGGAAACTGAAAACATTGGTCATGTTTTAAAATGTTGTCTCCTAGTTTTATAAAATAACTTCCATAAGAAAGCTGGATTTTTTTTTATACTACACCACTGATTTTATCTTCATTATTTTCTGTGGGGGATTAATCTTCATATGATATTAAACTTGTTGATAAACTAGTTCATATCATGTTATTTTCAGTTGTATCAGTTTGGATTTTGTTTCTACATATTTGTTAGCATTTATTTTTTCCTGTTATTTTATTTTTTTTCTCCTTACAATGCAGGAGAGCAGCAATTGTAGTTAATTTTTCATGAAATAAAAAGTGAAAATGATAAACTCATCCACAAAGTACATTAAAACCACAAAGAAAATAAATGGCTACCTGTCCTGCAACTTTCCTTTTAAAGACCTTCTTGGCCTTGCCAGGAAGTTGGCAGGTAATCATCCTTTAACATGACAACTCCATTAATGAATGCCCTGGCTCTCTCACTTGCTGACTCATGGCAGGAGGCCTCTGTAATGGAATACTAAATACATCAGATTTTTTTCTGCTGTTACCATTCAATGAGGAATTTTCAACAAACACATTCCATGAAACCAGGTTAGGAATGATAGCTTCTTGGTGGAAATGAAAATGGAGTCACTCATAAGGAAGATTTATTCAAAGATCTGCGTATTTTGGGATATATGCAAGACGAGTTTGTCAAGATTATAAATATAGGGGAGGGAGAAAGCTTTTTCTCTCCTGTTTTAACTATGATAGCTAATTATATACTACGATTTGCTTGGCAGTCATAATGTAGACTGAGAAGAGCAGATTTCTCTGCCCAAGGTAACGTCATGAGCTTATTTGGAGACTGTAGACACTTCAAGTACATAATAATGCAGGTACAATTTAAGAGAGATCAGACAGAAGCTTTATTAACTGTGATCATAGTGAGACCATTTGGTCAGTTATCTAACCCTCTGCATCCTTGTTTTCTGCCCTGTGATTGCAGAGACCAGACCCATATGCTCTTTCAGAAAAAAGAAAGAGGAGAGGAAAAAACAATCATTTCCATGTTAACAAAGCAGGGTAGCCATCCTTGGGATGATGGATTTTATTTATTTATTATTATTATTATTTAATTCATAAATGGATTAAAATGGGTGGACTTTTTTTAGTCTGTATTTTTAACATAAGAATGATTTTTTTAATCATTTAACATGGCCAAGCACCCTTAGCTGGGAGGGACACACTCCTCAAGTACCTTTGTAACTGCCACAGTTCTAAGAAGGAATTTGACAGTGAATATGTTACAATAAGGAGAGAGAGCTTTTGGTGGAACCTTTTGTAGTGGCACATCCAGGATTATTTTAGCTATAAGTGAGGTGTTGGAAACAATTGCAGTCTGCTAGCTTTTAGTTGAAAGGAGTGCTCTTTTAGTCAGGATAAACTTTTTAGTCAAAACTCTCAAATACTAAATATTAATAATTTTATTATAGAATAATGCATCACCACTGTGTCAAGTGTTTCTATACATTTCTCTAAATTAAATTAGAAAAGCTAACAAATCCTTACTGACTTCTAAACCAAGGAAATCCGAACAGAAATAAATTTGTGGTGGAATTTGTACTAATGCTAGGAATAAAAAATGTCTTCTCTACTGTTTCAATTTCGAACAAGGTTCAGGTGCACATAGCTGCACTATTCTGCCAATCCTATGGCATATTCTCTTTTTATAACATTGTAGAATCTGATATTACATCATCATTACTGCTGAGAGAAGCTTTTTTTTGTAGCATTTAAAACAAAAATTTCAAGGAATATGTCAACATTGACCATCACACTTTTAACAAGTCTTACAGACTTTTAGCTGCATTAATTTGCACATGCATAACACCTAATAGCTGGTCTTGAATGCTGCTGTACAAAGCACTCCAAACACTTGCAATGGCTGCATGCTGAAGTAGAGGGTAATTGTAAAATACATGGTGTCCATATTGCATTCTGCCATTTATCTGCATTACCATATTATGCTTTCCAAATGATGTAAGATTTATGAAAAGCCCCGGAGCTGGCCACTGAAAACTCTTGGCAGGATGAATTATAAATCATAGAATCATAGAATCATAGAATCATAGAATCATAGAATCATAGAATCATAGAATCATAGAATATCCTGAGTTGTTCTATGATTCTATGATTCTATGATTCTATGATTTATAATTCATCCTGCCAAGAGTTTTCAGTGGCCAGCTCCGGGGCTTTTCATAAATCTTACATCATTTGGAAAGCATAATATGGTAATGCAGATACTTTGGGAATGGAGAGAACTGTTTGCGAATTAAAAAAGAACTACGTTTTTATCCAAATACCAAGATTTGTTAATGTGTTTAGAAAACTGACAATTTCAGTCTTAATCCTATTCAATCTAGTGCCTTGTAATTATGCAGCACTAAACAGTCATAATTTATGAAGCAGTAGAAGAACATCCAGACGGAAGCCTTGCATCTGACGTCAGGCTACAGGGACAGGAATCGTGGTGGGGGTGGCCTCTGAAAGCCATCCTGCTACTTGCCAATCTTATTTAAATTTTATTGCTGCCCAAATTGGCAAGATTAGACAGTAATTAGCAGTTTCCCCTCCAGTATAGATTCTGCCTCTCCAAGCAATCTTCTGATAATGATCCCATCCCTCCTCCCCAACAACTTCAGGGAAATTTCAGAGCCAAATATTAAACAAGCAGTTATAAAATTGTGCTCAACCACCTGTTCTCTTGACCCACAGCCGACCCACTTAACAAAGGACTGTATATCTCAATTAGGCCAGGTGATCCCATAGATTGCCATTCAATAATTAGCATGCTCTACCCTTCCCTCAAGCTTTTACAAGACTTTTCATGAATAAGCCTTCTTTGATACAGAAGGGGATGACAAAATGATGCCTTGTCAGATACTTAGCTTCAAATTTTAGAGGTATGTCTAAAGAGTGATATGGGAGAAATGAAATCATGGATAAGAATGTAAGATCAGCTACAAGGTGTCTCATATAAAACAATGTCCTGTCTTTGAAAGTGGACAAAAATAGATGTCCAGTAATGAGTCTAACTAAGATCAGGGTTAGTATATATGATTTTTCTCTCACTACTGCCTGAGCCTGCAATAATTGCAGTTCAGGGTTTTTTGAGATGGAAATGGGTTCTAGAGATATAATTATCGTCAATGACCTTGTCCATTCCCCCCTTGAAACCATACAGATGTTTGGAATAGACATTCTGTGTCCTGGAATTCCATGTCTTAATGAATGCTGAAAAACTGAAAAGAGATTGATCATTCACTATTTCTCAGAATACAAGAGAAAAAAAGAATCAGGCAAGGGTTGAAAGCAAAAGAACTACTTTGTCACACAAGGCTGTGGTTGCTGCTATATAGTAAGGAAAATGGAAGTACAAATGGATTCAAAAACACGCAGACAGATATATCTAACCGTGGCTATTAAGTGTGTTGACTTAAATAAAATTATCAGTTCTGTGGGACCAGTCATTTTCACTAAAATGGAGGTAATTGAGGAAGATTGTTTGTATCTCATTATACACATTCCTTGTGTACAAACACTTTACAAATCTACAACTGTACATTTTGGTAGCATAATTCAAATGGCTCTTGTCTTCTCACGATTATGCCTGTATAATCTAATCAATTCTGAACTTCTTTTATGGAAGCTGCAAGAGAATATGGTGATTGCAGTGGGAGCAAATGCAAAGGGAAGACCATGAAATGCATATGCAAATTGAGGGTAAAATGTTCAAAGTTTAACAACTTCTAATAGAGATGTAGTCATTAAATACTTGTGGCATTAGTGATCCTTTAAAATAATTGAAGAGGAGATGATTAGGAGACCAGACAGTTGAAGAAGTTGTGTAGAATAAAGGAGAGAAAGACAGCAAAAAATAAGAATGAAGGACTGTAAAGAAGGAAAAAGAGGAAGAAGAACTAGACAGGAAATCAAGGAAGACAAGAGAAATGAAAGGTGAAGTAAGAAGGGAGATGAAGGGTGAGTCAAAAAAAAAAAAAAAAAAAAAAAAAGAGGAAATAGAAAAAGATACAGAAAAAGCATTGCAGAGGAAAAGATGCGGAAAAAAAAAAAAAGTAAAAAATACATTAGAGATTTAAGAAAAGAAGGAGAAGTGTTTGAAGAATGGGGAGGAAGGATAAAATAGAGAAATAAAGAAATCAAATTGGGAGAAAAAAAATGCCCCAAGCAACCTAATATATCTTTGAAGTTGGTCCTACTTTGAATGAGGGTTTGGACAAAACGACCTTCAGAAGACCAATGAAACCTGAATTATTTAATTACAGTTATTACAGCTCTCTGTATCTTTATTTATACAGCCACAATATGTAAGATTATGAAGGAGAACATTAAGAATAATGCCAAGCAAGATACCTGTCTCTAGAAACAGCTTCTAGATCCAAGGGTCCCAGGGAGAAATGAGAAAACAAATAACTTCTACAAACAAGTGATGATACTGAAAAACTGTAAAATGCTGATGATTAAGTAATTACAGACAATGTCATGGTCTAAGGCATGTGGGATATTCCTCTGGCTCAGCTACTTGATCATTATATTACTTTTTAAAGGCTTTTCACAATCTTAAGCCTCAGTTTTTTCCTTATGCAAATTCAGGTAAAGACATTTCTATTTTATGTAGTGTACTTCAACATCTGTAGTTGGAATGTTCTATAAAAGGGTGCATGAAATTCCCTTAACTGTAAAATAAATCATTCAAAGGCGTTGTTTTCCTTGAGAGAGAGAAATGTATTCCAAAACAAGTGTGTTGATGCTCAAATCTTACTATTTCTTTAACTAGGTTATAAATTAATTGCTATGATTTAAAGAAAATTGCTGGCCTCCAAACTAAAACCCACTGAAATACTGAACTGAAAGCTTTATTGCCTTCTACGATCAATGCTACTAATTCTGTGGGCATTTTTACATAGACAATTGCAGTTCTAGGCCTACAGTCTCTAGTGTGTATTTGGAGGCTGCTAATGGAAAAATCAAACACAAGCTCTGTTTTTCATTCTGTTCCCTAGCTCTCAGGATTCATTGTGATAAGACAGAGCGGTGTGAGAGACTTCCTTCTTCCTTTACCAACCATCACAGAAGAACGCTGTTTGTTTTTTTTCTGCATTTCCAGAAGCCAGGAATTTTGCTATGATTCTTTGCACAAAGCAGGTCACTAAGGAGTCAGTTGAGAAAGATAATTGCACAAAGGAACTGGCAAATCCCTTTAAATGATAGCTAGATTTAATTTTTTGTAAGAATCACCTATTTGCAGTCTGCAGTCATATTCAGCCCAGGAACATGGTCCAAACAAACAAAAAACAGACACTTGTCCAAATGTTATGGACAAATAACCAGTATGCTTGTGTAGATCTCCTCAGCTCCATCCTGATTCCTTTTCCTGGCAGATATAGGTACATGGCCTTTTGAATTATAGAGGAGTTCACTAGAGTGAGGGTCTGGACAGAAAATGGGACAACCTCCTCTTGCACTCTTGGAAGGAAGGAATAGAAACTGAAGAAGACCTGCTTTGCATGGTGGAGTCTGTGACTACATCTATTCTAGTAAATTAAACATAGAATAATGTAGATTAGAAGAAAGCTCAAGTTCTAAACGCCCTGTCAGACTGAAAGTTAAACCACATTACTCTGGGCTTCATCACTGTTACAGTAAAGAGCTTTTTACCTAATCTAATTGAAATTCCTCTTTCTGCAGCTTGATTTCATTGTTTTGTGTCTTTTCTCCCTGAATGAAAGCTGTATGTGCTTGGGAATGTATCTGACAGTGACGCTAGCTTTCACAGAATGCCATATTCAAGCTATTATCCTTAAAAATGGGTTGCCTGCTTCTGAATGGCCTTTTGCAAGTGGTCCTTGGCTGGTGTCAAGACCAATTCTTGAGCAGTATAACTGTTTAAGTTCCAGTGCCCAGAAATGCTTCCTGGGAAAGTTAAATTTGCCAGTGTAGACCTAGATGTCTGTGGAAAAGACCATATTAGTAAGAGATCCCAAAGCCAAGGACATGAAGTCCAAGGATAAATGTTGAAGTACCACAGCCTCCCTCACCCGTGGAATGATGTCCTGTAAGGACAGTGTATTATTTCATTGTGAATATATACTGGCTATTTTTAGATAATGAGGAACACGATTTCTTGTGGGAAAAGCAAGCTTTTAACAAGTGATGTGTGAGTAACCAGCTTCTAACAATGATTTTAACAAAAAGGTATAACGTTTCTTAATACTAGCAAGTTCTATCTTTACTGATTAGTTCTCAGCGTGTTATTTTACAGTCCCTCAGTACTGTATATATATAATTTCCCTGGAGGTCTAGCCGTAGAGTTCTCTGCTCCTAACATACAATTACGCTCTGTTCCCTAATGTTTCACCTATATTCCGAATCTTCTGAAAACAGTTCATAAACATGCTTTCATTATCTCAGAGGGGTTGCCCACCACTGATTTATTCCCTCTCTCCAAAGTTAAAAACATCAGCTCTGGAAAAACATTTTTCACAGTCAAAAATTGACTTTGTTTGTTTATTCTTTTATTCATTCAGTGTCTGCTGCAACCCTTTGGAGTCCTTCTGGTTTGCTTTCAATTAAAATGAAGACCTCAACAACATTTCTGATCTTTGCATTACTTTCTGTGAGCTCTGATTGTTTGTGTGGTCAAAATATTAGTCTACCAAACAAGAAAGGATACTGATACAAATTCCCTGTGGCTAGTGCAAAGAATTTGATTGATATTAAATATATTAATGTCCTTGGAACCATGAGGATGGAAATTATCAAGTAAAATCTTCACACTTGTTTTGCTCAGCAAGCAAGACTGATGGATCAGATACTCATCTGGTCTCAATGAACATATACACAGGCTGATAATGGTAACTGTTAGGTAAATTTTTATGTGGCTAGTATAAGTCGATGCCTTTCTAAACTTTACATAGGTAGGTTTTACTTTCTAAACTCAACTCCATTTTCTTACAAGGATTATTGCTGGTTATTATCAGAAGACAAGCTATTTTCATGTAAAATATATGCAGAATGGAACACATAATTATCAGGAAATTGTCAGTTAAAATATCCTGATTTACTCATGGTTCTTTCAGAAAAAAAAAAAAAAAAGAGAAAGAGAAAGAGAAAGAGAAAGAGAAAGAGAAAGAGAAAGAGAAAGAGAAAGAGAAAGAGAAAGAGAAAGAGAAAGAGAAAGAGAAAGAGAAAGAGAAAGAGAAAGAGAAAGAGAAAGAGAAAGAAAGAGAAAGCCTGAAAAGCAAGCCATTATAAAAGTGCTTGTTAAAGACTATCAGGTCATTTGATGCTTTAATCTCTATGTGGTCAAACATCATAGAGAATACGACTCCTGAACCACAGTCAAGGCAGTTCCCGGTGGGTAACTAACTGCTACTGACTTTCCTACAGCACACAAATATGTGCCCCGAATGTTCCTAAATTGCTTCAAAAGTTCTCTCATGACCCTAACGATGCACGAGAAGGGCCTGACATTTTGGAGGATGGAGGATCAAAGGTAACCCTGTGACATCCTGAAGCTTTGTTTTTTATTTCAGTGGAACAAAATCTGTCTTCTCAGATAAAGACATAAGGATTTATTCCAACTGAAGGAATCAGAATGTTTTATTTGATCTCACAGGACTGCTAAATGGAACAATGCTACATTTCCAAATTAAAAATTGGCACAAATAACAAGAAAGAAGCAAATAAAACTAAAACCAGTTAACAGAAACCTCTAATCACTTAAATATACCTGCAAGTTAGAAAGTTATATTACTGTTGGTCTGACTTCTGAAGTGATAATATTTCAGCACACCTTCACTGATGTTAGCACAGTTATTGGTTTAAAATGCGCAACAATCTATTTTTATTTGTGCCTCTCAATGCTTTCTCCTTATCTCTCACAATAAAAACCCGAGCTGCAAGAAGTGTAGTGTATATGTTTGAGACTACTGTGATCATTTAGGTTGACCTTCTGTGACACAGTTTGTCTTCAAAGGCAAGTATCTGATCATGCTGACTGCATTTTATTTACTGAACGAGTGAAGAGACCACATTTGTTTCCCAAGAAGTTACTCTCAATTGCAGAAAGTGAAGAACTGTGAGATCTTCAGACGGAAGTTGCTGTGGGGAAGCAGAGATCATATATTTATGAAGATGAATGAATATAAGACAGGAATAGGTAAAGTTTGTCGAGTGCTTTTCTGACCCTAACTGCCCACAAAAGCACTTCAAGTACCAGCTAAATGAAGGCTAAGGTGTGAGAGTCAAACACAGCATATTAGAAAGTTGCTAGTTTCCTAATGAATCTTGTGCTTCTACAGCAGTGCAACGAAGATTTATTCTGACTCATAGACTCTTATCGTAGTCCCTTTCCATTCCAGTGAAAGCATAAACCAACAGATTACCTAATCAAGAATAAGGCTTCCTAAGAAAGTGGAAAGCTTCAGTGAATCATGAAGTCCTTCCACCATTTGTGTCTGATAACTCAATAGCTGTAATCTTTGCTTCACTAAACAATCATAAAGGCCATTTAACTTCCCATTGCTTTTAAATCCTGAACACTCGCTCTGAGGAAAAGATGCAGTAAGTAGGCATTTGAGTGACATCTTCCACCCAAATTCTGTCTGTCTTCAATGTAAGAGTGTGTTTACAGATGCCTGGGTAACACAAGGGACTTCTGATGACTTTTCATATGTAGAGAGATCTCCCACTCTCTCAAAATGAGTCTGGATTCTGAACTAAACAAGTGTGTTAAGGTTGTTACCAATTTAACAGAATCGAAGAAAAAATAATTTGATTATTTCAGTCCACTTTTCAGGAGTTGGGAGCATATGTCACAACCCACAGATGGCTCGTTGCACAGTGTGCCCCCTTTTTGGAAGTCTCTTTTAGTGCCCACTTGTCACTAGAAAAACAAAAAACACCTAATTTTTCTCCCTGGTGCTGTTTTTCTCCTTTTGATTTTGAAAGCATGGTGGAGTAAATCTAGCCAAGACCTTGGGTATTTGAAATATATGCTGAATCATTGGTGGTAATTATAGAAATAGAATAAATAGTCTAGAATCTCAAGGTAAGCTTGATACATTTCAATATTTTCTGATCAGAAATGCAGCTAGTACTCTTGGAATTAGTCTATTAAAGCTACTTTGCAAATTCTCCTGATATCACTTCATATTATTTCCCCTTAAATCTCTATCTTTCTAAAGAACATTTCAATATTGGGTCAGATTATGAATATTAAAGGCTCTCCAAAACCCACGCTAATTTTAAACTACAGGCAATGTGAATTGCAAATGACCTCAACTGTTTAAGTCTCGTAGTGTATGTGACTCATCTGCTTCCAAAAAATCAGGTCGTGAAATTTTCTGTGTTCACAACTCACATCCCTGAAATACCAAATCCTTGTTATGATTCTCCACACCTTTCATTTCTGATGTATTTTTAAGAGAGAATTTCAATTTCTTGCTGATAAAGACCTGTTATCAGAATTCCACAGTGCCCTGCTGAAGTCTAAACACTTCTCTGCAAACACAGGGTAGTGTTTCCTTGAGACCACAATACCCCACCTGGAACATAGCTGCTTCTGGGTCACCCCAAGGTATCGTTATTATCCTGTGTGACTATGGGGAATGATTTTCAAGAATTTCCTTGCTGAGATTCAGGACAGACACATCAGAGAATGCCAAGGGAAGGCCATATTCTGCAGAAAAATAATTTTTAATGAGAATTAAACTAATGAGCTCAAGACTAATCAGCCTTTTGTTGTTGGTAGACTGGGTAACATATCTAGTTACAGTTACATACATAAATGTGAAGACATAAACAGAAAGATGTGAATATTGTAAGAGGCCAACCTAACAACATCTTTTTTGTAATCCCACCTCTCTCCTCACCTTTCTTTTCCTTAATGCAGAAAATGTTGTCACTATTTTTCATCACAATGCAATAAAAGACTGTGAAGCTAAAATAAATATTGAACAGCATAGAGAGACAAGGACGTTTTGCATAACAAGCTGTTGAATTGCTTGACTGAAATAGATGACCGAAAATACAGAAAACAGTGGCCATGATAAAGTTTTGGTTACTTTCTTTGCTGTGTCCACAGAGCTGTAAACTAGCACAGAAAGACTGGCAAAATCTGTGGATAAATTTGCCTGTCTTGCCTAGAAAACCCCCAAAACCTGAATTTAAAGAGGCTGATTCATACAATCTAAAATGATTTTATTTTTTTTTTATCTTTAAGGTTATTTTTATTTTTTATTTTTTATTTTTTAAGAATGGCAGATGAGGACATACACAGCTGCTTCCCTACTACTCCTCATGAGGGAGCATATGTGAGCATGAGAAAACTCATGGGATGAGTTAAAGCCAGGGGTATCACTTACCAGTTACTTTTGCAGTCAAAACAGAGTCAACTTGAGGAACTGCCGTAACTTGTTGCCAATTAACGTAATAGTTGTTTAAGGGAATTGGGAAAGAAAAAAAAACAACAGCAAAAAACAAACACACTTTAAAATCACTTAGGAAAAACACCTTTCTGACCAAAGGCTTAACTTCACTCCTCTCCAGACTTCTCTCTTCCTCCCTTGTTACCATGTCAAATTACATTCAGTCCCTTCACTGAGGAAAGAAGATGGTGCAGGGTCGGTGTTTACAATCAGTACACAGCAATTTCTCTCTGATGGTCCTTCCTTACTCTTTTCCTCTGCACTGCTGTAGCTCCTCCATGAGCTTCAGGGAATATCTACTCCACTGTGGTCTACCTCCTCCTCTGACCTTGGTGACCCTGCTCCCTCTCACTCATACCATTCCTCCTCTGCCCATGGGGCACTTTCTGCCCTTTCTTAAATACATTTTCACAGAGGCACCACAAACTCGGCAGCTATGGCCTGAAGTGTTTCCATTGTGGAGCTGGCTGAAAAAGCGTGTGTCTGGCACAGGGCATCTCTTGACCTCTTATAAAGAATAATCTTGCACCCCCCTGCTACCACAACATTGGCATGTACACCTGATACAAAAGGAAACCTAATCAGTGAAAAGAACAGATGCTTTTTGATGCTTAAATTAGTGCAAATCTTTTCCATTCTTATGTTCTTCCATCCGCAGCTTACTGGATAAAGTGCTTTCCAGCTCCTATAACAACCAGCAAGGCTAAAGTACCCTGGATCAGCTGTTCTTGTACCTGATCCTTAAATCTTTTCAATACAAATGAATTCAGATAGGTAACTTTTATGGTTTTATGTTATGGTTGATTATGTCTGGAAGAGAACTTTTGCTAGTTGCTTAATGTGTAACACACAGACTTTTCTCCTAGGTTGTAAACATTTAGTATAAGTTTTAATTAACCCTTTCTTTGTTTGACTGGCTCAACAAACAAAAGGTCTCAAGTCTATTACAATTAGTTGGCCTTTTGCATGGCAGCAGCTTTCCTAGATCTCTATTAGCATTTAAATGAAGAAAGGTCAACTGCACACATTATAGCTCAGTTGTACAAAGCCAGCCAAATGATCAGCAAAAAAAAATACAATACTGTAGTAAAAGTAAGCATTAGGAAGCACACTTGGAAGGTATATTGGCTTAACCCAATTTTGAAGAAAGGTAGAAAAGCAAGATGAAATGTTACTTCTAGCTCAAGTGTTCTTTTTGTTCATGTTTTCTTTGATCAGTGGTAAGTTGCTTTCCTCTTCTCTTTACAAATCTGTCTGACTTTATACAATCTGGAATCTGAAATTACTCCAGATTTATTTTGCTCTAGATAGAAGCAGAATTTGACCCAAAGGCTTCTAAATCATATCACTGGTTTTCCACTTGGTTATTAAACCTGATAATCAGATTCAGTGTTTGGCATAGAAAGTCCCCACATTGCTTTTGCTGGAAAGACAATTCTAAAGAAAAACAATTTCATATCTGTTCTTTGCCTTATACTTTCTCATACCTCTTATACTTTCTAAATACATCAATTCTGGCCAAAATCAGAGGTAAGATATAGTATAACTGGAATTTTATTTTGACTCAGACTGATATTATTGTAGTTGAATTACTATCAACCTACCACAGTTTCTGTAATCCATACAAATTTTCTGTAAAATACTGTAAAAACAGGTGTCCTTGTTCAGTTCTGTAGGTGTGGGATTATATACTTGCCTGACTGCAAGAGGTAGAGATGCTCCAAATTTAAACAATTAAACAAACATTAAACAAACAAACAACTATTATATTTAAAAAATATATTTAAAAACTATTATATTTAACTATTTTAGGACAATAAAAGTTACCTGCTTCCTGTTTTAGACTTGTCAGAGCATCTAATCATCCTGTACTGCGTCAGCTCTTCGAGGGAAAAAAAGAAATGCTTTAATTTCACCAGCCTGAGGGTCTGGGGTAAGGCATATTTCCCATATGGTTTGGGATTTAACTTTTCTTGAAATTTACATTTCTAGGTATCCTGAGAAGAACCCCTAGTAATTGGTCTACCCAAAATCCTCTTGTGGAACAAGACATAGAGCCATTTTTTCATAGTTTCTGGCATGAGAACCTGTTCAGTTTGTGTTCCAAGAATACAAGGTGAGTCCTAATGTAAATAATACAAAAGCAGAAAATGGCGTAAGTGTTTTTGCTAAAAATAAAATAAGATTAAATATATAGATAATAAGAATATGGGGCCATGCTGTGTATATCTGTGGTATGTCACAGTATCCAACCACAGCCTCACAGCTGCTCACAGTAATCTGTACTCCTCCCCTCTCACAGTCTCTTTCTGTCACCTAGAAAGGAAGAGTATTCCCAAAGGGCAGGTCCCACCATGCTAAAGTAAGTAGCTTAGAAAGCTGGGATCTATTGCATTTCTGAAGGTGTCTAATCCCTCCAGAAAAAGTGCCTTGACAGTAGCCAAAGTATTCACTTAACTGTGAGAGAGATAAATTTAGCTGAGGTGATCCCACCACAGGTGTTTAATATTACTTAAGTTGAGCAAATAATTCTCCTCTAGAAAGGTTCCTTTAGATCTTTGTTTGCACACAGCATGGTGTTCAGTGGTGCTGATTCAAGAATCAGATTATTAAAAGCATTTCAGACATTAATAAAGCACAAAAAGGTAATGGAGACATTTATATTTTGAACAGTGCATCAGCCACCCATGATTTACTCAGATGAAAAATTTATCTTTTTCATTTTAATAAACTAATTTACTTTTATTGTGCTGCTTATCCTCTCAAAAGGAAGATAATATAGCTACATGTAGACAAGACTGTATGCAATCCTTTATAAAAGCATCCAGTTGACCCCACATTTCTGATTGGTTAAAGTACTGTTTTATTTATTCTCTTCCCTTATTGGGTAAGTATGCCAGAAGATTTTTTCTTAAAATAAAATGCATTAAAATGAATATTTTTTGAAATCTTATGCACATCTTTGGGATTCTACTCCTGTCATAGTCTAGTAAGGCCCTTTGGTGTAGTCATAAGAAAGAGAAATTTAAGTAACGGTAATAGATGCCGAAAATTTCAAATTAAAAGTACTTTTTGAGAGGGAATCTATCCACTTCTGGTTGATTTCAAGAACAAATACATTTCAAAAATATCACTTCTCTTGTATACATAATGCAAATGCTCCTTATTTTCATCATGCTAATGACTTTATAAACAAATTCCTTTTACCTCCAGCTAGGTCTCACTAAATTGCTTGCTTGCAAACAATCCTCAGTGATCTCTGGAAGATTGTGAAAGTGAAATAACTCCAGTAGTGTTGTCTAATGTGGTACACGCATTCTGGGTCACAGGATGAGGAAATGCTTGTCCTGCCCCTTTAGTTTCTCACTTCACTGCCAGCAAATCTACTGCTGGGCTGTATCCAGCCTGTTTTTTCCTTCCTGTCCTTCTGCTGGATGAGGCTGCCTGAGATACTTTTCCATGACTTGGTGGTCATTGGTGCAGCTGTAACAGGAGAGTGAGTCAGTTATAAAACTGTTTTAACCTAAGAGTTTCTTTTAAAGAAGACTGTATTTATTTTTTTCTTTCTTTTATTAATGACAAGGAGGTGGGGAGAAACAGCCAATCTTACATAAGTGATAGGATAAGCAGTCACTGCACAATAGCTGACACGTCCCAAGTTCACTCCCTAGCCTGTGGAGTAGCTTATACCTTTACATTTACTCAGCTTACCCAGGTATAATTTTCTCATTGCAACAAAGCTAAATGTCCCTCTCTTTTAGAACATCTATTTGAAAATCAACAGGGTGATCTGCCAAGTAAATGGGGTGGCTGACAGAACAGTGCATTAACCAGAGTAGGATTCCATTAAAATCCTCAGATGCATGCTTTACAAAATACAGTTTCACTCTAATAGATATTTTTTGTCTTTTTTTTTTTTTTTCCTAGAAGAAAACAGACATGTTCTACCATGTATTTGCACGATCGTGATTTTAATGAAAGGTGTGAGTGACTGCATGTGAAGGCAAGTGTGTGTATGTGTGTCTGAGTACTTACCACACTTACTAGCTAAGCTCTATCCGAATAAAACAAAATGACAAGCAGGAGTGCAAAACTCCATTCATTTGCATGTCAGCTTGTGTACAAGACAGAGAGGAATTACCTCTAATGATGCTTCCTTCCCTGTTAGGATTTAAAAGGGCAAAACCATCATGGAGGTCACTTTTGACAAACCTATTTATTTTCCATTTTCCACAGCGTTTGCCTTGGCAATCAGAATCCTACTCAGTTTCTGATTTATTTATTTATTTATTATTTTATCGGCACTGCCCCCTTCCTCTCCTTAGCTTTTCCTCCCTTTTTCCTCCTTTGAAAACTCTAATGACTAGAATCAACTAAAATGTCAACATTTGCAATTCCGGAGCTTCATTTAAGCAATAAAAATAATAATTAAAAGGGTAAAACCTTAGAGAGATTTCTTCATTTTATATGGTTTGCCAGAGATGATACACATTCAAAAAAGCCAGTAAAAGAATTAATTAGAAACAGCTAAAGCTCAACAAGCTATGCAAGTTAATGAAGCAGAAAGGGAAATGTCATCTTTGAGACCCAGAGCTACACAGGCTTGGATAATATATACTTCTGCTTTACTCTCCTAACTAAACCTCTTTTAATCTCCCCTCTAAAAAATCAATGCTAATGACACTGATTTACCAGGAAATGACAGGCGAATAATAACACAGGAGTTGTTCTTGTTTAATAGTAACTTAGACCTGAAGAATGGCAAGGATTTTATTTTGAAGTGTAGGTTTGATTACTGCAACTTAAATTCAACATTTAATTTTTTAATTTAATTTTTTGTCTGTTTTCTTTTGTATCTGATTCTGAATCAGAGCAATATCTTCCTCAACCCCCTACAAGAAATGGGAAATATCTTACAGCCTCAGACCAGGAAACAATCGTATAGCCTAGCTTACTATCTAGCTTACTGTTTTCTCTGTATTTGTATTGCTTTTTCTCTGCACTTTTCTCATTTGTTATACTGAAAGCTAAATGAAGAACTGCACAAATAACTGCACATAAACACTTACAGCAGGTCTTGTTTCCAGGACATACCTATGCATGTTCAAATTTGCAGAATAATACATGACTTTGGAGGAATAATTAATTTATTCTATGAAATGAGTCAGAAGTCAGTGGTAGTAAATCATCATGCAAGACAAAGGAAAGTGAACATTCTCTCTAAACAAATATTAAAAAATCCAAGAAAAAAGGGTTGTCTTTTTATTTTGGAGAGTTTAATGTCCCTTCAGTTAAGCTCTCACTGTCTTCTAAATATCCATCTCAAATATTTCATATACATTTCCAAATGTCATCAGTATTATGGTGTCTGAAAGTCTTCCAGTAGTTCTGGAATCATTTTCAGTGGCTTTTCTGAACTATCCTCCAGGAACTTATTGTGAGAATTGTTATAGCTTTTCTGTGCTTTTGTCACATTTTCCCAAGTATTTCATTTTTCCTCACAGAGATCTAAATTTGCTGTAAACAGCTATAATTGCTGTTTTATGTATTTAAGTATTGAGGGTATTTTTAGCCTTTTTTTAAAATTAAAGCCACCACCTATTAAAAAAAAAAAAAAAAAAAGAAAAAAGAAAGATGTGAAAACCCCATGAATTCTATCAATTTAGGCATGCAATTATCTTACAAATACAAAAATAAAAAAATAGTACGGATAGTAGGGAGACAAATAAACAAACAAAAAAAACCCCACATCATATATGAAGTTATGTTACCCACTGCTTTTCTAATGGATGTATAAAAATCTTCATTCTAGAATTTCTGCTCATCTTCTAGAAGTTTTAGATATATTACATAAATGAGTCTCTATTCCTCTGTTCTGAGCTGCAGGGGAGCATTTCTGTTGTGATTATGCTACTGTCATGCAACATATGTGCAGATTTTTCCTAGAATGGTACGCTATGGATTTAGGGAATCAGCTGGATGATCTAGGTTGTTCCAACTGCTCTTAAAGCCTATGCTTCTGCAGAACAAGTGAGGAGAAAAACCTTCCTGTAAATAATTATGCTTCTATGCAAAGCATGGTAAAGTGGTAAGGGAAAATGACATACAGCCTAATCTCTTAGGATTTATACCAGCATCTAACAGTGCTGTTTCACACAAGCCCAAGATGGATGTCACCTCTGGCACTCTGATCCAAAAAGCTCTTGATCTCAGTTGTGATAAACGTAAAAAGTGTACAATACTATTTACATCCTATTTTACCCTGCTGTGAGCAATAATGTATAAATGGATTAGATATTCATTAATATTTTTAAAGTTATCTCAAAACCTTAGCTCAAAGGTGCCATATCCTTGCAAAGCTTTATTACTGCTATCACACAGGAGAGCCATGAGAACTAATTAATTAATGTTTGTAGAGTATCTTGCAAATGCAAAGTGCAATGTGAATGTGGATCATTATTATTTATTATCCTAAAAGATATAAAGATATATTGGAGAGCCTGATCTCCTTTTAAGTTGTACTTCTATTGCATCAAAGTGGGCATAAAATGCTTTAAGGCACCTGCTGAGGATTCAAAAGCAGCAAGGATGATCAAATGCCTAGGAAGTATGATCACTGAGAAAAGAGCAAAGTTTATGCTAAAGAAAAGACTGATGTAGAACCTGATAAAAAACTTCAAATATTTAGAATATAGAAACAGGAAGTGAATGTAATCTGCTCTCCTTATACCCACTAGATATGGCCAGACATAAGAGAAAGGAAAAAAAATAATAAATGTATATATATATAGCATTTCTTCTGAAGGCTTGGGGCTTCACTGCTGAAGTTTTATAAACATAACACAAATATCTGACAATAATAACAAACATATTTGATTTTGCCTTTGAAAAGTTTCATTCTGTTAGTATTAGGGAGTTTTGAATCATGCTTGGAGAGATACATGTACATGTATTTTAGGGTAGTTCACACTGTAATGCTATATTGAAAATGCTTAAACTGTGCCTACACACTGTGAATTCAAAAAGATTGTTAACAGACAACACCAGCAGTGCTGCCTTTCCCCATGTTTGCTGCTAAGCCATTACTTGGGAAGGTGATAAACACTCTTTTAGCGGGACAGAAAATACAAAGATAAGTGTGGAAATGGGAGCAAAGAAACTGGTTTAGTTTTAAAGGTGTAGGGAATTGGCATTTCTCCCTGGTGTACTAGATCTCCAGTCCAGAAAGCAAGTCACTATTATGTTTTAACACAGGTTAAAAATTAACTGTTCTTGAGCTTATTGAATTATTCTGGTCTTTGTTAAATAGTGGCTTAGCCATTACTTTATTGCTCATAGGCAATGCAGGTAAAAGGAAAAAGAAAAAACAATAACAACAACAACAACAAAATGCTAAACTTTATACTTTTATTTACTGATAAAGTATTTCTTCTATCACAGTGATATATGCATGTTTGGAACCTTCTGTATATTTTTAAATATACCACCATGCCCCAGTTGATAGCAAAAGGAATTAAGATCTTAACTTCTATAATGCAGCAAAGCCTAAAGGCCCAGATCTCTTAAGATACGTAGATTTGCTTAACTCTTGCTGAAATCACAAAGTGATTAGCAACAGATCTACTCTAAATGACCTGATCAAACCTATACAGAGGATCCATGACAGAAGAGATATTAAAGCCAGTTTCTTTACACACAGACTAAAAGAGAAATACAGCTTTTAATTTGCCTCAATATTCCCAGTCCTGTCCCATTCTGTTCCCTGCCTACCTACGCCTCCTCCCCCCCAAAAAAAAAAAAAAAAAAAAAAAAAAAAAAAGCTTATAGTATTAAGAACTGAAAAACGAGATTGAGGAATATTGATGCAGAAGTTTCAGGTAGGTAGATAAATCCATACTTCATTGAGAAATGCAGTTAACAAAGATGAAATTCTTCCATTTTCTACTGTCTATTTTTACTGGCTTTAAGCAGTATCCACACTGTGGGGTGTGACTGCACAGACATGCAGTTCTGTGCCACTTCTGAAAAAAGAAAATAGGATGATTTCCTGCTCAGGAAGGTAACCTCTCATGAAAGTAAGTTTCACTGTGTCATTCTCTATCTTGATCAAAAGATTTTAATAACATTATTTCTTATTAAAGTGTGTTTCCTTACTTGTTCATGATGAAAGAACTCATTTATAGCGGAAAGCTCAAGTACCTTTTAATAGCTACAGCGTCTATCTTTCTATTTCTTCCTTTCCTTTTCCTTCTTCCTTCTCCTTCTCCTTCTCCTTCTCCTTCTCCTTCTCCTTCTCCTTCTCCTTCTCCTTCTCCTTCTCCTTCTCCTTCTCCTTCTCCTTCTCCTTCTCCTTCTCCTTCTCCTCTCCCTTCCCTTCCCTTCCCTTCCCTTCCCTTCCCTTCCCTTCCCTTCCCTTCCCTTCCCTTCCCTTCCCTTCCCTTCCCTTCCCTTCCCTTCCCTTCCCTTCCCTTCCCTTCCCTTCCCTTCCCTTCCCTTCCCTTCCCTTCCCTTCCCTTCCCTTCCCTTCCCTTCCCTTCCCTTCCCTCCCCCTCCCCCTCCCCCTCCCCCTTCCCCTTCCCTTTTTTCTTTCTTTCTGCTTCCTTGTTTCCTACCTTCTGTCTTTCCACCTTTCTTTCCTTCTCTCCTTCTTTCTCTCCTTCTCTCTTTCTTGTCTATAGTTCCTTTGAATTAAGTTGTTCTTTGCAGTTAATTTTCTGTGAAAGGTAATCCTCATCTCAAACCACTCTTCTGGCAACATCAGCATTTGATACAGTAAATAAATTTTCAGTTATCTTCATATTCCACCACTACCAAGTATTGTCCCACCACAAAATGTGATCAAATATTAAAGACTCCTGAGAACTAAATGATCCAAGCTCAGAAGCTCTGAATCCCATGATAAATTATACAAAAGAGGCATTTGAAGGGATTTGTAGCTGATTTTGCCACTCAAAATGCCTTCATTTCAATTAGAGGTAACCAAGGAGCATGACACTGAAGAGCAAAACTAATAATTTTTGCTGATGTCAAGAAAGGCTATGGGAGATGAGGGTATAGAATCAATGACTTTCACAAAATGAAATACAAGTGCCTTTGTCCCTGCTTTCAGTCCTTGAAGGGAAAAGAGTGACCATTTCTATTTTGTTTCCACCCCACAGCTGGGGACATTGCCCTGAGCAGTTGCCCTCCCACAATGAGGTAACTTCAGTCCCAGGAAAGCTCAGGTGGTGAAACAAGAAGGTGTTCAAGAAATTAAACAAGAAGGTGTTCATTTCACTGGTTGCAGATAAATAAATAAATAAATAAATAAATAAATAAATAAATAAATAAATAAGCTATATTATATATATATTATATTATTTTATAATATAATAATATAATACAAGATTAAATTATATATATTATATATATTAATATATATATTATATTATGTATAATATATATGCAGATATGTATATATATCCATAGTTGTTTTCATGCTTGTAATTTACATCCAAATACGCATGTGATGAAAATCCGTACTACCAAGCCAACCAAAAACAGTGTCTGCGATTCCTCAGAGAAACTGCCGTGAGAATTTCGGCAACTGCTGGCCAGTTCATTAGTCTGTTAGCTCAATTATGATGTCTCTGATTCCCAAACTTCTAGAACTCTCTGACCCATGTTATATCTCCCCACAGGCTTCAGCAGTGGAGGCCACAGCTCTACCGCAGCTGAAGCATCTGGCCCTTCAGAGCATACAAATCCTGTCCTCATGCTTTGTCTTACAGGTAGGGCCTGTTCAGCTCAGCATCCTTTGACTTTCACAGCACAAAAAGACAGTTTCTTCCCATTTTTAACAGCCTTAGTTGGTTATCTGTGCTGGGTGGTGGCAGGTATAAAAAGCAAGCTGTCTGCTCTGGTTAAGTTTGCAGCTAAAATGCCATTTTATTTTATTTTATTTTATTTTATTTTATTTTATTTTATTTTATTTTATTTTATTTTATTTTATTTTATTTTATTTTATTTTATATTTTATTATGCTCTTCAAGGAAAATGAATAGGCCAGACAGACGTGACCACATACAACTGATTAGACCATGCCAGTGGAAATGATTACAGTCACTCTATAGTCACTAGATCAATGCCAATTTACTTCAATGGAAGTAAAACCCATGGAAATCTGACTAATTTTGTGCTTATAGTTTTTTGAATCTGTGCTTCCAACATATTTACAAGTTCAAAATATGAAGGTAATATTTTTATAGGTACAGTGTAGTTATATTTCACTGCATTATAGGTACTACTTACCAGAAGACCATCAATGTAATTAATAGTTTTAGGTGTGTACCCATCATTAGAGGTTTCAAAACTTGTCTTGGTCTTTGGATAAATTGTTCCTTTTTTTTACAAATGCCACTTAGTTAAACGACTTAAATCACATTTTTGGGTACTGAAAAGTTTAAAGCTGAAGGACTTTGATTTCTTTATCATTCACTACGAAACCAAATTACACTTTTTCTTTTTACACCTAGATATATAGAAAAACACTAATCTCTGCTAAGTCTTTGCTAACCTAGAGTGGGTCCTTAGGGAGTGTCTCCATGAGGGTAAATCAGAGGGGGAAGTCATTTCTAGCAAGGGATGAAAGTGACAAGTACCCGGAGCACAACTCCAACTGCTGGAGGACATAACTAAAGCTATTGTTTCTATTACTGGTGTTAATACTAGTATTTTTTTTATTAACTGGCTACAAGCATTATTATTATGATTATTAAAAATTACCTATTCTTATAAAACAACTTCTAGGAATTTGTTGCATAAAATAAGATTCATCTTTCCTTTCTGTAAATCTCTTGTGATATAGATGTCTAAACATGAGTTAATACCCCAGGTCTTTATTTACAGTCCATGGAGAAAAACATCCCTTTGTAGGAGCAACTATCTGATTTATTTTGGCGATGTGCTTTATAATGAAATTATTCACATACCCTAGAAAAGCCTAATAGTCTAGACTAGGTGCAGATGTCTATGTAGTAGATAACTGTCTTTGGAAAAATAATTCTTACCCTTTATGCATATCTAAAAGATACTGCTACTATAATATGAAACAATTCAAGTTCCTTTTCATTTTTAATTAAGCTAGGAAAGTATAGCTTTCATTATTTCATTTTGTATAAGAACCTGGCTTCTGATCTGGGTTAAATACAAAATTATCAGCAACAGGGATTATTGCTAGATAGAAATATGTATTTGTATGCGTATGAATGTACATCCAGTTTACGCATGCAGGACTGTGTGTGTTAATGTGTGTGCGTATGTGTGCATGTATTTCTTGTTCTAGCCAAATTCCAGAGGGTTTTTCTAAAAGGGTTTTCTAAAAGGGTTCCAGAGGGTTTTTCTAATATTTTTCTGAGTGCATGTTTTTTTCTAGCCTTAAGCCTAGTAGAAACAGAACTACAAGAGAAACTGCTGTTTTATTAAAAATAAATACATTTTTAAAAAAGTAAATTCAGCCTGCAGTGATGTCAAAGAAAATGTTTTTGGAAACTTGACAAAGTTGGAGGCAGGTTACATGCTTTTAATTTTTACATTCTTTAGTTCTCAGTCTATTCTGGGTACCCCGACTGTCAATAAAGGTAGTAAATAATGAGCATTGTGGAAAAGGCTAATATAGTGACTGTTAGATCACTGCATTATATTTTAAAATTCCCTCTGAGAATAAATACCAGCACAGCTGGTACTGTGAAATCATTCATCACATTTCTAACCCCATCAGAAATAATATGCAATTGTACAGGTGGGGAAATCTAAGATCGGCTAGTCAGATTCAGTTCTCATTTCTGCCAGTAGCTTCCTTTGTGATCTGTAGTTGCTCACTCTCTTCTGTAATTCTCCCTTTACAGCCAAGAGATAATTGTTCTTTCTTTATGAAAATTTTTGAAAATATATTCATAAAGAGATGGGATGTGTTTTGATCCCTAAGTGATGAGAAGCATGGAAGTACTTAGACTGTCATGGAAAATAATTTTGTCCATAAGGGAATCAGTCCAGTTGTTCTCTCATAGGCTAATCTCTTGCTAAAATCATTTGGATATTGCCCATGACCAGACTGCCGAATCACAGATTTTGGGGTAGGCAATTAAAATCCCAAGTACTTAGGCATGTGGCTAATTCTGAGTACATAAATGGTCCCAATGAAGCCAATATTTGAGTGCCTTTTGGAATCAGAAACTTGTGGAAAATCTTTAGTTAAGGGGAAAAATGCTCTTTGAAATTCTCCCATCTCAGCGTTTCAGTCGTCCCAAATGAACCAAGTGTTTTGCTTATCTGAACTCTGTTTGGTTTGTAAAGCAAACCAAAGTCTCAGTTTCAATGCATTTGACCTTGATGACAACTTTGTTGTTAAACTTTGCAAAGCTAACTAGGCTCCTGTGCCTGTGCTATTAAACATTACATAAATAGCACAGAGCACATGGAAAGAATAATAACAATTACAAAAAAAAAAAAAAAAAAAAAGCCATAAGTCGATGGCATGTTTTCCTGAATTTGGGCCATATTCAAGCTCAGATCACTGCCACATGCCACTGTGCCATCCAGTCCCCTACTCACACAACTACTGCAAATGGTATCATTTTGCAACTAATTTACTCGCTTAGTTTTGGCCATTAGTCATTCCCAATATCCTCAATCTGCAGGTAATTTTCCACATTATTAGTTACCCACCTGTCTTATTAAACTGGACTTTCTGAAACCCTGTGTGTCTACATTTTCTGCACCTTTAGATCAAGCAAATAATTGCCTGTACCTGGATGGAAGGATTTAATAGGAAGATTATAGTTGATTCCAGAAGTTAATAACTATAGCATCTGGTTTCTCTTTTTAACATTTAAATGATAAATTCAGTGTTCATGAAGAAAGGAGAAAAAGTGAAAATACAGAAGAATGAAATCTTCTTACTATTTGTAGGCCAGGTTAAATATAGATGGGCAGAAGGTAGGTTTTACTCTTTTCCACTTAATGTACCACTATCATGACCCAAAGGGACCAATCTTTATCACATTAAGAGAAATAATTTCTCACTACCGAGGCAAGACTTGGCTTCTTTTTCTCTAAGAATGCCAAGTGTGCTGCATTATGCAAAATCTTAGGTATCTTCTGCTGCTCTTTATGATAGACTATAGCTGTTCTGAGATGTCTCAACTCATTTCTATTCAGACCTCTATAAAACCATCTGCATGGGAAGAGTTTTAAATATTGCAGAGTAAAACTGGGAACATTATTTTCCAAATCAGTTCAGAAGATAAAGGCGGGGGTAGGGATGGACTAGGATGGGGAGGGGGAGAGAAAGAGAGAAAGAAGAAGGAAGAACCTGGGGCCTGGCTGTCCAGACCTGAGATGCTAAGGGCTGTGTTGGCAGCTGGCCATGGGCACAAGTGCTAAACCTATTTTGCATATAAATTGACACACTTAAAAAAGATGCACACATCCTTAGCAGATGCATTTTCCTTGCTAGGCAAATAAAAACATGCTTGTTGCTTAAGTTCACCTGCAATGAAAACAAAATACCCAAGAGCTATTCAAGAGGAATAACAGACTTGAGCTCCAGCCTGCATGACTCATTAGTCTTTATGGATTCAACATCCTAATCTAAGTGCTGAAGGCCTGATGGCCCACCCTGAAGGTAGAGTGCTTTCTAAAAGAGCTGAGTATCACAGGCACACTGTGGGCAGTGTAATTAACCTACCCAGGTGAAACTCTCCTTGGGGAGACATTCAGTCTCTGAGTCTTCAAGATTCAATGAATTTGGTAGCAGCAGAAATGGTGGAAGACATCTTAGTCCTGTTGCTTCATCTGAGGTTAAACATAATTTCCATGCTTAATAAGTTGTTTCAGAGGGTATAGGTTCAACAAATTAAGTTGAAAACACCTTGGACCTTGTCAGTTACCTCTTAGAAAGAAAAAAGATTCTCTCTCCTCAACTTGGATGTTTTCTTCCCTTTTGAATTTTGAGCTGAAAGCAAGGGTATCTCTCACAGAAATCGGTCCAGAGAAGCCAACACACAGTTCATACCCAGACCTTGTATATGGGCTCTCCTGTTCCTTAAGTGATGCAACTATGGCCAAAAGACTTCCTGAAGTCCCAGCTGCAAGACTTGAAACAGAGTCTGTTCTTGAATCCATCCTCTGGTCAAACAGTTTTGATCACATACTGACACAGAACATGCAAATCAAGATAATATCCAAGGAAAACAACAATACTGTAGCAATTAATACTACATGAACATAATTTATTCTATACAATGCATATACATCTTCTGGCCCAACTGAAGTCTGTGACAGGATGCCTATCAACTGCAGCACTGAGATTTTAACTGACTAGCTGTCTTCACTCTGCTTCAGGCATTTCCCTACATGTTAATTTATGTGTAACATCAATGTGTTAGCAATTGTGAAACAGCAACTTTGGATATGAATAACTGAAAACTGGATTTCAGGACTCTGGCATTCCATCTCCAGCTCTGTCACTGGGATGTTTCAGAGCTGATTTTGATTCCCTTAGTTCTCACCTTACTCAAAAAGCCTAAATAAGTCTGTCCTATACAGCTGTTATGACACTCCATGAAAGTTTGATGTCATTTTAATTGTCAAGTAAAATTCTTACTAATTCAGACAGTTTCAACTAGACCTGGTATCTTTAACAGAATTGCCAGAACATAAGGATCCGTGGATTTAGGTACTTTTGTCAGAAGTTCAAGTATTTTGCTCCTCATAAAAATTGAAACAGGCTACCTATAAAATTGGTATAATGATAATAACCTGCTTCATGGGTGTTTAGTGAGTTTAGTGAGAACAAGTATAATTACTTGTTCTGTATTTGTTCAAGGAGGAAAAAATATAAATATTATTATTACTTTATGTTTGCATGATACTCTAAACTGCTTGGACTAGTCACTATAAAATTCCATATTTTCCTTCCCTTCCTTCTCTCCTTCTTAACATTTTCCTTTATAGGTAAATTCAATGGGTCATGAAAATAGGCACTTTTTTTTTTTTTCTTTCAAGTCATATTCATAGAAAGGATGGTATTTTGAGGGATGCTAAAACTTGTAAAATGGGGAATGGATCTGTGTTCATTTACTGGCAAGTGATGGAAGTTATTAAATGATGCTGATTTCTTGCTACATGCAAACTCTAATCTATTGCCAAAATCTGAATAAAAATGAAGTTTTACTGCCAACTTCTTTCTACTGTTTAATGTAAAGCATATAAAGGATGCAAAGGTTGACACCTTTTCCTATTTTCCTATTCCAAATCCTACAGCAATCACTTGGAATGTGTTTCAGTTACAGGATGCCATCCTTAGTCCTAAAACCAGTCATAAAAAAGCAAATCCTACGTATAAGTTTCCACAATAATAATGAAACTTCTTCTTCTAATTCTTTCTTCTAATTTCTATAATGCTTCACTCTACACACTCATGCCTTTTGGACATAAATGCTCAGAATAAAAGCCTTCTGATGATGCCATCCAATAGCTGAAAGCAGCTAAAAACTAAACCTAAATAAATAAATAAATAAGAAGCCATTTGGACAATGGCATTGGGAAATTTAATTAACATCAAATTAAGCTGAGATTATACATCATAGGCAATTAGAGTAGGGCTTTGAAAAGCACCTTTCCTCTCTGATGCTTTCAAACCTTTCAGTGTTAATATTCCAATAAAGTTGCTATTTTTCCCCACAGGTTCCACAAAGAATGAAATTTTGATTACTCAGTATGGTTGATCAGACTGAGTTTATTAGAGTTTGTTTTTTTTTCCACTCCAAATTTTAGCCATTTATTTCCCTCTCCTTTCCCGCTAAGAACTTCTACAAACATTGCATTTACTCCCCCACCCTGCAAGTGGTAAAATAGTTACCTGTTATTTATGAGTGATCATTTCTTTCCTGTCTATATTTTGACAAATAACATGGCAGAAAATGATTAAGGATCTCATTTTACAATGTGACTTGTATGTTATTTATTGTCAAAATAAAAGTCACTTTGTGAATTGAAGTTTTTAATCATTTTTCCCTCTTTCAGGAAATGGTTTTGTCAAAAAGTGATGATATTTGAGAATGCTGGTTTTGTAATGACAGCTATTATCCCTGTAAGGAGTTTATCACTAATTATTCCACCATACTATAATTATTTGAATACACTGTTATTTATTTATTTTACATTTAAATGGCCTTCGTTTCTCACATATTGTTAATAGGAATATTACAGTGGCCTGATCAGCTTGCAAACAAAATAAAAGATAGAATATTCAAACTTTTTTGAAAATATTTTCCCTTTCTTCTTTCACAAGGGGATTATATCCAGATATTGAATTCAGTTTAGCAGCAAACACCAAGAAGACGGTAATTTCTTTGTAAATAAGACACTACAGCATCTCTGTTTTCAGACCTTTCACTGTCACTTTGCCCCGGTGTCACATGTGGAAGTGATTAATGTATTTTCCATCTCTTTGTTACATCCCACCTAAATTTCTTGAAAACTTAAAAAATAAACATTATCACAGTCTCCCCTTGTCTTAAGTAGAGAAAAACAGGGACTTACAGAAGATGATCCAGCTTGGCTGTGGTTAAGTTGTCTCAGGTTCTTTATTGAATACACAGGTCTCCAGCTGATCGTGCTCAACTCTTTGGTAAAACACCGTGCTGAAAGCTCAAACTCAGATGCGAATGTGTAACTTTTTTTTACATATACCTAGATATAATCCTCAGAGTGCTTCTCAGACAAGTATCCCAGTGCACTTTGCAAATTTCCCATTAGCTCATCCCAACTTTATGGGGGGTGCTTGGGAAGAGCAGTCATCAGTCATTGACTTTAACAATAGAGGCCAAATAAGTTAGTAGCATAATGACGAATCAAGAAATCCTGGATCTTAGCCTTATCCTTATAGCTATGTTATGTCTGTGGGTAACACTGAGAGAAGAGTGGGAGCTGAAAAAGCAGCATAGTGTGTCCTATTATTTTATTTATTTATATGTTCTTTAGTGCTTGACACCAGCATGGTTTAATATACCTTACTGCAGAAGGAAATCGTGTCAGAACTGATAGTATTTTATCATGATTTCTGAAGCATTATGGTCAGACATCACCATGTGGGCTACAGGGGCTTTGGTTTCAACACTTAAGGGGAAAAAAAAAATAAATAATAAAAAGCCAGTTGTACCAATACAAATAGCATGAGTACTGCCTAGCACAGGTGTAGACTGGTGCCAGTACCATGTTAGCACTTTGTCAAAGCTGGACTTCAAATTCTTTGTTTAGTTTAAACACCAAGACATAAAAAGGCCACTTTTTATCCTAGAATACAAATATTTTGATATCACATCTGTTCATTCAGTACGGTCCAGCTGACTCAATGTCTTTTCCCAAAGGAGATGAGGAAGAGATGCAGTGAGAACAGCTCAGACATGGGAATGCCTGCTGGGCTGAAACAAGGAGCTGAGCACAAGCAGGTTTTGCTCCAGGAGCCAGGAATGGCCCTAACACAGAAAGCAGCCAGTGGCAGCTATTTTTATAGGAGTAAGGACAATGTAAGGGACAATTTAGCCTAAAGATTTAGAGTCTCAAAAGCTAAATTCCCCACCCCCATCTGCTATCCTTTAAACTCGTATCCTAACTTGTTCCCAATGAAAGACTTGCAGGAGGGAAAATGGCATATTTGTGGCCAGGAGAGGACTCAGAGCTCTTGATTCACAGATAAGTATCAAATGCAATAATCACAATGCAAACTCTAGCTAACTTGCTGCACATTTTATTTTTCCCAGATGTGGAGATACATGTCTCTGATGAGGAAAAAGATGAGCTGAGGCAGTGTTCATAGAAATTCCATCTTTTCGGTGTTTTGAATTCAGGCAAATTGTTTGGATTATTCAGAGCCTGGGCTGTTGCTGATGTTGTCAAATTGCATTTTCTGCACTAATCATTTCTAACTGATCACTAATCAGACTTTTATTTTTATTCTTATCTATCTTATCCAACATTCAATCTGCGGTATCTACAGACATAATTTCCCTCCTCAGTGCTGGGCAGTTCTTACTTGCTTCAGCCTGTGATCATGTCAGCCTCAGGAGGAAAGAGGTACATGTGTAGGTCACAGAGATCAGAAAAGAAAGAATTTAGGCAGCAAAACCCTGATGCAAAACATCTAAGGAGAGATGATCTGAAATCGCCATGCGGGACTCTGAACGGTGGTGTGTTAACTAGTGGCTCACAAGCTTTGCCTATTCCTCTGCTCCTGCTCTGGTTTGACAAGATTGTCATGAGGATGCTCTCAAAACTGTCAAAATGGCACATTTGATGAGGCCAGGTTCTTTTCAACCCCTATGGCAACGTCATTTTTTCATGCAGTAAGAGCTTGTTACCTGCTCACATAGTCCTGCTTCAAAGCTCCTTTCCATTGCTGATTTCTGCATTTTCACAGTTATTCAGCATCAAACCCAGAAAGTCCTGGACTGCTGGACTTTTGAGGCTTCCCACCCAGTTACTAAACTTGCCATTTCCTCTCTGTCACTCTGCTGTATGAGAACGAAAGTGAAGGGAGTGAGATTGTTTAGCTAGATCTAACCCACAGCTAACATTTCAAGTGAAGGAACAGACAGTAGAAGATCCTCTCCATGGGGCTGTGGAACTCAAATAATGTTGATTTAATAAAGCACATCAGCAACTCGGCAAGACAGTACATAACGAAGCACAGCACTGGCCAAGTGAGATCATATACTGAAGCACAGGCTATGAGAGCACAGCACAGATGTCACCAGCTCTGCAAGACATTAACACACATAACACAGGACGTGGCAAAATATACATTCATGTGGCAAGGAGTGAAACTGTGCTGTGTGCCAATGTGGGCACAGTGTAATAACTGATTCCTGTCCTTTTTTTTTTTTTTTTTTTTCCAAGTCTTCTAGTCTGATGTAATATGGTGTGACCAGCTCTCGTGCCTTGCTTTAAGTGTCTGAGCACCGGAGCTCTGCATGGAAGGTTATGAGACTGCTGGGATAGCAATAAAGTAAGCAAAGGGTACAAAAAAGTGTGCAAAAG
Source organism: Aythya marila (assembly GCF_965140915.1). Classification (NCBI taxonomy): domain Eukaryota; kingdom Metazoa; phylum Chordata; class Aves; order Anseriformes; family Anatidae; genus Aythya; species Aythya marila. The sequence continues at coordinate 6,066,373 of NC_139080.1, read as the reverse complement.
GAGACATAATTTCTGTGACAGCAAGCAGTTTTGTCCCTGATGAAATTATCCCACTATATTCAGTGCTGTGTCTCTGCACAGAAGCTCTCTGCTGTGCCCCTCTGTATGATAGAAAGTGATTTTTCCATTTGGAGGATATCTAGATCATCTAAGCTGGAGAGACTTTGCCAGGAGTTGCAAAGTGCAAAGCCAGAAAAAAAAAAAAAAAAAAAAAAAAAAAAAGGAGGCAGATTTTTTGCTTGTTTTCATTAAAACTGTTGCTGTTTTACTATCTGAACTTTTTTGCTTATACTAACCCATTTGATGTATTTGTGCTGCTAACTCTACAGACTCAGGTTTTGGGGGAAATTCATCCATTGCCGATGAGCTGTGTAAGGTCTGCATGGCGGAGCCACTGAAAGAATATATTGTCTGTACAACAGAGATACCTCAGTTATGAACTTTCCTGTTTGCTTGATCAGGAAACAGCCCCACATGCACAGTGCTCAGAGGTCTGGGGAGCTGTATTGTTTCCAACAATAGTGCTGCCATTATGGTACTTATAAGGTTTAAACTCATATTTCTGTCCTCCAGTACCAGCTTAATTCCACCCTTATTGATCCCACCTTGTTTTCAAAAAATGGCATAGAATTTTGTACAGGATGCTAGATCTCAATGAAAAGCATTACTGTGTAGTGTTTTGTTTCCAACCACAACAAGTTTTCTGCACTTATCTGAGATTTCCTGTTTCATGACAGGAACAAGAAAACCAGGACTGTTATTATGTAAGTAGCAACACCAGCCACACTAAACAGGACCTTCACAAAGCTTTTGGAATCTGAAAGGTTAGATGCAAAAAAGGAAAAACAAGAGGGTTTATTTGATGGCTTAGGAAATATATGTATATATTTAAAACCCCTTAAAAATAAGGTCCTTTTCCATATATTCCTGTTTAATCTTCCTATATCTTAGACATACAAAGAAGTTGTGAAGCACCAAATATTATTATGTGAGCAGCAGGGATTAGATCGAGCCTTCATGTCAGCTGAGCATACCTGCTGGAGCCAATGGCTAAGCTACATGAAGAGCTGCAGCAGGTACCTGGTTGTCTGAGGACAATAATGAAGAAACTGCCTTAGAGTAGGCCAAGATTTAGGGGAGTGAACTACTGATTTTCAGAGCACGACTATAATTCAGCTTCAAATAATGTGATAAGACAGGCAAAGGCAGAATATTCTCCTAAACTCTCTGATGAGGGCAACAGAAATTCCACCACTCTTACGGAGACTCTAAGGACTTCTGTCATTTGTAATTAACTCCTTCCATATAAACCTAGCCTGACCTTGTTTATACTGTATTGTCCAGACTTTTCATGTGTCATATGGTATATGGCTTGGTAGCATAGTTTGTGTGTCAGTGTCAGTGAGTGGCTGGGGCTTGGGATTTTTTATTGTATTTTTCCCCGTCTATTGTATGAGATCAGTAACTAAAAAAAGGGTAAGGGTTTGGATGACAAAAAATGTTTCAAGTCTTTGCAAGAGCACTGAAAGTTAGAAAAGTACAGTTATAAGATGGTCTTAAAAAAAAAAAAAAAAAAAGAAAAGAAAAAGAAAACGAAAAAAAGAAAATTAGAATTTATAAGATGAAGTATGAAGACCTTTAAGGTCAGGTGCAGAAAATGTGTTTTGCCCATTTTGCTGATGATTTTCTGCAAACTAACTGTGGTTGAACTTTTAGGTTAGAGGCAAATTAGTCACCCCACCCCCCCAGAAATAATTATCTGATTTAAAAAAAATATTTTAATTTTATTTTCATTTAGTTATAGAGAGACTGAGAGCACTTTTTATTGTTGTTTTTGTTTTTAATTAACTGAACCTTATTGAAGAGATTTTAAAAAATAGTCTAAAACCTACATAATTAATTTAAATTATGCATAATATGTAAACATAGTGTGAAGTAGATGATGACTTTAGCACATAATGATTGCTTTGTACTGAGGATCAAATTCATGCCTTGGAACACCCCTTGGGTGTGCTATTATACAGTGGCTTTGTTGCATGATGGTAGCAACAAAATTCAACTGTGTGCCAAAATTCAACTATGTGCCAAAGCTCAGCTCTAGACCATGTCTCATACATGAACTCAATTAGCTGAAAGTTTCCAAGTTTGATGCCAAACACATAGACTCATTGCATGCTCTATTCCTGGCCTTGAAGTTCAAATATTTTACTTTCATTTACTAAGACAGCATTCAGATGGCCACTGCTCATGAAGGCACAGTTTCTCTGAGCATTTGTGCACGTGTGTTCATGTTTATACACGGTGTGCAGGTACAGCGTGGAAGAATTTATGGAGGTAGATTTCTAAACTATCACATTTCCACTTAAACTGATGTTGTGCCAGAACATCACTGATGTTGTGCAGTGTTTGCTGCAGTGGTCAGTTTTTAAAATTAAAATGTTCTGTTTAAATGAAACAGCGTAAGTTCTCATCTGCCATTCAAACTCCGTTATTTCTGGGACACTGCTGAAATTCTCTTTATACTTGGTGAAAATCACATAAGCTTTCCTCAAGATTCAGTTAACTTTATTAATGCACAATTTTAAATTCATATTCTTTTGGATCTAGATATAAAAACAAATAAACAAACAAAAACAAACAACCTGTATAACTCCCCTGCACACACACATACCACAAAAGTTTCAAAGACATAAGCTTGTTTCAGAAGATTGCAAAGAATTCTATGGAGAAAAAATAATAATTATATATATATATATATATATATAAAATGTATTTTTTTCAGAAAATCCTACAAATTATACAAAGAGGACTTGAAAAATACTCCAGTGCACCAGTTCTCAAAAGTTCTGCTAAACCCCTGAGACAGAAATTCACAACATAGATGTTAATTTTGTTCATTTATTTGTCATCTCCCTAAGGGAAAATATGTTAAGAGTTGGACATTTTACTATATATTCACACTGTACATAATAAATAGGCATAGTAATTAATACATAAATAGGCAAATGTAAGTGCATAAGGGGAGAAAACATGAAGAGTAAAGAAAATTTTAAATAAGAGGTTTTCCATAGTTTAAATGTTTATCCTTGTTTTTCTATTTTTATTTTCCTAATTTTTGTGCTCTTTACCTCTGACCTTCAGTGAGCCCTGAGCCATGAAATTTATCCTAGGTTTTATACATGCAGTGAAAACTTTGCATATAAAATGTACATCTAATGCTTCTTGGAAGTGAACAGAAAGTCACTAGCTTAGTAAAAATCAAGAATAAGCTTTGGACCTCCCAGATCTGCACAGTAATTTTCAAGGACAGCTAAAGAGCTGGGCGAGTGATGTGAGCACTACAGCAAACCTGAGAGCACATGGCTGAGATCCAGAGCAGGAGACTCATGCTTTCTGTGCAAGTGGTTATAAAAACACTTGGACTTACTTTCTCCTTTATGGCTGTTTGAGCGGTGGTTCTATGCAGTCCTGAGAATATCAGCTGAGATCCTTGCATCTTTTCTTGATCTCCTTCCTTATCAGCAGTCCTGGCAATCATGGGAGGTCCCAGTTGACTGGCAGCTAGCAAATGTGACGCCCATCTACAAGAAGGGCCGGAGGGCAGACCCGGGAAACTACAGGCCTGTCAGTTTGACGTCAGTACCAGGGAAGCTCATGGAGCAGATCCTCTTGAGAGTCATCACGCAGCACTTGCAGGGCAAGCAGGCGATCAGGCCCAGTCAGCATGGGTTTATGAAAGGCAGATCCTGCTTGACGAACCTGATCTCCTCCTATGACAAAGTGACGCGCTGGGTGGATGAGGGAAAGGCTGTGGATGTGGTCTACCTTGACTTCAGCAAGGCTTTTGACACCATCTCCCACAGCATTCTCCTCAAGAAACTGGCTGCTCTTGGCTTGGACTGGCGCACACTTCATTGGGTTAGAAACTGGCTGGATAGCCGGGCCCAAAGAGTCGTGGTAAATGGAGTCAAGTCCAGTTGGAGGCCAGTCACTAGTGGCGTCCCCCAGGGCTCGGTGCTGGCGCCGGTCCTCTTTAATATCTTCATCGATGATCTGGACGAGTGCATTGAGTGCACCCTCAGTAAGTTCGCAGATGACACCAAGCTAGGCGCGTGTGTTGATCTGCTCGAGGGTAGGAAAGCTCTGCAGGAGGATCTGGATAGGCTGCACCGATGGGCTGAGGTCAACTGCATGAAGTTCAAGAAGGCCAAGTGCCGGGTCCTGCACCTGGGGCGCAATAACCCCAAGCAGAGCTACAGGCTGGGAGATGAGTGATTGGAGAGCTGCCAGGCAGAGAAGGACCTGGGAGTGATGGTGGATAGTCGGCTGAATATGAGCCAGCAGTGTGCTCACATGGCCAAGAAGGCCAACGGCATCCTGGCTTGTATCAGAAACAGTGTGACCAGCAGGGCTAGGGAGGTGATCATCCCCCTGTACTCAGCTCTGGTGAGGCCGCACCTCGAGTACTGTGTTCAGTTTTGGGCCCCTCGCTACAAGAAGGACATGGAGGTGCTTGAGCGGGTGCAGAGAAGGGCGACGAAGCTGGTGAGGGGCCTGGAGAACAAGTCCTATGAGGAGCAGCTGAGGGAGCTGGGCTTGTTCAGCCTGGAGAAAAGGAGGCTCAGGGGCGACCTTATCGCTCTCTTCAGATACCTTAAAGGAGGCTGTAGCGAGGTGGGGGTTGGTCTGTTCTCCCACATGCCTGGTGACAGGACGAGGGGGAATGGGCTTAAGTTGAGCCAGGGGAGTTTTAGGTTAGATGTTAGGAAGAACTTCTTTACCGAAAGTGTTGTTAGACACTGGAACAGGCTGCCCAGGGAAGTGGTAGAGTCACCATCCCTGGAAGTCTTCAAAAGACGTTTAGATGTAGAGCTTAGGGATATGGTTTAGTGGGGACTGTTAGCGTTAGGTCAGAGGTTGGACTCGATGATCTTGAGGTCTCTTCCAACCTAGAAATTCTGTGATTCTGTGATTCCTGCTCCCTTCTGTGGCATCCTACACCTGGACTCTGTTACCTCCCTGTTTCATAGCAGTGTACCATGGAGGTCAAACTAATATATCACATCTAGAGGAGCACTAACAAGCTTCAAATAATTACAGCTTCATGGTCCTTTCACCAAAACAAACAAAGAACATCTTGTGGATTTTAATGTTTTATTTAAGAAGATATAAAGCAGCCTGCAAGAGACATCCAGAGTGCTAACAAACTCACTGTCTTTATCTGGACAATTTGTTATTTACAAGTCAGGTCTTGAATTCCCTATAAAGGATTTCTTTTCTGTCCTTTTTCTGTACACATCCTTGATCAGATGCATAAACAGTGTTAGGTATGAAATAAGAAGCCTGACCTTTGGAATTGGCTCTCCCGACTGATCAGTTTAGCACTGATGTGCCTGGCACATTTTGACAGTGCTGGGAGTTGCACATGGGAATTGCATGTCTAGATAGGAAAATATTTTAGCAAGAGGGAAGTTCTATAGTGAGGGGAAGGGTGCAGGGAGAATTTGGCTGAACAGGGATCTGCAGTTTTTTCAGTTATTTTCCTGCCATCCTGTGGTGTATAAAATCAGGTTATCATCTGTATTGCATTACCTATGCATTCACTGTGATCACAGTCAAGTTAGAGAATGTCCTATAAATCTGGAAAGCAATTAGGATGCAATTTATGCAGAGCTTCTTGGCAGCTCCAAATTTCCAGATGACCAGCACGTGGTCAGCTCCCACTATCCTGACCCCTCTGAAGGTGAGATCTGAGGCTGTGCATATAATTATTGTGTAGAAGATAACTTCTTTTTTATAAGTCTTTGAGTATCTGAAGTTTATTTCAATGATTTAATTTGGTCCTTGGTACCATCAGTGTTTCCTGAGCTCTTATTTTCATGTACATGTATGCTCTAATGCACAGCCATATCTGAGCATTTTGTTGTATTTTTTTCACCAGTTCCACCAAGGAACTGGCTATCACTAAGAGTTGTGCTCCCCACTTTCTGCAGCAAAATTGGTTTTCTGGGGCTTCCTCCTCTTCAGGGACCACAAGCGACAAGTGGCTGTGAGTTTTAAGGATAATCCGAGACTGCCAGCTAAATTCTGCTGTGAGGAAAACAAATCCACCAAATAAGGGATTGGAAATCAAAAACCTATGTGTGGCTTACAATTCCTGCTGGGTTTTATAGACCTCCCCTATACTCTCTGAGATTGTGTTGAGGACCGGATCTCCTCTCACATTCATATTCTCCCTGAATGAACTATGAAGATGAATACCTGTTTAGCTGCAATCCTTTACAAAGGGCAGGCTTCCCAGAGCTCTCACATTATGTTTCTCTTACCCCATTTTCTATTTACAATTACGCATCACTCTTGTTCTTGGGGATTATCTGGACACCCATAGCAGATCAAGAGAGGGCTAAGGGATGCAATCATATATCCTCTGTCTGCAAGGGCCCCAAAGGACTTTTTGTCATAGTTTGCTGCTCCTCAGGAAGGAGGGTAGAGCTGAACCCCCTCTTGCCACAGTTACGGCCCCTCGTTTCTCTGGATGTACTGCATTCTCTCAGATGCAGATGCAAAATCTTGGGGTTCATTCACAGTCTTTGTGCAGTGGTGCAGTGTAATTCATTAGCTTTGGGAATACAGAAAATGACAGGACCACTGGGATCATCTACCAGACCAGGACCTTGCTTTGACATTTCCACCACTGCCCCATGACAGCAGTAGAGTGGTGTGCCACATGGTCAGAGCACCATGCAGCAGTGGTTCCAGCAGAAAAGGTGGTAACTTGAAAGTCAGGAAAGTTTGCTCCAAAACTGACATAGCTAATCCTTTGATGACTGAAAGATTTTTGTTTAAGTAATGACATCAATCTTAAATAGTATTGTTTGACAAAAACACTTACCACCAGTGGAGCCTAATGAGTTTTCCATGGGAAGCTGAGATCGATGGTATGATGTGAAGTGATTTCCCAGCTCAGCAGCAGAACCAGGAATGAAATTAAAGTCCTCTGAATTGCAGCACATCTTTCTTTGGGCTGTTCTAGTGCATCCCTCTCTAAAGTGTTGCACTCCTTCACCTTGATCTATGTATGATCATAGCCCAAATACAAAGAAAAGTCATGTGAGAAATATCCATGGGACGAGTCTGTTCACATTCTGCCAGCGCATCCTGGTATGGTTTATTACCATATGTATACTGTTTGTTAGAGAGCAAAGAAGGACTTTCTTGCAGTTAAGGTACGTTACACAGATAGGCAGATTAAAATTGCACCTCTGCTACCAATCTCTTTTCTGATGCTGGGCATGGTTGTTAATTTATCAGACCCCCTAACAGGGAAAGTGCCTTGCAACCCTCATGAAAAGAGCTATTTAAAACAGCACATACAAATGAATTTCATCTGCTAATGATTTTTTTTCTTATATTTAATTTTATGATAATTTCAGATGTATAAATATGAGACCCTTTTTCTTTCTCCAGTCAAGTTATTTAATATTTTTGAAATTGTCCTGTTCTTTCTACCCTAGTGCTTCTTGATATTTTTGTTTCCATTGTGTTTCTCAGCTACAAAATGCACCTAGACTCATAATTTTCTACAAGTCTCAACTTTAGAGAACTTTACAAATCACATTTCAGTAAAGAATATTTTCTCCAAGCATATCTCACTGGAGTAGTAGCTTACAGCTTGTTACTAGAGTCACATTGTTTATACCCAGGTTCACATCTACACATTAAGGATCCGAACCACTTTCCTGTTTTCAGATCTTGTGCATTCACATGTTTCAGAAAGTAAACTGGGGGTGGCATACGAGGGGGTAGGTACTGGACAAGACAGCTGACATTGTTCAACAAGAGTGTGATCTGGACAGGTAGAAGATCAGGATCTTGGGACACTTCACAATACACCCCAAGAGGTCAGTATAGATACAACAGCAGAGATTATACCTAAAATCTTGGCAGATTTTTTTTCTTTGCAGATCTTGGAAGATGCTCGTTTATTATTATTTCTTTTTTTTTATTTTGTGTGTTTGTGCATTTTTTTTTGTTTAGTTTTTGTTTTGCTGTTCTGTCCATAAGTACCCATGGGAAAAAAAAAAAAAAAAGTGCTTTTGTAAGTGCTTTTGTTTGGAGCCAAGGCTTCCAATGAGAACAAACTAAGTAGCTACCTGCTTAGCACAGCGGCCTCTAGGAGGGATGAGAAAATCAGAAAAGCAGCTGACCTCCACTGAGGTCACCACGCCAAGGTGAAAGCAGTTTGTAGTACCTACGCTGCAGGGTGGCAGTGGTTCCATCACCTTCCCTTTCTGCTCTGTAGTCCTCCAGAGCATCCTCTTAATTATTTTCATGTGCACCACATTCAGGATACTTCCAGAAGAGGCTGTGGCTAAGGTCAGTGTTTAATCATTCGGACGATAAAATACAGAAACTAGGGAAAATCTAGCATCAAAATCATTAATTCCCTAAAAGTGAAATGATAGTCACTGAGGAACTGCAAACTCCCCAAGAATGACAGAGAGCATCAGGAAGACACTCCTACAGGAGTCGTACAGGGAGAGTGAAACTATAATATAGACCAAACTAAGAGAAATGAGTGAAATATTACACTACACATTGAGAAACCAGGAAAATGAAGGTGACCTCCAAGTTTTGCTGAAGAAATTGCATATTCAGACAGCATTTTCCCTTCCTTCATCAACTATTCAAAACTGTTTACCAAATATAAGTATTTTTTTTTTCTGATAAAACCATGGTGTGAATTTAGTTTGTGAGCAGATGGTCGTAAGTACATAAAATTTAAAATCTGAAATTCAAGATGGTGTGAGCAGACACATAAATCATACGATATGTTTTTCTGATTGGATAAGCAAACCACAACTCTTAAAACCAGAGTTCCATTGCAAATAGCAGCATTTTGTGAAATTCACCTTCTGTTAGTATTTTTTAATAGTTGCCTAAAATTAGCTGTTCCCAGGAACATCCCAGCCAGAAGACTCATTAACTAAAATAACTGCAGAAAACAAACACAGAGTGGGGGCTAACCTAGTCACTGAGAACTTGATTCAAATTTTAAACAAATATTAGTAGATTGTTTAAGAGCAGTTTCCCTAGCTCTATTGAAAGTTCATATGTGTTTGTTAAAATTGTGCAATAAAAATATAATGAAATTAAATGGAAAGGGAGGGAAGGAAATGAAATGAAATGAAATGAAATGAAATGAAATGAAATGAAATGAAATGAAATGAAATGAAATGAAATGAAATGAATAGAATAGAATAGAATAGAATAGAATAGAATAGAATAGAATAGAATAGAAAAGTAAAACAACCCTCCACCCCCATCTTTTCTTACATCTTCTCAATGTAAGAAAACAGAAGTAAAATAAGCATAACACTGACAATTTGAGTAAATAAATGTTCTCACACAAAACTCTGCCAACAAAAACATCTCAATCTTTGTGCAAATGACACTGGAAAATCTTGATGAGTCTGAAGTGTTAATTGAGTTACTATTGTGAACTTCAGATGTTTGCCTGAAACCTTGTACTAAACTTAATCTGGCAGGAGAAACAAAACCAAAACCGCAGCCAATCCCCTCAGCCACCCTCAGCAGAGGATCCTGAAGCCCTTCTTCCATTAAAACAGCAAACTTTGTATATTACCATTGGAGATGGCTGCAACATTTCCATCTGTTTTGGTGTGATCAGAAAATGCACGTTTTGTATTAAACATGCATTGATGTAAAATGACATATTAAAAATATGTCATTACTGGACTGTAGTAGTCTGAATAGAGCTTCCATGAGTATTTTTTATTTTTTAACATAAAGATTTGTGGTTAAGACAGGGACTGAGATGTAAGAGATCTAGATGCAGAATCTAGATTTTGATATTTTAGCAATTTTTAAACCATGGTATCAACAGATTTTGTTTTTGTTTTTGTTTTTGTTTTATTATTATTATTTTTTTGGTTCAAATTATATAAAATTATAAAATTATCATATGCATTATATTTACCTCTGATGTTAAGGGAATAAGTCCTGTTTAATGTTTTCTAAGGTGCTGTGGTGAAGTAGAATTCAAAACACTGCTATTTATGGAGCCATTTCTTATACCACTGTTTTAGAAGAATTATTTTGCTGTTGGCAAAACACACCAATACCTTCTGAAAAAGGAATTTCTGTCTCTCTAAAAGTGAACTGAGAAAACTTTTGGAAGAACCCTGAGTCCTTTCAGCAGATCTCCATCTTTCTCCAGGACCTTGCTCTGCTTATATGAAACTCGTGGATAAAACAGCTTCTCTCCAGATTAGAGAAAAGAGAAAAGATCTCAGGATTGATCTTGAAAAAGGTGTATCAGACCTAAACTTAGAGCTCCTTATCTTCAAAGCCACCTCTAGCATACCGATGCATAAGGATTTATAACTTCATCTAAAGTAAAAAATGAAAGTGATAAGCAATTTCACATGAATTTCAAGTTATGTTAGGCTTGAATATTGTTATTTAATTTCATTTTGTGCATTTTTTTAATGAACCACCCTGTGTCATTCTGTCCTGTGACCTTATGCCAGTCCAACAAGAGCACAGGTCCTTCTTATTTTGTGACCCCAGACAGGATGGTAGATTTCCATCTTAACTTTTGCTTCACAACAGGCTGCGGTGCAGTATAAACTTCTCAACTGACCCTAACCATTTTCTTGCTTCTAAGTGAAGAAACAAGTCTTGCAATGATGGCAGATTGTTATAAAAATATTCTTGTTAGTGTTTTCCATCGTGGCTCTCTTCATGTAAAAATTCATCATAATCTTCCCTTGAGAAATAACTCAAGGAAGGGTGTGTGAAAACTCCCTGGAAAGGCAGTGGCAGTAACTGGAAGAACATCGTGTTCTGCCCCAGGCCCATCTCCCACTGAGTGACAAGCAGGCAGCACCACTGGGTCTGCTTTTTTTTTTTTCTTTTTTTTAAGTGTGAAAGTCATTGGTTCACAATTCACAATATATGCTGGACAAACACAGGCCTGCTGCAGCCACAAAAGCAGTCCACTAAACATTTTTAGTTTGCCTTTTTTTTCTTTTTTAACCAAACATAAACACGCTAATATAGCATAACTGTGTAAGCATTTTTGTACCTAATGACCCAGAAAAATAGCACAACCAGTGCTGGTGGCAGAACACAAGCCTTCTGCTAACTGTGCTGGGCCCCAGTACTGGCCTTTTGGACTTATTATCAGCTTGCTACGAGAACTTGTTATGTGAATCTGAGCGTGGTACCAGGTTTTCCTTGTTATTGTGTCAGTTTAAATGTGTGATAGCACCAAAGGCCTTGAAGGTATGGGCACGGGTCGAAAACAGAGGACCCTGAACTGCAAACAACTCACTGATGGGCAATTATTGATCACTGAAGCACTGCAATCTCAAGAACTGTGACGAGACTGCCTTCACTGAAAGAAAAGAAGCAGTAGTTCACTGAGGGACAAAAAAATAAAAATCAAGCAACAGGAGAAGGCATCTGCTGCAGCCCAGGAACATAGCACCCCCCTCCCAGCTCTGGGCAGTACATAGACAACAACCAAGTGTTCAGTGCTGTCTAGAAACCCAAACACCTTATAACAAGACAAGACCTTGGATTTGGTAAGGGGATTCCTCATAAAAGAGCTCTTCAGCCTGATCATTTTTATCTCATCAATTAAGATCATCAAGGAGCACAGTCATCAGCACTAACTGCATGCCATAAGCTCCATAGCACTGTGTACTCATACTTAATTTAGGATTGATTGTTATTCATTGTTAATCAATGTGTTGAATATGCAGTGATAATAATTGTTAATGAGTAAGAACAAACCATTAAAATAATGTGTATTTTTAATGAACATCAATCTAGTAAACTGTTGTTTTAAGATTTGAACTGGCTCAATTGATTGGTCTTCTAAATACTCTTATCACAGCAATCTCCAGTTCCCTGATACATGTACACACACAAACACACGCACATGTGATGTATATCCTGATATCTCTATATATGCATATTCACCTGCAACATGTAAATGTCAAGAATATAAGTGTTAAACACAACTTACAGAAATATAAGTGAGAATGATAACTATTCCAAGTTATTGCAACACTTGTTAAGTGTAAGCAGTGTAAACTGCTGGGAAGGAGAAAAAATAGCCTTTATTTGAGACAAATCTTTTGAATGATAGATGGACAGCATAAGAATCTGGTCATCATCAATCCCTTCCATAACTAAACAAAACAGATGGGATACAGCAAAACACTGTGTACTTATATATAAACATCCCAGGTTGTGTCAAGGTAGACTAAATGTTAGCTGCATTGCTACTGACTTATCTTTGTTCAACAGCCTCCATAAATAATAATTACATTTATATTAAAAATAACCAATTTCTCTGACTTCTCTTCCATGACAAGCCCAACACTCCAGAAAGCACAGGATTTAATTACTCTAAACAATGGTCAGAATAGAGCAAAGCATGAGAATTTTAGTTTGACAGATTCAGTGAAATGTACTTATTTTTAGGTCACATGATCTTCCACTATAGTTTTTGTTGGTAGATGCATAATGTCCTTTAGAAATCAAATGTACTGGAATTAAGTCGGGCTTCAGGAAAAATAGTTATGACTGGCTTATGTTCACACATTTGGGCCTTAATGAATGAATAATGTTTGTAGAATGAAGGCATAGTGACAAGATATAGCATTTGTATCAGTGAAGTTTAAACTACATACCTACATGGCTCAATATGTTGAGCAAACCATCTAGACTTCTGTCTAGATTTGCTTTACAATGAGGTTCCCTGAATATATTTCACCTGGCTCATTTGAGATGCTTATTTTAGGAAGAGATGATCTCTTTCCCTGAAGTCCTAGAAGCTCTCTAGAAAAGTGCCCCTGAAAGTACCACACTGGTGGTAAAACATATCCGAGTGATTTTCTACAAAGCAAATGTCAAGATTGTAACCTTCAGTGCAAAAAGTATCTCGTACCAGTGAGCACTATACCTAGCCAATATTCTAACTGAGAAATCAATTGCTTTATCTATACAAAATACTTGCTTCTTCAAGTGTAAAGAAAAATAAATTAACTTCAAAAGTAAAATGGATGAAGGCATTTCTTAGTGTTTATTTACTTGCTGCCGGCTCTCAGAAATCTGAGGCAGGAGACCTCCAACTTTTAAGTTTAGGGCCAACTGCAAAGACAGATTCATTAGAAATTAAACTATAGGGTTGAAAACATTTTTCTCTTCTTTCTTTTCGGTAGAACCGTTTAGTATGAGGTGCACTACATGTTGCATGCACTCAGTTAATGGCTTTCTTAGCCATGGGTTGGAATCCAAGGAGTTAGTCTTCTGTTCTGTGGGTACTCATGGGAGAATGGCTGGTGTTACAAACATCAAATCCAGTGTAAAGCTAGGAGTTATTTAGGGCCACGTTCTACTACTGCTGATAGTTAAGTGTTCTGCCCTGAATTGAATCGGTGCAAAGTATGGCTAAGGTTTCATTCTTAATAATAAGTTACCCCTCCAAACAACCCATATTTCTAAAAAGATGCCATAACCTTAAAAAAAATGAACTAAATATTCAACAGCTGTTGATGTAAAGTATCATAGCTCTCTAGTCTGAAAAATACTAACTTGCTTTCATGGAGAAAGTCATCTGGTTTCATGGAGAAAGTTTCATCTGGTACAAAGGTAGTTACCCAAGAATACATTCTAAGATTAAAGTTTGTACAGTGATATATTTATCTTTATTTCTTTCAGCTCAAACAAAGCAAAGATACTGTTGGTTGTTGTTGTTGCTTCCCCACTTCTCCCCCAAGTAAACCTCTATTTTTCATATGAAGAATGAAATCCTCATTCCGTTATAGTCACTAAGGCAAAATTCCCATTGCCTTCAGAAAGGCCGTGATTTTACTACTCAATTATCAGTACCTCATGTAAGTGATTCAGTTTTTAGATCTGATGTGAGCTGCCAACCAGTCTCAGCATGTTTCATTGCTAACAAAACTAAATCAGTGTGGAAGGTGAATTTTTTATTTATTGACAATGAGGGAAAGGCAAGATGTTAGCTCCACTGCTATGTAAAATCACAGAGCCAACTTTTAATCAAGAAGAATGTTATTTATATTTGTATGATGAGCAAGATGAATGTGGCCTGTCATAAAAGAACATAAAATTGGGGGATTCTTCAGGATACTGCACGAGTGCAATGGGAGTATGCATGTAGAGGAAACACAGGCAGTCTCAATTGTATCAGACATATATCAAGGGCTTGAGTGACTCTGGACTGCTAAGGCTAAGGAGAACATAGGATCTGAGAGCTGATCTCCACCCATCCTCTAAAACTGATGTCTGAGTCCAGATCATATTAGACATGTTTTTGTTTTACCTGCTATATGCATGCCTTGTGACTAGCTCTCCAGGATATATTTTATTTCCAGACTATAGCCTCACTGGCATAAATGTTTCTGCCTTTAGCACTGGAATTCTGGTCACTGAAAAGCTTGCAGAAAAAAATTAAACTGTGAACTGGGGAAGGAGTGTAAGTGGAGTTGTTGTCTGTGAGTATTTGAGATAAGAAATGCAATAACATATTTTGTCTGAACGTAGTGAGAAGACTGCTGCAGTTTATGTCTAATCACATATTTAGCAACATTTGCAAACAAGATCAGCAATTACACAGCTAAATGCAGCCAGTACATGTGCATGGCTACGACACAGGAGTTATAAGAAAAACAAGCTAAGTTTTTTACATTCATCTGAAGTACAGTAAGAAAGAAGCTGTAAGAAAGGCACTCTTATCAAAGTACCACCAACACAGATAGAAAATATGACTATTTGACTGACAGAACGATTTTTTTTTTATAAGTATTACATTGCCACACAGATGTTCTGTTATATAAATGTTAGTCTTGACGGGTGAACAATAGTCTGATTTTCCTGAAAGTTGAAATGGTCAAACTAAAATTCATAGCTGCAACAAATGTGTTCCAATTTTCAGAACCCTGGAGATAATCATTTAATGTAGTAGCCATCAGCCCAAAGTGATAAATATAGCAGGAAGACAAAGGTAGATCATCTATCGAAAATACTGGAAATTATGCAAAATGTGTTAAAGAAAAAAAAAAAATGTAGAAGCTTTTCCCAGATCTAAGCACCTCTAGGTGAGCTTTACCAAAGCACTGAAAGCTCTGCTTTCATATTCAGCCTTCACTGATATGCCTTCACTGAAAACTTTTATTAAACTTAAATTGAGAGGCTCAATTTGCTCTAATGGGAAAGGTGTTTGGGTTTACAAGAAGCAAAACTTGTTTCTAATAAAGATTCAGCCTGTTTTGTCCCTCCTTGAACTTCTCTTTTAGTAGAAAGTTAATTTATGTTAACAAAACAAAAACATAACAAAGTGATAAGAAAAAGGAAGAAAAATCGTCCAGACACAATTTAAATTTAGACTAATGTTCACCTGTACAAAACAGGTCATATCTTCTCTTCTCGCATCAGAGAACAACCAAGGGCTGATTGATATCCTTAGCAGAGTAACAGCCATTCAGTTCCAGACTATGCAGACATTCCACTCCTGAGAGCCCCTGCCCTGGACGTGCTTGGCTGTCTTGTTTGTTTGATTGTGATCAGACAGGGAGACTGAGCTTTGATAGACAGATACTAATAGATTTGGTCTGGTTTGTCTGCCTGTGTTTCTATTTTCCCTTCCTTCCTTCCTTCCTTCCTTCCTTCCTTCCTTCCTTCCTTCCTTCCTTCCTTCCTTCCTTCCTTCCTTCCTTCCTTCCTTCCTTCCTTCTGATGTCAGTAAGCAGAAGTTGATGCCAGATATAGAGAAAACATTTGTTTCTTAGAAATCTGTAGCACTGTGTGAGGACCTGAGCTCAATGCCTTTTTGCCTTTTTATGAGACCTATGAACCTCAGTGGTGTTTGCATACAAAGGTGAAGAAAGGTGGATGTCATTCTCTTTTACTTTTACTTATTCATTTATTTATTTATTTACAATTTTAAAAAGAGGTGTCTTAGTGGAAGCCACTGAAGACATGCAAACAACTAATATGAACAACAACATCTTTAGTTTCCTTATATCAAGAATTGACCTTGTGTTTTTTACAGAAAAGTAAATGTTTACATGGATAGTATGGAATTTTCAATACAGTAGTGCAAAGCTAAATCTGCAGATGCAGTAAGTGGCTCTCCAGCTGCCTGGAAACTTGATTTTAACTGTGAAAACTGCAGCTTGTTAATGCCTTGGGCTGCAGCAGAGGACACCCTGTGAGAAGCAGGGACAGAGATGATGGGTATCCCTCAATTTCTCTTCATGCTACTTCTTCAGAACATAAATTTTTCAGCTCCGTAAGGCTTTTTTTTTTTTTTTTTTTTTTTTAAAAAACTTATTAATAATCAGCACTAGTAAGGAATTGAAGTGACATTACCATCAAGTACCATTATTTTCAAAATGTGGATCTAATTCTCCTCTTAGGCTTGAATAAATCCTTTCTGTAACCTTTCTGCAAAGTTGGGAGATCTACAGGTGTCCAGTGTAAGAAGGACAGAGAATGAAGCTTATGCCTGGATGACACCTTATCCTCTACAGACCTGCTCCTGATGTCTCTCCATGCCAGCTGTTGAACTACTAACCAAGGCAAAATGTCCTTATTAAATCTTGATTAATTTTCTAATGCCAATACCAATGCAGTGGAGCAAAATTTGTTTTTGTGTTTTCTTGCTTGTTATCAGCAAGATTACAGTGCTTTTCCCTTGTGGTTGCCAAAGATGTAAGTTTAGTGTACATTAAAGGATGGCCCTAAGGAAGAAATGATACTGCAATGCACCCTTCCAATATTATCCCTGTAGTTTTGACCTTCCTTTCGTACGTTTGCTATCCTGGTCAAGCGATAAAACCTCAGCCATAGTAAACAAATAATAAAATAAGAAGGAACTCCGTGTTTCTTTTTGTTTGTTTGTTTTGTTTTTGTTTCTTTGTTTGTTTTTGTCTTGTTTTATTTTGTCTTGTTTCCTCCTTGCAACCATTTTACAGTCTTTTTCCTGCCGACCTGCCTTTTTTTTCTGGTCAAGGTAACAAAAGCCCATTAATTTTTGCATGGGGCAAGCAATATTATTTACATTCAGTCTCAAGGGAGTTGTTCAAGTCATTGCATAAGGCATAGCACGCATAGATGAATCCTGAATTGCCCATCACTCTCAAATACTATAAGGATGATCTATAAAAATGAGTATAAATCAAGGGATCAACATTCCCTGGGGCTCCATACTCTGTGGGCCAGCCCTTGTAGTACAACGTCAAATATATCTGTCTCTGAGGTACAGTTGAAACTTTAAAGCATTAATATTCTAGTGGAATATGAATATCAGGAGACAAACATGAGTACTGACAGATAGCCCTCCAGAAAAAGAAGATTTTTATTTTTATTTTTAATAAAATGGTGCAAAGATAATACATGCAGGTGGGGAAACTCAGGTCACTTCTTTAGAAAACATTCTTTTGTGTGATGAAATTTATTTATTTACACACACAAAATTATCCTTTAATGGTATGGAGAAAAGCTTCTTAGCACACTGGGAGTGATCTCTTTTTTATTAATTTTTCAGCAAAAGGTCAAAACTATATCTATTAAGTATATTTACACTGGAAAGTGCTAGACACACTTGGTTACGTAATGAGATTGACGTCCGTGTCTTGTAAGATAATGATCATGAGACACAGTCCTGATGTAACTCTGATCATGCTAACAGAAATGACTTCAAACCCTTTTGTTTCCTCCCAGTTTTTAACCCAAAAAGAATTAGGCTATTCTCTTAAGAAAATTGTTTTAATTTTGGATGCTTTGAGATTATGGGCTGCGGTGTCTGAGTTTCTTTTTGTTTGGCAACAAAGGATTGCTCAGACTTGTGCTGTGCTAAAACCCAGATGCAAATTCTGCATTTTCTTGTAGAGGGCAGCTTTCTGTGACATGAGAAGATTTCAGGCAAGACAAGCAGTAGAACAGGAATAAGTTACCCTGAAGTATTTAAAAACTGGAAATTTACATCCTGATTTCACAAATGGCACCAACACCCTGTTAAAATTATTTTCAGATGATTCATTATTTGGAAGTTTGTGCTTACCTCTCACAAGCAACTAGACATTTTACACTGTTGAAGACATTGAAATGATTTGTAACTTCACCACCACTAGGTCATCCAGGTAGACGTATGACTTTTTAGGGCCATTGAACACAGAGAATTTTTGCCATTTATCAAAATTACCTAAGCACCTGTGCTTTACAAAGTCTGTTAATCTTCTGGAAATTCAGCCCTTAACTAGCTTGAGAAATAGTAATAATAGTGCTTTATTTATTAAATATATAATTTCTCTTTTAGGCTGAAGCTTTGAGAGTTTCATAATAAGGTTAAAGAACTAATCTGTATTTAGCAAGCATGGAGTGCAGCTTTCATCTCACTTTAATTTATCCATATAAGAGTTGTAAGTTTGGTTTTATTTTATTTAGAGAGTAATGTAAGTGTCCTCTGAAGACAAAGTGTAATATCTTCAGAGTGACATAAGTCATGTTAAAGTAGGATAGGATTAATTGTCTTCTGGACGTGCTGATTTCTCTCCATTGAATGAACATTGAGGTGGTCTGCCTCGTTACTTAAGGTGAGGCAGAAAAAATTTTAGAAGGACAGAGTTAAGTGCCAGGAACCTTAAATCAAGATAAAGAGATTAACAACTAGGAATTAAATATTTAAACATCCTAAGATTTAAATGTTGCAACAGACACAAATTTTCTTGGGGATATGTGCTTCTAAATCATAATTCCTTTGGAGGGTTCCACCCTACACATTGTCAGACATCCAATCTTGATGTATAGATGTTGAGAAATTCTGAGAATTTAAGAGCTCACTGCCACTGGGAATTAAGTACATACACACTTATATGACTTCCCCAGATTTTAGTTTGTAGGTATTGTGAATGTTTCAAAAAAAGATGACCACTCAAATAAAGGCCAGGTTTTGGAAGTCAGTTGCTATCTTATCCCCCTAGAATGACTTATCTTATGCCACAGAAAGAGACCAAAAGGTTCCTGCAAGATTCCTGACAAATATTTTATGGTGAAGACTTCTGTATTAGTTTTGGTTGCTATATGCCATGAACAACACAGAGCCTCTGAAAGTTCATATATAAATCATTCATTGACTCATAAGTAAAGATAAAGAAAGATACTAAAAGATTGTTTTCATAAAACAAAGCAAGCAAGCCAAATATTTTCTGCATGTAATTGAAAAATTGTCTCAGCAATAAAAGGTATAGAACAGGGAACAATGGTATGTAAATAACCAATCATTGTGAGAACCAGTATATCACTGTCCAACAATGATACCTGGACTGTTAAATCTTTGTCACAGATGCTTTATGTTCCTTTACAGAACTACACAGTATTTTAGTTTCCATATCTTGCACTGGAAACACATGCTTTGCTGATGGTTTCTTTTCTTTCTGGTAAAATGCTGATGTTTACTGGTTTTTATACTAATTAAAAATAAAAATTAAAAAAAAAAATAAAATAATAATATTTAAAAACAAACAAACAAACAAACAAACAAAAAACACACACACAGCAATAATAGCACAAATGTAGAAAGTATTTCACATTCCCTGGCCATTGATCTGGATCTGTAAATACCAGTCATTGATACTTCTGTATGAAATGAAATATATAACTAGTACTGCATTTTTTAAAATTGTTTTTTATTTTTTTATTTTGGTAATAATAATAATAAAAACTGACCCTGGTCACTGCTGACATGCATTGACCAGGTGCTGAGAGTTGCACTGGGATACCCAAGCCTCCAGTAACTTCATTTTTTCACCTGCAATCAACTGAATATTCATAACATAAAGTATTACTAACTGTGTGTAGAGCTAACTCCAGCTGGCCTGAGAAACTTCAGCTCCTATCTGGCTAAAGCCAGGATTTCCCAATGTTACTAACAATCTTCAGAATGGTTCATAAAATCAAAAACGGATTTTGAAGTCATTCAGCTCTTCACTATTTCATACCCCAGAGAGGAAGACATTGCAAATGTATTCACTGTTGA
This sequence comes from Aythya marila, assembly GCF_965140915.1. NCBI lineage: Eukaryota > Metazoa > Chordata > Aves > Anseriformes > Anatidae > Aythya > Aythya marila. Next base: position 6,046,272 of record NC_139080.1, on the reverse strand, counting down.
GTGCTTAGTGGACTGGACTTTGAAGAAAAAAATCTGCTCTGTTTGTCATCTAAAAGTGGGTCAAAATTCCTGAAGTTCCCAATGGTTATTACTTCAGTTTGTAAGAGTGATGGTCAAATTTCCCAAAGAGAACAGAGCTATAACAGGAGATATCTCAGTTAACTTCATAATGACAATGTTGCAAAGTTTCTTTAGGTTTCCACTACTGTCAGTGGAGGGAAAGGAATATTAAGTGTGATACAGATCATTCCAGAAATAATCCTATTTTTGTGATTCTTCTTGCTTTCTATAGTCATGTTCAAGATTAACAGGAATTATAATTCCTGTTAGTTTACATGATTTATTCTGTCTATGGCTAGACAGAAGGATTCAGAACTCAGAACACAGGGAACATACAAAATAGTTTTGCAGATTGGGATGCTTGGGATGGGTATTGGAAGGACTCAGCCCAGTCATCTTCCAACTGAAACCAGTGAGTGGTGCTCAGCACCTCCTAACATAATTGGCGATAGATATATACTTTATTGTGTTAAAGGAGAAATAAAGAAGACTAATAAAAAGTTTGACCTCTTCAAATTCTTTTGTACCTTTTACTTTTTCAAAAAAGTGCTTGTATACTTTAAAATGAAAGCTAGTTTGGAAACAAAAATGTAGACATTTTTCACTTTGAAATTTTTGAAATTTTCTTCTGAATCACAGAATCACAGAATCACAGAATTTTCTAGGTTGGAAGAGACCTCAAGGTCATCGAGTCCAACCTCCAACCTAACGCTAACAGCCCTCCACTAAACCATATCCCTAAGCTCTACGTCTATTGAACAATTAGAAAACTATATATGTATTAAACAAAACTAGGTTCTCTAGCTCAAAAGACCTCTTTTTGTCCAAAAAAGAAATGTCATAAAATTCACAAGCAATTGTTCTTTGTCCCTTTCCAAGGTTTGCCTTGTGTTTGCTATCAATGTCTGACAACCAAAATGACTGTTATTTTTCCTTCAAATGCTTCTCATGTTTAATGGTAACATGCTATGCACACAGTGCTAAATCTCTTATCTAAATCCCTGATCTTACTCTGTGCCCACATCACTTTCTTTCTGTCTCCCACCTTGTGCCTTTAAACTTATCTTTAAAGCCCATTCTCTAAAATTTGTTCTAAAAACTAATCTCTGTAACTGTTTGCACACTTGCTTTCCAGATCCTGCTGCTAACAAATTATTCCCCAATGATTTGAGCCTGAATTTTACCCATTACTGTTTGGCTCATAGGACACATTCCTAGAACTCACAAGACATTTAACTTCACTTTGTTTTTCTCCCCTAAGGAAAACTCAAAACAAAATAAGCAATTTTCACTCAAGAGCAAACAATAGAACCTAGGAAATACTGAAATGCAACAAGGATTTTCTAAATAGAAAAATTAAATAAAATAATGCACTGAACAGTATGGTCATATTATAAAAACAAAACAAAAAAAAAAAGTGATGATTATTAGTAGACAAATCTACTCCAAATATCAAGCTTACCATAAAACTATGTGTTAATTGCAATGGATTTGATACTAAACTGAAACATTAGTGGAGTGCTTCATTATATGAAATAGCAGGTTTTTTTTACACCTGCCACTTTTCTACAGATATGACTTTATTTCCCCCATAAGAAAGGTGAAAGTCTATACTAAGAATCTCCCATGTTCCTTCTGCGTAATTAAATCAGTACAATACTATATGCATATCAGAGATCACGAGACTTTTTCCTCCAGATGAAATGAGAAAGCTGAAGAGCTTTCCAACTCTTTTCTTCTGTCATGTTCGAACTCTAACATGGAATCTACCTGCAGTTATCTAGGTAGAAGGAACTGGATGTCTTTTTATGTCCATCTCCTTAGCTCATCTGGAGCTCAATCTGGCTACTGCCGTTAAAGATAACAAAAAACGTTTCTATAAATACATCAACACAAAAAGGAGGACTAAGGAGAATCTCCATCCTTTACTGGATGCAGGGGGAAACTTAGTTACAAGAGATGAGGAAAAGGCAGAGGTGCTCAATGCCTTCTTTGCCTCAGTCTTTAGCGGCAATACCGGTTGTTCTCTGGATACTCAGTACCCTGAGCTGGTGGAAGGGGATGGGGAGCAGGATGTGGCCCTCACTATCCATGAAGAACTGGTTGGTGACCTGCTACGGCACTTAGATGTGCACAAGTCGATGGGGCCGGATGGGATCCACCCAAGGGTACTGAGAGAACTGGCAGAGGAGCTGGCCAAGCCACTATCCATCATATATCAGCAGTCCTGGCAATCATGGGAGGTCCCAGTTGACTGGCGGCTAGCAAATGTGACGCCCATCTACAAGAAGGGCTGGAGGGCAGACCCAGGAAATTACAGGCCTGTCAGTTTGACGTCAGTACCAGGGAAGCTCATGGAGCAGATCCTCCTGAGAGTCATCACGCAGCACTTGCAGGGCAAGCAGGCGATCAGGCCCAGTCAGCATGGCTTTATGAAAGGCAGATCCTGCTTGACGAACCTGATCTCCTTCTATGACAAAGTGACGCGCTGGGTGGACGAGGGAAAGGCTGTGGATGTGGTCTACCTTGACTTCAGCAAGGCTTTTGACACCGTCTCCCACAGCATTCTCCTCAAGAAACTGGCTGCTCTTGACTTGGACTGGCGCACGCTTCATTGGGTTAGAAACTGGCTGGATAGCCGGGCCCAAAGAGTCGTGGTGAATGGAGTCAAGTCCAGTTGGAGGCCAGTCACTAGTGGCGTCCCCCAGGGCTCAGTGCTGGCGCCGGTCCTCTTTAATATCTTCATCGATGATCTGGACGAGGGCATCGAGTGCACCCTCAGTAAGTTCGCAGATGACACCAAGCTAGGCGCGTGTGTTGATCTGCTCGAGGGTAGGAAAGCTCTGCAGGAGGATCTGGATAGGCTGCACCGATGGGCCGAGGTCAACTGCATGAAGTTCAAGAAGGCCAAGTGCCGGGTCCTGCACCTGGGGCGCAATAACCCCAAGCAGAGCTACAGGCTGGGAGAGGAATGGTTGGAGAGCTGCCAGGCAGAGAAGGACCTGGGAGTGATGGTGGATAGTCGGCTGAATATGAGCCAGCAGTGTGCTCAGGTGGCCAAGAAGGCCAACAGCATCCTGGCTTGTATCAGGAACAGTGTGACCAGCAGGGCTAGGGAGGTGATCGTTCCCCTGTACTCGGCTCTGGTGAGGCCGCACCTCGAGTACTGTGTTCAGTTTTGGGCCCCTCACTACAAGAAGGACATCGAGGTGCTTGAGTGGGTCCAGAGAAGGGCGACGAAGCTGGTGAGGGGCCTGGAGAACAAGTCCTACGAGGAGCAGCTGAGGGAGCTGGGCTTGTTCAGCCTGGAGAAAAGGAGGCTCAGGGGTGACCTTATCGCTCTCTATAGGTACCTCAAGGGAGGCTTTACTGAGGTGGGGGTTGGTCTGTTCTCCCACATGCCTGGTGACAGGACGAGGGGGAATGGGCTTAAGTTGAGCCAGGGGAGTTTTAGGTTAGATGTTAGGAAGAACTTCTTCACTGAAAGGGTTGTGAGGCATTGGAACAGGCTGCCTAGGGAAGTGGTGGAGTCACCATCCCTGGAAGTCTTCAAAAGACGTTTAGATGTAGAGCTTAGGGATATGGTTTAGTGGGGACTGTTAGCGTTAGGTCAGAGGTTGGACTCGATGATCTTGAGGTCTCTTCAAACCTAGAAACTCTATGATTCTGTGATTCTATGATTCTCTTATTTCTGTGCTATTTTTGTATTATCTTGCACTTTTTTTTTTTTTTTTTTTTTTACTTTTAATTTATTTTTACTTTTTACCAGCTGTATCATGTTACTATGCATTAGATTAGAAAAACTTCGGAAAGAAATAAAGTGCAGTGCACAAATAGTTAATATTCTTTCAGGGATCTATATGTGAAAAATCAATTTTACTTATACACAGCCTTTTTTCTCCTTTCCTCACTCAATTACCTTATTGACCAGTAAATTCATGCACTTATTTGTAAAGTAAAAAAGACACGTATTCTCCTTGTCTATTTCATAAAGGAAACAAAAAATGGTCTTATTTATGATGCTGGTGAAAGTCTACCAAGGGAAAATTTGGCTCAAATGTTCTTGCAGCAAGTCATTGAATTAAAATAGTTATTTCTTTTGCTTAGTTATTCATTTCACCTCAATTTATTTTTCAAATATATGTTTACACATAATCTCAGCAGATGCAGAAGTCTGCCACGACTATTAAGTAAATGATTATTTCATATGTGTCTAGTAATTATTATTAATAATAATACTTAATGTGGATACATAATTTTGTCTCATTTCTTATGAGAAGCAAGGGTAGGGAAAGTATATATTTAACTGAAGCAGTTGGAAATTAAATGTGAAAAGCAAGCATTTTGAAAAGTTGATCCTAGGAAATAAAAGTGGGAAGGTTTCATAACTGCTAAGCACTATTACCTGCTATTGAATTCCACTGTGGAGAGTGGATTAACAGCTGTTGTCAGAAATTGTTAGTATAATGGAATTATTTATGGTGTCATCTGTTTAATTCTTGTGGGAAATGTTCACGCAGTCTGTCAATGAAGTGCATGAATACAGCTAAAGCACGGTTTATTGACTATTCCAGGTTATTTCATTTTATATATGGTAAAACAGGCAAATTTAAACTGTTAACCTTACGTGTATTGTCTGAGTTTACTTACTCAATATTAGAGCTGATTTGAGACACAGATCTCTCTCATTTTACCTCTGAGCAGGCTTCACTGCCAAGTTTGTCCTGAAGTTCACATTTAATAAATACACTAATGCATTTTTGTTACAAAGAATGCTATATTGGAAAGAAAGATGGAGATTAATTCTAGTCCACTCATTGTCATCTGGTGCCTCAACAAATCATTTTGGATAAAACTCTATGTCTGTGTATGTTCTTACTTTTCATTTCTCTGCGCTTCTGCCATTGTCTCTCTTGGCTGGGGCTAGAGGCAGAATTGCAGAAATGCCACTAGAAAGGCTGTGCTACTGGGGAATAGATGAGGCATGTTGTTTCAGATTTAATTAGAAAAGTTTTGTACAGATTTGCTCTGTAGGCCACATTTCAACATTAAAGTTGAGGGCAGCTGATGCCATCTGCTCCATTTAATGCAAATTCAATGCAGCCCTTCGGCTCTTGGCAACTTACCAATACGGTCCTCAAAGTACTTGGGCAAAGTATGACCACCCCTGCTGTACTGAGTGCCCCTGTTTTCTCTCACCCCTTTTGTATCTTATATCCTTTTGAAAATAAAATCTTGTCTTTTTCTGCCTATGCCTCAGTGCTTAAACAATGGTGGATTTTTTGTGTGTGCCTCTGTGGCTGGTCATGTATGATTTCAAAACAAAAGCTAGTTTCTATCAATCAAACCACCACACTCATCATTAGTCTTCTGGGACACATGCTGAAAACCCTTAGGACCAGCTTTTGAAAAAAGGAGAGTATTATTTTTGATGTGAAGTTGATGGATGTTTCATGTAGCGTGTGTGACAATGACACAAGAATTTCCAAGAGCAGAGAATCCTTCCAAATCTGTCTTAGCTGTTTTATGTAATCCAAGTTTTAAAGGACATCTATGCCTCACTTCTTAATGGGTGCCAATACTGAAAAATACAAAGAGGTGCCCAGGAGAAAAAGTTGTTGTTAGAAAGTAATTATTTGTCATGTTATCTGTTCAGTTCAGAAGGGAACTGCCAGACAGTAAGGGTCTGGATTTCTTGTGTCTCAGCAAAGCACTACATACAGCCATTGAAAAGTAGAAAATAGCAGTGAAGTAAAAAATTATAACTAATCATCATTGCCCCTTTCTATTTTTAAGTACTTGCTAACTCTGTGAAATATAAAGACATGTTTGATCAGAAGAGTGATTTCTAAAGGTGTGTTTTTGTTGTTGTTTTGTTCTTATCAGTTGTTATTGTTTTAATGGATCCATCTATGTAATTAAAACCAAGAAAGCAACCAATTAACAGTTAACCAGAAATTTTACTTATACAAACCCAGAGTCATCACTGCGTTTCACCTTACATTTTATGTGGCAGGTCAACCTGACTATTCTTTCATAGGAGATAAGAATCAAAGGGAGTGCAAGTGATTTTTCTAAGATTACCTAGAAAATTTATTACAGACCAAAGAAACATATTCTTATGTTCACCTGCTGAGCTAATGCCACTTGTATCAACTAGTGTCTGCTGGTCATGGAAATACTAGGTAAGAGACAAAACAAGGATAATTGCATGCCTCATATTTAAGCAGAGAAATCAAATGTACTTAGAAAAAGAAAACACAAAAATGATGAGGGAGTGAGAGAATAGAATGCAATGAGTCTGCTAGCTGTGAAACTTTTTGAAATGCAGAATTAGGTCTTCAGATCTGTATGTCTGCGTATTAGTAGAAAACTACTCTGTGGGGTTTGAATGGGGGCAAAACATTAGCAGCTACAGCATCTGAAGGTGAGTTTCAAAGATGACAAAGGCAAATTATTTTCTATGGTAGAAATTAAGAGATAATCATACAGGAACTTTTCATTTTCCTGGAAAACTGGTTATACTGGGCATTTGTAAAATGTACTTTGTCAGAAGGGTAGAAGAGCACTGGGTCAGGTTACCAAATGAGGCTGTGTGCTCTCCATTCTTGGAAGGTTGCAGGGTTCATCTAGAATATATCTAGATGGATAAAAGAAGTTGGATGTTCTAGCAATAGCAACAATTCCACTGTGAACAGCAGGTTCAATGGAGGTCCTCTGAAGATACCTCCCAGCTAATATTTCTACAGTTTTATAATTATTTAATAGCTTCTTTTTGGGAAGTTCAACCTCCACCAGGAACTCCAGGCATTATATTGGAAGATCTGGTGGTTGGGAAATTATTATTAAATTCAGTAGCATTCAAGGGTTTTATGTAACTAAAGTAGATGTTTACAGTTCTCTGAGCGAGTCACTTAAGGCTCTATTTATAATCCATGAAGATTAAAAGACATATTTGAGGCATGATTTCTCTGACATAGTTTAGATGGCCACTTTAAGATGAGATGAATCATGCAATTGAAGAATCCATTTCTCTTCTTAGAAAGAGATCACAGTATGAATAGGTCTGATAAAGATCTCTGCAGTGGTGCTACCTACATTTAGTTAAAAGAAAATGTGTCTTTATTTAAACCAATATGATATCTGGAAAACTTTTTGTTTGTTTGTTTGTTTGTTTTTATGATGTTTTTCTAAAAGATAATTTTAAAATTATTCTCAACATTCTTGTTTTAGTTATATAGGTATGTTTCATTTTGGCAGAATAAAAGCATTATCTTCTGGTTCTGAGTCATTTGTTCTTAATGCACATTAAAAGTCTATTTTGATTGTAGGCTACATAAATTTTTTACTGGGTATTTAATATTTTGTAAATATATTGCTTCAACATTATCAATATGAAATTATGTCAATTAAAACTGTAAATATCAATATTTATTTTATTTTGACTGTTTTCACTTTTTTTTTTTTTTTTTTCTCATATGAAAATCATGAGTGCCTGACATATTTTGGTATACTGAAACTGATTTTACTTTTGGACTTTGTCATTGCTGGAGACTGACAGTATATTTGTGTTTGAGTTTGATTCATAAGGAGTTTTGATATAGGAAGAACTCTTAATGTCATACATTTTAAAATTCAGAACATGGTTTAGGACTTGCTTTCCCCTTTTTAATAAACAGTCTATATTTTTATATAGACCTTTATGTTTATAAGTAAGGTTTATAAGTAAGGTTTATGTTTATAAGTAAGCATAAGATGCCTTTCAACCTTATTCCAAAGTTTGTAGCATGCCTAGAAAAACAAATGGTAACAATTTAATCAATTTCATTAATTATCTGTTTTAAAACACTGGAATTAGTAGGAGATTTTTTTTTCTAAATCAGATTCTTAACTCTCCTGCGTACAAGTGTTCTGTGTACTTGAACTCTCCATAGATTCACATTTTCATGAAAGATCTGGAGTACCTCAGAAGGATGACTTTAGAGAGCGTCTGCAAAAGTTCATCTGACAAGCTGCAAAGAAGAGGAAAAAAATATCAGAGCTTTCTCTGAGCTGGTAAGCTTTTCCAGAAGTAGCTTTCTAAATTCAAGGCAGGACAAAAAGTGTCAAGTTAAAAAACTATTGTTTTACCAACCTTCAAATTGAAGACTAGAAAGTATATTTGAAGATATCGCAGAATTTGGTAGATTACTACATAAGAATGAGATAACTTTTGAACTTTTGGGTAGACCTGTGCGGTGTCAAGAGTTGGACTTGATGATCCTTAAGGGTCCCTTCCAACTCAGGATATTCTATGATTCTATGATTCTATGATTCTATAAAATGAGACATACTAAATTATTTGAATTGCACAGAATTTGTATTAAATTAAACACTGAGTGCTTTAGAATACAACGATATAAATTTGTGAAAAATATAGATCATATATAAAAACAGGTAAAGTTTCCAGAAAACCAGTGGTAGTGCTTACAATGAACAAACACAACAAAAGCTCTTTCCACAGGGCTGTGGATGCACAAATGGAGGAAAGGATAGGAAAGAGAAAGTGCCTTTGTATACATATTAGTCTTAGGGTAATATACTGGTGCTAGTTTTCTTGATTACATTGAGCTTTGGATGTGGGCCTAATTCAAAATGCTTCTCTTTGGAAAGATTGCTGAAGAAACAAGCATCATTAGGGATGATACACTAGGTAAGGGAGATGGGGAATTTAGCTGATTGTTTCAGCTGTGTGGTTACCTAGAAATATAGTATGTTACGGGGTTGCTCTTTCTGCTTTGATGTATTGTCTTTGTCAGTGGTGCCTGCCACACTCAGATAGGCACCTCTTCTTGTTTTGCAAATGTAACTGTCTCAATAAGGGTAATTAAATAAAGCCCCTGAGGTCCCATGTACTCCAGTTCCCATTTCTTTCTTTCTTTCTGTTCTAGCCCAGGAATCAAGTGGGGGGATCATATCTGCTCACCACCTCTCAGTTTCTGTTTTGGAGTAATGTTACAGTGTCCATGCAATGCACTGCACTGCATTTTCAAGGGTCAAACCTAAAACTCTGTAAGACTGTGGTCATCTTATAAACTCATTAATTTGACTAGGATACACAGAGAAAGCAAGAGGCCTGTGCTTTGCGGATATTTCTAGAAGGCATTTGAATTACCATCACACCAACATCCAATATTTCCTATTTCTGAATTTTTTTCTGAATAATTCCTATTTCTGAAGACTGAATAACATCCTTAGAACTACATGTCAAGAACCACAGAATGAATTAAATCAAACAAGTCAAAGCAAATAAAAGACAAAACTCAGTTTCTGGAAAGGAAAGGTTGCCTCAAAGTTTAAAACATATTATCTGAAGGCAGTGAGACTGTTAACACTCTCAACTGCCAGGATGTCTATGTTTTCCCAGTATTTCTGGCATACCATTTCTTACATACTCCATCTTTTACCCATACCTACTGCCACAGGTCACCCTAACAGCATCTTTGTCTTTCTGCTTCTTGCCCTTGTTTGAACTCCTTCTCAAGGGAGCCCTACAACAATATTAGAAAACATTAGGAAATGTTTTTGTTTTTGTTTTTGTTGTTTTTTTTTTTTTTTTTTTTCAAATTTTACTTTAATTCCTTTTATTAAATAGTATATTTTAAGTAACAAAATGCTTACCCAAGATCTGCAAGTTTTTGCTTTATTTTTTCTGCATGCCCTATAGTAGGGAGAGTTGATCTTTCTGCCTGGGCACATGTGGCACCATCTAGGATACATTCGTACATGGGAGAATGTACATTATTATTTTTAATTGCTACTGATAGCTATTCCACTTTCCATCCATCCAGAACTGTTTGTATATCTGTTCGCAATTAGATATGCATACATACATACATACTTTCCTAAAACAATCTTTCACAGTTTCTAAATGATAAAACACTAAAAAAGACGATCAAAAATACAACATGCATGTTATAGTTTTCTTTGTGGTAATTGCTTGTTTCACTATGAAAATCCTAAACAACTGCCCTGAAAATTAAAATAACTAACTAACTAAATAAATAAATAAATAAATAAATGCCCTGATATGGATGTAAGTCACCTGGGATGATCAGTATGGTAAATTTTTAATGAGAAAATGACACATTGAGTGATTTACTGCTAATCCCATTGCGTGAGCTGGAGAAGGCTAAAGAACAAAGGTTTACGGTCCCTTTGGAGATTTGTTTCATCTGCACATCAGCCCACAATTAATGGCCATTTAACTGTTGTTCTCCTGCTGGACATTGGTGGATTGATTCAGTAAATAAAAGTGACAGAGCAGTGTCCCATGGTGGTGTAACAGAAACCGGCTGCACCTGTTATTTGTGAATCATTGCTTGCCAGGGCATTGACCTTTTCTAGTCTAGCTAAAACTAATAGGAGAAATTATGGGACTGATTACTTACATTTCATTATACTCACTTGTGTGACAGAGCCTCGGTTTCTTGAAATTCAGTGTGAACTACTGTGTCACGTCAACATTTTCCACCCCTCCCCTTTCCCTATATTACAGTTAACAGAAGGTAGTAATGACCAGTTGGTTAGTTAACACTCACCAAAGCAAAAAGCAATGATTACCTACTCTAAGGGAAGAAATACCTACCGTGTAATGAACAGTATGTAACATAAAAGTCTTTTCTCTTTTTCTCTTTCATAGTGCAAAAGAGAGAAAGGGAGGATTATGCTTAGAGAAGAAAAAAAAAAAATGGTGTAGCTCCTCCAAGCATCTGTGCTCTGCATCCCAATCCAGTTAGAAAACAGCTGCCATCAGATAACTGAGCATTTACAAATATTTAATGACAGATTTGTCCTCTACTTCAGCTGCCAGATAAATGAGGGGAGGGGTGGGAATAGAGAGGGAAGGGGAAGACAGGGCAGAGTACTTCCATTTCTTTATCCCTGTTGTTGTTACTGAAGTTAGTGGAGAAAAGAGACAGTGCTCCAACTTTCTGCAGTTGGCCAAGTACTCTCATTTGCTCTGCTTCTCCTTTGGGGCTGCAGCTGCTCTCTTGAAACAAGCTGGCTACAGGGATGGATCCAACGTTGGTCAGGAGTCCAAAGGAACAGTGCGTGCCAGAAGGGAATTCAACAGGGTTTGCACAACATGCAAGATGGCGACAGAGACTAAAGGAATTGGATGGAACTACTTTCACTGTTGAATTTGCCAGCCATGCCTGTGGATATTTTTAGAGTGTCTCTCCAAATTATTTCAGTAATATCTTGATGAAAACAAAAGCAGAAGCCAGTAGGCCTTCTCTTCTTATTCAAATTTTAAAAAGTGTAAAATGAAGGAATAAGAATGGAGGAAAACCTCTTCAGAAGCTGTTCCCTTTAATGTGCAAAATATATGTAATCACTCTTGAGAAGCACATAGGGAATTAGAGGGCAGTGGGTGGATTGAACCTAACCTCAAAAACACAGGTATGGAATTATTTTATAGGTCGTTTCTCTCTTAGTGTTCACTCCACACAGCTGGAATATTGTATCTGTCTTCATAGCATCTTCTTCACCCTGACTTGTCCTGGAGGGGAAGAGGAAAATACATGACCCACTTAGATGGCAGGGTATTTAAAGGAAAGTGCAGACACCATGCGAGCTGCTGCCCTGTGGAGATGAGTTGCAGAAGTAAAGCAAAGACAGAAAATCATGCTTATTAAAGCTCCATTGATTAAGACTAACAAACTTGTGACCTCCTCAGTGCCAGCATTTGGCTGGCTACACTCACACTGTTCTCCAAAAACAGGAAGACACATGTGCAGGTAAGCTGGTACAGGAGGCCAACTGAAATGTGGACAGAGCTCAGTTAGGGTGGGAAGCACAGCTTGAATCCTCACCTGCCTGAGCGTCCTGGCAGCAAAGCAGAGAGAGAACTAAATAAAAATGTGGCTGGACTCATTTACCGCACAGCTCGAGCCCTCTGCAGATAGTCAGGTATGTAAGTGTGTAGCTAACAATCCTAAAACTAATGTGCTGTGTTCAAATGGACTTTGAACAATTTGCTTCCATTAGGTCAGTGTTTGGTTCTCTCAAAACAGAGGGGGGAAGCAAGGAGAGAAAAGGGGCAGAAAATAAGGATGAAACTAAATGACTAATAAAAGCCAAACACAGCAGAGTGTGTCAGGCATCCTGAGAGCTCTCCAGGAGAGCCTGCCAGCCAGTGCATGTCAAACTCAGCCTGTGGTGTCACTGGTTCTGGGAACCATCCCAGCGAGGACTTGCAGAGAGTCATAAATGGCCCAGGTAATGCAAAAACAACCCCTGAAGAACACGAGTGATCTGGGACTGCCAGAAAAAAAAAAAAAAAAAAAAAAAAAGAAAGAAAGAAAGAAAGAAAGAAAGAAAGAAAGAAAGAAAGAAAGAAAGAAAGAAAGAAAGAAAGAAAAAAAAAAAAAAAAAAGGAGATATCAGATTTCTAGGCTCGTACCTTCAAAATGGCATCTGTTTTGATTTTTTTTTTTTTTTTTTTTTTTTCTGGGGGGGGTGGGAAGGAAGCAGGGGTAAGGTTTGGTTACCTTAGATCACCTATCTGACTATTTTTTTCATTGTCTTTATGCAGAGCAGAAGATGGAGCTCCCTTCTTGTCTCCTTTTTAGCATCAGTTGTGCTGCCATGAACCAAATGCTACCATGCATGTACTCCTGGAAAACTGAAAAGTCTGGGGTGTCATGAAGCAGTCAATAACTACACTCCTCAAGCAAGAAAAGGGTTCCCTATTGCAATGTGGCAATTTACAGAGAGACATCAGAAGGGAGAATCTGAATCAAGAAGTAAAAAAACTGTTGAAAGAAAAAAGCGCAGAAAGGGGGAATAGCATAACCAAAATCACTGCAGCAGTGCCAGGAATAAATCACGTCTTTTAATTCACTCTGTGAAGTATCAGGTAAATTAACATTACATAGAAAGCCTTCTTCACTGTGAATTGGAACAGGTCCTTATGTGAAGAGACCATCAAATTCTGGCCAGTGCCTGAAACAAAAAAGCTGGGATTCAATACATTGAAATTACATTGGAGGTAGAGCAATTATTAACGATGTTTAGACTACTGATCCAGGCATTTCCTACTTTCTATTTTCCACCTTCTGTGTATGTCTGTAATTGCATATCTGCTTGAATACACTTGGACACTTGGATTCCAGTACCGATTATTCCAAAACACTTCTAAAACACAGGAAAATTACTCTGCATTTGGGTCCATCAGCCATTCCCATTACTTCTTCAAAAAAACTTTTATTCCTCACATTAGACATGGTGCCCCTTGGGTGAGTCAAGGCTGGCAATCTTTAATTAAATTAATCAAAGCCTGGGAAAAAAAATCTGTGGGGAATATTGGGAAAGCCTCTACGTTAATTAATCAGACACAGACAAGTAGTTTAGGCCCCAAAAGTAGTTGTTTTACTTTCTTAAAAGGGGAACAGATATGAATAGAAATATTTTTTCAGTTGTTTTTAAAGGAGAGTGAAAAATAGTATTGTTCAGCCCTTCATCTCATACAAGGTAATAAATGATTTGTCCTAGTGAAGTCAAAACAATTTTAATTTTAGCCCCAGTTCCTTTCCACATTTTCTCTCAACCCCAATTCCATTTTCTATTCTTGTTCTTCATTTTTTTTATGTGTTGTAAATACAAATTTACTACTCATGAAAATAAGTAACTAATTACCAAGTAATTAGTTACCTTGTGTTGAAGCCAGGCAACATGATAAAGAGTATTTCTTACACTTCTGTTGCACATTTCTGACATTGAAAGCAATCTTTTGTGTGCCCCAGGACCCACGGCCTATGAAGAACAAACAATAATGAGCAGCTCCACAACAGGGAAGATGGTGGTCACTCTTGACCACACCAACGTGAGCACTTCACACATGTATAAAAAAAAATGTGTTAAATGGAACACCAACCAGACTTTTATAGGGCTAATGAAGTGTACTCACAGTATTTACCAGTGGCTCCTTTTCAGCTGTGTCTTTGCCTCGTCTGTACAAAACCTTTCTCATTGGTCTCCTTGCATCACCCTTTCACTTCATAACTAGCAAAAAGATCTGGGAGTCTATTTTTTTTTTTTTTACCAACTTAGTGTTTTAGACAAATGTCCACAAGAGGCTCAGGTGAAACCCTACTCATACTTTTGACATAACCCTTCCAAATCTTTGGAAGTCCCAGAAAAATTATGTAGTTCAAGCAATATAGTTTACCATCCAGACATGGAAAGATGATCCCTGCATTTTCACAAGGTTCCCATTATCTTTAATTTTTCTGCTGTGATCTTTTCAGTCCTGTCTTTTCTATCTGATGCTTTATACTTTGCATATACCTCTTTCTTGCCCTTGATTGCTTTTTGCCCACTTATATTCATTCAAATTAGCCTTTTTTACTTCCAGCATATTTATTGCTAGTTGGCATGAATAACCCTTGGGTATAAATTAATTTATATTTGAATACCTTCAATTTCCACTCTAATTCATATGTTTCAGTTAAGCCCCTGATGTCAAAAAGCCTCTCCAGGGAAGAGTGGATAGCTCAGGGGATAGGTAATAAGCTCCTTTGTCTTTTCCCTGTAGAGCACTGGTTCAACTGGGCCTATGGAGTGTTGGCAATAGCTGACAGTCCTTATTCTTCACTGGTTTTATAGAGTGTTGAGTTACCCAGCTCACGTCCTCATTAAAACTGGGCAAAGAATGAAAAAGTTTTTTCTTCAAATATATTTGTTCAAACACAATTTTGAACAAGAGTTCATTGAGATTATATTCCTCATAGGTGTTCCCAGAATATATCAATTTTTGTTTATATAACATTTAGTTCATTTTTGTTTTCTTAAGCACTGGAATAAGCTTTTGTTTATGGATAAGAGCATATTGGTGAGTGGCAAACAAGCACAACTGCAGAGGAACCTGCCTGTCTTTTGTTCCTATTTTTATTATGTCACTAAAGCAGTTAGAAATTTCAGCTGAGGTCAGGACCTTCTTGAGCTAGGTGGGGCACAAGTGCATGGTAAGAGAGAAGATAGGTCCCAAAAGAGCTTATAGTCTGCATAATGAAAGGGAACAAAATGCCTCCCAACAGCACTGCCTATACATGTGATTGCCTGGGAGGAATGTGACAGGTATGAATCGGATACAAAGACTGCTAAAGGGCTGCCTATCTCTGTCAGGTGGGGAAGTAACAGAGCTCTTTTTACAGAGCTCAAATCTATGTATCTAGGTAAATATACTGATCTTTCTTGTGCAAGGAGACATTTTTAAAATGTTCTAAAATCGGTACACCAATTTATTTTCTTCTATTTCATTTCTCCTTTCCCAATAGATGCAAAACCTCTGCCATTTGTTCTATTTTTGCTACTATTTATAACACTAGGGTTAGGCAATTAGGCAACAAGCTGGGGAAAGGAAAAAAAAAAAAAAGTAAAAAAAAAAAAAAGTGGCAGAGATGACCAATCATATGGCATAAATAGCAAATCAAGATTAGTGGACATTCATAGCCAGCAGCTTGCAAGAAATCCATAGGCTCAAAATTGTTCACACAAACTGCTCAATGAGCAAGTGCAAAGACACTAATCCATAAAGGTCACACTCTACCCTTGCAGATTCCTCAAGCAGAAAAAGAAAGGGAGGAGGGCTAAATTAGTTGCATAAATTATTTGCAGTGAATATTCTGAGAAGCTCTAGTTGTGTTTGTTTGTCACTTCTTACCCTAATGTCAATTACTTGGGGCCAGATGTTAGCACACATTGATGACAACACTCCCTCCAGGTCCTGAGGCAAAAAGTAATGAGTGGAGGTGGCGAATCTATGCTAAAAGAGTCTTTAATAGACTAAGGTCCAGGTTTTCACATGAATTTAGGTATCTAAATCCCTTTGGAGACCTTATCTGTGGAATTCTGTATGCATTTCAGTGAATGCATCATGGAGCTTTGGGTGCATTTGTCTCCCATTTTGCTTCTGGCAGTCTGTCTGATCAACAGAGAAAGAAGGGGTTGAAGAGACCCTGAGAAGCTGAAATAAAATTAAATCAGCTGGTCTATAGTGAATCCAGGAAAAGAACTGGTTCAATATCATCAACAATCTTTAAAATTGCCTTTAGTTTTCAAAAATAGATCTTTTTATTATTTGCTGTAAAATAAATAAATAAAATTGTGCCCCTCTTAATAAATAAATAAATAAATAGAAGAAAAAAGAAAAAAAAAAAAAAACGTAACTTTTCCTATTGATTTGGATCTTTTCCTGTCATTTTTCATGTATTGCCTTTACATTAGAAGTGTGTGGCTTTTCATAAATAGATTGGATTGCTTGGCAGAAACATATCACAGAGGCTCTATGATCTTGGCTTGGACTTAGGGTATATTATGGGAAACATATTACTATCAGGCATCATGAAGGGGATAGTCCAGTAAGGATGCATTCTTTATATGGAGGATTGAGGGCATTTGGCACTCCATCTCCAGTTCCCATAAGGCATTACAGTACTGTAACCAGATGCAGTTTACTATTGAACTGACTCCAAATGAAACACTCACATTTAATTTAACACACCAAAATTAAATATTTTGATCTGAGAATCTGGAAGCATTTTGTTTTGATTGAAAATGTCAAAATAAAACATTTCAGCATTTCTTTTTTCTTTCTTTTTCTTTTTCTTTTATTTTTTTTTTTCCCAAAAAAACTTTTCATGTAGAGAAAAAAATACATTTTGACATTTTTAATTTCATTTGAATTCAAGGTAACAACACAGAAACATTTATTTCAGGAAGAACTGTACTCCTGTATCCCATTCCTTCTTAGATCAGTATTCTGCATCATCTTCTCCAGTAAACTCCAGAGTTGTTGGAGTCTGTCTTAATCACCTTTTAAAGTTCTTTCTTCTTTCTCAAAGGTTACACACTCAACCATTTTGTGCCTACTTTATCTTAAGTTCACTTCCACTTAATTTTCCCAAATACTTCATTTCCATTGATTAGGAGTCCAATAATTTTCTTGATTATTTTTTTTCCCCATCAAATCTAATAGATAAAATGAAATAAAATTAAAATAATTTTAAAAAGATAATGCATTTTTTAAAGTCATGTTAGATCATAAGTCTTTTCTTTCATGTGTTTCCAACAGAATGTGAATAGATATAAAAATTAGCAGTTTTTAAAAAGAAAATGATTCTTCACTTATATTTTTTTTGTGTGTGTGAAATATGTTTTGATATGTAAAATCAAAGATGATAGAAAAAATAAAGTATGCTTCCATCCTTATTCAGCATTTTATTTAAGCTTACTTAATTTGCAATACAATTCACTTCAGCTAGATTATTCATGTTGTTAAAACACATGATTAAGAAACTTGTTAAATGCTTGATGAACATTTTAATATTTATGTACTTGCTACAGGATCAAGTCAGATACACTCAACTTTTTTTCATGTAAATTCTGTAGTTTCGTCAGAACTAGTTTTCCTTCTCATGCAAGGCAGATGATTAAGTTTGTTGCTGTTGCTCTTAGAGTAGCTTTTGGTGTGTTGTTACTATAAGGTTCCACTTGCAGTGGCCATGCAAAGGAACAGTGAATTCAATGTCTCCATTGTGAATACTCTTCTAAGACAGAAATCTTATTTTGATGTTCTGCAATTCCCTTTCATTGTTTAAAGTGAATAAAACATCCCTGGCTGTTCTTTCCTTGTTCTTCTAGAATTGAGGGAAATTCCTTAAAAAAACGAACGGGTAAAAGTGGCATACCTGAATATTGTCTAAAATCAACTGTACATCATTGCATTTTTTTAGGGACAGGAATCTGATATCTTATGCAACCAGAGAATCCTCTTTCCTCTAAAATTTTCTGATTTTAACCCTCAAAATAAGGACACTGACAAGTATTTTTAACACATTTCCACTGATACTGCATAAATTCAGAAGCATTTATATGCTTATCAAATCAAAATTGACATGATTAGTGAGTGGGGAGTGTCAAGATGGCTGTCCTTTTGCCATCGACCCATGATAACAGCACTGACGCGGCATTAAAGTCCTGAATATTGTATAAGCCAAGAAAGGTTATAGGACATGACAGACTTAGATAATAGTAAACCCTGAGAAATCATACCCTGCCACCCTGCCTGTTACATATTTATTATGCATTACAAATTGTAAATATTTAAAAAAAAATAAAAAACCCCAAAGATACAGTGTGGGTAAATTCTTAATGCTTAACGAAATTATTCATGATATACAAAAAGCAGCCTAACTCAACAAATAAGATGAAGGTTAATGCATGCGGATGAATATAAAAAAGAACCCTGACGACTAATATGCTGTGTCCTTCCCCTGGTTGATCCTAGAGTGAAATTAATGCAACCTCATTTTCATAGTTAAGAGCTATCCCTAGAGCTGAGGTGCAGAAGACCAGATAGGATGCACAGAACAAAATCCAGATGCTTTCTTTCTTCACATTTCTCAGAAGCTTTCATAGCTGAATAGTTTTGGAGATGAATATATATGTATTTCTTTATGTATATATATATATATATAAAAAATACATTTTGTATTTATTTCCCCCAATCTACATATTTAGCTCACACTTTTTCAGCAGTTTGCTTTATCCAATTTCTAACTCAAAAGGTCAGTCACAGGTTGGAAAAGCCTGTGATATGTAATCATAGCTGAAAGTAATCAGAAATTCAAGAAGAAGTAAACAAAAAGAGCAGGCATAATAGGCCCATAGGGGATTTCTTTCTCTTTCAAGGATTTCTGATGTTCTTACTTGTAATGATCATAGATCACAGTACATCATGTCTATAATTTCACTTCCCCTTCATTTGTAGCTGCAACAGCCTGCTGGCTGAAGAGTGAAAATGAGTCAGGAGCCATTTGTGGTTGTTAGAGCTTCCCCAGCACTTTTGTCAGCCTATAGATGTCAGGCTGTGTCCTGGCCAGACAGTAAACAACATATTTACCTTCTGTTTGTTCCTAAATGATTTCAGCTGCTTTGCCTGGGTGTTTTATACGTTCCCACTCCCTGAGTTAAACTACAGGGAAGTGCTGCTGAGCAGTGTTAAACATGCTGCCCTCTGAAACCCACGACAAAAGGCCACCTATGTACCGCAGAAGGGAAGAAGGGAATATTGCAAGTCCCCCCTCAGCCTCACAAACTTGAAAGAGAAGGCACTGCACTGGGAACTGCAGCTTTCCATTTTTAATCTCCCACTTAATGACTACTTGCAGCAACTTTCTTCCTCAATAATGCTTCACAAAGGCTATTTAGTTCTGCCTCATCACACCTCTGTTTCCTAAATCCCATTATTTGCAACTAGAATCCCAGACTATAACAAGAGGAGCTTGATCTGTGAACTCCCCTTCTTCTCAAGACAGAGCCATTTAGAGCCAGTGGCATTGCTCACTCTCAGCATGGTCTGCTGGGAAGCCTTATTCCTCTCCCAGGTTCACAGCTGCTTTGAGCTGCCTGGCCAGGGCAGAATGTCTGAACCACCCTACTTTTGGTGCTTATCTGACATACTTCCCAAAGTTTTGCCACCATGAGGCCCCTTCTCCAGTCTCTTGGTGAGGCAGGTGTCTCAGAAGGCAATTTGTTGCCCTCACCAACTTATAAAGGAGGCAAAGCCTTAACTAATATCTCAGTCCAGTCCTTAAATCTACAATAACATGTAGGAGGATCAGAGCAAAGAGAGCATCAGCTCTAGTAGGAACACCACTGGCCACCTCTCTGCATTTTACAGCAGTGTGCAAAGATGAAGCTGTGGGGACTGATTTGTGACCTGTGGTATTGTCACATGTGCAGCAGGGCTGCAAATGTGTGTGTGTGAATCTCTGCAGTGTGTAATCCATGGTTCTGGCTGTCTTTCTGCAGGCTTAGCCTAGCAACATAAATGAAAGAATTGTTCTTAAAGTTGCTTTTGTTTCCTGAAATCATCTTCAATAGCTTTCTAATAAAGAGAAATAGCAGATTTTCCACTGTATCTGGAAAATTAAGAAATCTGAGCTCTGGCAAATCCATGAGGGAGTGAATGCTGGAAGTGAGGATAACTCACAGAGGACATTTTTCTCTGTCTCTGTGTAATATTTGTGAGGGCTTTAACTTGTGTGCCTCTGCTGATCCCACCTAACAGAATCAAAGGGAAAGACATAACTCAGCTAATTGTGTCCTAAACCCTGGAGACCACAAAGCAAACCATGACAAGAACAGCAGAAAAATAAATAAATAAATAAATAAATAAATAAATAAAATAAAATAAAATAAAATAAAATAAAATAAAATAAAATAAAATAAAATAAATAAAATAAAATAAAATAAAATAAAATATTTTTTTTTCCTGTTTTTGTTAGAATACCCATTGCCTACAAATCTCTGGTGCGAAAAGTCTTCCCGACCCACCCTGAAGAAGCCTTCCTCTTCTCCAGACATTTCATACATTACCAGGAAAGCAGCCAAGTATCACGATGCCCTGAGCAATACAATGGGACATTGCTCAGCTCAGACCTGTAATAAAAGCCCCCCCAGAAACCCTTTAATGCCTACCTACCCTTTGATCCTATGGGTACCATCTTGGTAAGTTACATTTAGATGACAAGGGGCATGGGGAATTAGAAGCTGAACGGGCTTTGCCATTGATTAAAGGAAAAAAAAAAAAAAAAAAAAAAAAAAAAAAAAAAAAGCCTATTTGTTATATCTGTTCTGTCCTCTCAAATCAAAAACTCAGTCTTATTTAATTAAGTAGTAAAGGTTTTCCTTGTAAATAATCACTTTATCATAATTTCCTGCAACTATCTAATGGGAGTTGGATGTAAATCAGAGCATTTATCATACTTCCTACTGTCAGTGTCATCACATCTTGAACCTCTGGATCTTTCTGAATAATTGATATGTCCTTTCTTACAACCCCCCCTCCACACTTACCCCCATCCCACTCCACTCCTTCTCTTCCCCCCTGCTGCCTTGGTTTGGGGAAAGCAGTGTTGGCACTCTAAAGAACAGGCTCAGCAGTATAATGTCATTAAAATTAAAAAAATACTGATGGAAGAAATGAACAGAAATAAACAACAGGCAATTTAGGAACTAAAAACAGTGACATAAGGTGCAGAATAATGGAATATGGAAAAAAATGTGCTGATGCCTTGTTGACAGATTGTTGTCATTCAACTCTCAGGGGCTTTGTCACAACCTTCCAGTAGGGATGCAGTCTCAAACATCTGGCCAGCAACTGGTGTAGAACCTCAGGGCCGTGCTACTGCAGGGAGGGAGTGGGAGGCATGGGGAGGGAGGCAGGGACCCTGCTCTGCCTCCAGCCTCCACCAGCACATCCTCTTACTCTGCTTCCTTTTGCATAACATGTCTGTGGGGGCAGGTGAACTGTCCCAGTGAAAAACTGAATTACATTACACCAAACTTAAAAATATGCTGTCAGCACTCAGAGCTGGTTTTAGCTTCTTTTCAATATAGCATTTGAAGATTGTGTATAAAACTCAGAGATATGCAGACTTGTTGGACCTGTCTGCAGGAGGGTCATACCTCACTGCTTTGGAGCCTAGGCCCTCCTATCATCTCAATACAACTCCTGTCTTGCCACATGCAGTACTTCACAGGAATAGAAAAGTTCATCCAGAGCAGCCATTGGCTACTAAAGTGCACATACTGAAAAAAACTGCGAGTCCAAGACTCTTCATTTGCAAAAATGAAATTGCAGTGAATCAGTGCAGCTACTCCATGTGAAAAAGGTGAGATGATCCTTTGAGTAAATATTTCAAAAGTGCATAATTACTGAGCTAACCAAAGCCTGAGACTTTGTGGTGCTAAAAGCATAGTTTTGTTTGCTTGCTTGCTTATCTTGGGACTTGAAATACATTCTCTTATATCTTAAATGGAAAATGAGGCTTTCTGGCAATTTTATGATACAAATCACAGGACAAAAAGCCTCACCTTAGAACTGCTAACAGTTCTGGAGTTTGGAAAACATCATATAGAAAACCAGGAAAAGCAGAATGATTAATATGGATATTCTTGCTGAATGTTGAAGTTGTTAGGTTTTATAGAAGTCTGGAGGGATTTTTGTGTGTCTGGTTTCTCACAAAATTACCACAGGGGTAATTTTAGATGTGTCTAGGTGGGTATGTGTGCATACACATAAGTATTTTTCCATGAAAAGGTTTGATGTTTTTGTAGGAATGTTGAGATTAGCGGTTACCTTGCTTATACTAGTTACCTATAACTAGTAACCTAGTTATCTAGGTTACCTTGTTTACTAGCATTACTCATTTTCTCAAATGAGTTTTTTTTTTTTTTTCATTTGTTTGTTTTCTTTTTTTTTTTTTTCTTTCTTTCTTCCCCTAGGGAAAATACTTCTGTTTCCAACCTGGAACAAAAATAAATAAATACGTCTTTAATTTCTAGATCTTGATACACTTTGCAAGGGAGGTTAAAATCCTTTATTGAAAATAATGTAAGGTAGAGAGAAAAAGTACAGTCCTGCCTGGTATACTGCACTGCTTGTTGAAACATCATTATATAAATTTTATTTATATAGTAACTTTTATAGCCACAAAGTTTACATCCATAATAAATGGGAATGATGATTTAAGTATGCTATTATAGCTAAGGGGCAAAAATCACATCTATCACGTGGGAATTTTTTGCAGAGATCTGAGTACAGTTCTCAGGCCTCTTGTGTGACTCCATTCAGGTCAGTGCTTCAGTGCTCATTCCCTGGGACAGGAAGCTGCCCTGTCTTCGTAGCTGGGGACTAGTTGTATGTAGTTGGGGATGTAGTTGGTTGTTATTCCAGTGGTTGTTTTCAATCACAAAATATTGAGATGGGTGCAGGACTTGCTAGGTGAATTTTATGGTTTCTGTTCAAGAGGAGGAGTATGGGCCTGGACTATAATTGTTCCTTTCAGCCTTGTAAAGTCGTAAATATTTCTACTGAATTAATAATGGTGATGGGCTGATTTCTGCTGATCTTACCTCTGCTGGTTTTACGTTCTTAACTGAATAATGTGAGCAGATCTTGGCTCAATAGCTTAACATTATGACAGTAATCGCTAAACTATATAAATGTCTGTCATGGGTTTTAAAAGTGTTACATCAGGTAATTATTAGTTGCCTTGATCTTAACAGCTATGGGAAAATGTTTAATTGCATTACATTACATTTTATTTATTTAAACAGTGCCTTTGTTTGATCCAAAGCACCAGGAAAGGATGAGAGAACATCATAAATTAATACTATCTGACAGGCCAGAAGTGTGGTCTGATCTATTCTGTAACACATCCATCTAAAGGGAACCAAAAAAACCCACAACATTTAGAAATATGACACAATCCAGTATTACAGGTAGAAAATGTTGTGAGACTTATTATTAAATCTATTAGATGATAGATTGCTTTGGAAACAACAGTATGAAATGATGTATGGGTAGATTAATTTATCTACTCATCCACCAATTTGTGACAGTTGACAGTATCTAAGTCATAGATTCATAGTTGGTATGAGGTGATACTTTGCTGAGAGTGAAAATGCAGTGAGTTAGGTCTTTTTCTTGGAAGCAGGATTTTTTGATACAAATCCCATTCTCAGTGAGGTTCAGACAAACAAGTCCCTTTGGAAATCTGAGTCAAAATATCTACCCCGGTAATTTGCTGAACAACAAAAGTTCAAAAGTTTTTGTTTTTCTTTCTTCCTGTACTCCTTCAATGATATATATATTTTTTATTATTATTATTCGTGTGTGTGCGTGTGTGTACGCGTGTAAGGAATATCAGAAGTAATACTGCCATTAGGGAAACAACTAGCAGTCAGAAAACTTGATCTTCCTGGATATCTAACAATATTTTATGTGATACTAATCAAACAACTTTACTACAGCATACTACCATTTCTTCTCTTACCTTTTATGTCTCCCACCGAGTTCAGGATAATGGAGTTTTTATGCACAGTTCTTTAGCAGCATGGGATTCTGATTGTGATCAGAATAATTGTTTATGATTAATTTAGCCACAGATTAAATATTAAGAAACGTAAGTTCAAGATATCACCTGCATCAAGACATAGTATACACTTATGGTGCTTTCAAAGACTGAAAATTATAAGTAGATGGTCTTTAAGAGTCTGTCTTCTCTGGTGACTATTGTAGTCAGTGTGATGTCATCCCTGATATTCATTCCATTAATCTTTAAAAATAGTGTTTAACTAGGGATTTTTCATACTTCATTAAAAATAATTGCAAATGACATCTCAGAATTGCTCTAAGTACTAGGTATTGTTCTTATTTGGGGAATTTTTTCTTGGATAGGCTGAGGACGCAAGGCAAAACAATTATTTCTCAACAACCTTTTTTTGCTTTTAGTTTTGATTTTATAAATGTCACTTAATTCCAAATTTTAGGTACTTTAGTTGTTGTCTTTGGATTAAGAGGAATAAATACAGGTGTTCAAGTCTATATTGGCAATGCAGAAAAAGAGTACAAGCAAGAAAAAGTACTATACCCTGGTGCTCATGCAATACACTGTTCTCAATTCTTGTGATCCATTTCAGAACCAGAAATCTTATTTTCATTTCCCCTAATACCACTCACTCAATTTTGCATTGATTTATTATGCTTCTGTGCTGTAAATCTTATTAACTGTGTATGCATGTTTCTTTTATAAATACAACAGTGCCAGAAGTTTACCCTCATCATACTCAGACACTGCGTGAGCTTCATGGACAAAGATAGAATGAAAATGAAGGAGATCAAGCAGAAAGAAATGTAACTCAGAAATGCTAAATGTTTTAAGAACAACAGACTAAACTGAATTGCAGTAATACTTACTTTACATATATTTCTATATATTTTAAATCAAATCCTTTGGGAATCAGGGTAAAGACATGTAGTGTACTCATTCATTTCTATATTTTTATCTTGGATTCGTCTAGAATTTAGTTAATCAGCTAAACTTTCAACTTCTATTTGATATTCAACACATTTCAGGTTTGATAACTTGGTACTATCATAAGCCACAAGCATGTGGTGGAGACACTAAGAGGGACTAACTTAAACCATATAAAAGCTAGACATGTAAACATCTTCCATGCATTTATGACTTCCTCACTGGCTTTATTTCAGGCCAGATGCATGTTAAGCACAAAAAGCAAATCTTTATCAAGAGTCTCGTATGAGTAAAACTGTTACAAACAAAACCTACATTATTTCTCCAATTCCCTCTTGAGTTAGTTGCACAGTGTATCTTGAAGAGCAGCAGCTAAAAACTAGGAAATGATTTTCCTTATTGCTTGCACACAGGAGGGATTTGGAACATCTTGGATAGTTAGCCTGTTGTTAGACACAATAGTTTGCTTCAGACCAACTTTATCTAAGGTGAAACCTCAACCTCTCTGTCCTAACCCAGTGTTTCTAATTCCCGCCATACTCCCACAGCTTAATACTCACAGCTCTCTGCTGCACACTCATTCTATCCTGGGAAGAATTGGAAGAGGAAGAGGAAGAGGAAGAGGAAGAGGAAGAGGAAGAGGAAGAGGAAGAGGAAGAGGAAGAGGAAGAGGAAGAGGAAGAGGAAGAGGAAGAGGAAGAGGAAGAGGAAACAAATAACTTTAGGTAGTGGGAGAAACTTCAGTGTAAGAAGATTTCGAAAGAAGATGAACTGTGCTTCACTATAAAAGGGAAAGTGCCTGACTTTCCCATGCATCCTTGCTCCTGTTCTCTTTCTCCTTACTCAGACCTTTACTCAATACTGTTCCAGGATTTTCCTAAAAAAAAATATCTTTATATTCTTGAGAGGCATGTTCTCTTCATTGTTTAGAGATTCAGAGATGGCCTTGAGTCAGGTGACTTAGAGACCAGTTCTAGTACAGCTTTCATGCTGAGGCTATTTCTGGGAAGCAGTGGGGCTGTGATACTAAAAAGTTATTGCATTAGCTAAATACCTGTCTGTGGAAAGAAAAATTTATTGTGATATTTATTATGGCAGACCTCACCAGGGATCACCTCTCAAGACACGGATGTGCTAGGATCCTTAAGCAGTTGTCCTCCCCATGTCTCCTACAGATTTTACTATAGCAAACCTCCATTTTCTGTTTTTCAAGACCTGCAGTCCTTCACCAGTTGAAAATAGTGCCAGCAAACTTGCAAGGAAGATTCACTTCACTTGCCCTATATTAGACTTCTCATTATCAGGGTTACCTTTCCTACCCTGTTTCAGAAATCTTCTCTCACCTTAAGTTAACCTTGCTCTTGCCTGCTTTTCACTTCTCTGAAATGTTTTTATACCTTCCAACCTTAAAAGTGTGCTGTGCAGATAAGCATTAGAAAGTTTGTAATGCTAGGCCAAGGGAGTCGTAGAAACACCAAAAACAAATTTAACTTTGAGGTGCTTGAATGGAAAGAATCTTAAAATAGAAAGACTGTACTATTATTACTCTTTCTTCCTCTGGTGCATTCAGTATTGGCCTCTGTCACAAGCAATTGGTATAACACAGAAGTGGATGGACCATTGGTCAGCACGGTTATGCCAGTTCTTAATTGTTTAATGTTCTGGTACAGATTTTTTCAACAGCATTGATGGTTAATCTGATTTTTGGAAGGAGAAGATGTCAGGCTGCCTTTTCCATTAGCTCACAGTCTATTTAGTTTTCCTAGGTTGTTTGGAAGCTTGATGGGGTTTAATTGAAAATGTCAGAAGGGAACATTTTAATTTGACTGCATTTGATATTGTGTCTAATGCATTCTACAATTCATTGTAATTCGAAGCACACTTTACATTCCACAACTGGCATTGCTTTTATTTTAAAAGGTGAGATCTTTCATTGTTAATCAACATGGGGTACTTAGAACAGTTTATACTGTGTGTTAATATTTTTTATATTTATGTGCTACACCTTTACAAGGGCTACAACAAATTTGTATTTTATGGTCTAATTAAGTCCTTCCCTCAATCTTTGAGTCCCAAAAGATCATAAAATTTCTCAGTTCTCTGGACCTGTTTCATTTTTCAAAGGTTGGACCAGAAAGAGAGCACAAAAAAGTATACACTAGAGACAGTAAACACTAATTTTTATTAAAACATTCACATAGGATATGAGAAGGTGAGGTTCAAGTGCCTGTTTCCAAATCCTGTTTAACTCATTGTGTGAAGATCTATCATGGAAGACTGAAAAAACAATAAGATGGACTGCATAATTCCTATATGTTTAGAGAATGGTCTGGAAATCTTGGCTTTAAGTTCATGCTCCAAGTATCTTTTTCAAATACATTTTAGATGAATGTCAGGATCCCCAGTTACAGGGTAAAATAGAGCACCACAAACATTCTTAAAAGCTGATAGTTGGCTGTCTTGTAGGACTTGATCCAGGAGTTACAGCCTAAAAACACACATCTGGACAAGTCTGGGGTAAGATTTCTCCAGCTCAATTTTTGTCCTTACATTAAATTTTATTTTACTTCTCCCAGACTAAAGGCCTGGAGCTGTCACAACTCTTCTCTGCATAGAGACCACCAGCATTTTGCCACTGTGGTATAGCATTCAGCTTCTCTTTACATATATCTGGAAAAGATCAAATACAGAATTGAGTCAAGATCATTTTCTTTCCCTGTCATCTGCCCTGAACAAGTTTGCCTGACCTTATGAGATTTCAGGTAAATGCCTTTTTTTTGGAGAATCTTGCAGAGAATTAGATATAAACTTCCACCATTACTTGCCTGGATTTTCCACATACAGATGATTTTGTTCCTATCAATTAGTGGATAACTAATTGATAGGAACATGCAAGACCATGCAACCATGCAAGACTTTTTACTAGATTAAATGTATAAAGGAAAGAAGGTTAGGCAAACATGAGGTTCACTGAAAGGTGAGATATTTCAAAGACTCAGTCCTTTGTTGATACAGAGCTGAGTGTTTTAGTAGTGAGCTAAAGTGTACATTTTTATACTCACTATAACTTGATGCAACATAATGTTTGCAACATACTAACATTAACTGGCAGTCCTGGTGACAGTCTGAAGTAATAAAACAGTGATTGACCTACTGAGAAATTTGACCTATTTTCTAATCTCATAGCAGTGTTTATCTCAGTGTTGAAACATGAAGTTGTGCCTACTCTGTAAATTAATTTAATTAAACATCAACTCTTTATCTCTCAAAAAAAAAAAAAAAAAAGAAAAAAAAAAAAAAGGAAAGAAAAAAAAAGTAATTAAAAATTAAGGGACTCCAAACAGTCTTGTTCAGTTGTTAGGATCATGGGATCATGGTCAAACTGGCTTTTTCCTCTCTAGAGAATAAGACCTGTTTCTTTGGTATTTCAGACACTGAACCTGTTGTATTTGCTTCTGTTCTCCCCTAATGCCCTGTGGGGCACCATTGAACTCTTTCTAACATGTTTGCAATCAGTGTTAAATTCTTCATATGTCCTGAAGTCAACACAAGATTTACAAAATATGGTCAGCAAGCATAAATGACAAAGAATGGGAATTCATGAACAAGTCTATTCTTTCAGTCCCTGCAAACCTTTTAGATATATTGTCAAAATCCCCCCCCCCCCTTTTTTTTTCCCCTTAGTGATTCAAGTCTAACTATTCCATTTATTTCAATGCACCTATGCTAACAAGAAAAGAATGTCCCAAATCAACAATTACATGATGTTCACCTTGATAGCTTTATCAATAAGTACAACTATACCAGACCTGTGTCCGTGTCTGTGGTGTGATTGCCCTAAACATTGGAGAGAGGAAAGTCACAGAATCACAGAATTGTCTAGGTTGGAAGAGACTGCAAGATCGTCAAGGATCATACAATCCAACACAAACTTTCTAGCAAATATCTGATATAGACATACACTAGTATCAATAAAAATAAAATGCATATAGTAAAATTATCTATAAAAAGATCATAAAAAAATATTAAAAAGGCAATAAAATTGGATACAATCTTGCAAAAGGTGTTGCTGTTGTCTCCTTTTTTGATTTATTTTTTCTTATGTGTCAATTAATATATTTGTTAAGGAATCTCTAAGAGAATGAGGCGTCCAATTTAGAGAACAATTGTGTAGGAAAAACTGGTATTTTATATTTATTTCGTGTTTATCCCTATTTGAGAGTAGAAATTTAAATACTCCATCATTCCTCAATGTTCTCCCCAGTCTGAAATGACACTTTTCTGTTTCAAATGTTTCACTGTAGCTTTGTTTGAGATTACCCTATGTTGTAGATCACCTAGGTTGTTGTTCTCTCTCATGGGAATTACAGTTTATGCTTGTCATCATCCCTTTTCTCTTCTTCACTAGCATGATACAGCCAAAAGACCTGCAGCAACTAAACCACAACTTCCCTGAGTTGCTACACTGCTCAGCTTACCACTAATTACTGTTAAATCGCCCCCAAACCTCATATTTCAGTTCCATCAGAGCACTCCACTTCCTTCAGCATCAGTAGAGATTATACTGCAGTATTTTTTTTTCACGAGCTGGTTAGCAAGTCAATCAGCATTATAGTAGAATATTGAGGTAGAATAAAAGGTAAAGGATGTACAGAAAAGGTCTGTTGTTTGGAGGCTGTCACTTGAACAGCTGTCTGTTAGATTTTGTGTTTAACTAACATAAAAAAGTAATAATAATGACAAACATGAAATATTCCCTCATGGGAAAAAATCTCTTGGTGCCAAATTCACGATGATTACATTCTTCTGTACTCATGAGAAACTGGCACTTTTTTCATGATGTTAAAGCAGTGAAAACCAGTTCGTCCTCTTTTTACCACAGCTACGACAGTTATCTTCACACCAACTTCAACATTTCTGTGCAGGATGTTTAGTGCAAAGACAGGGAACATGAGTACCTAGCAAGAAGGGTCTGTGTCACCTGCTGTGGCCAAGCTCAGAGCAGAAACCTGGCTCCACAGGTGCATCAGTTTGATAGCGCTAACATATTGGAAAGGATTTCTGATAGATGGTCAGGATTCATTTTCAGTTATGAAACAATTAAAGGTACTTGTAATAAATGTCTGTCACCCTTTGTTGTTACTAGGATGGTGCTTGGTTTTATGGGTGTTAAAGACTGAAGGAGGCAGCAGCAGAGAATTTAGGGGAACAGAGGGTCTCACTAAAGTTTGAAGCAATTAGATAAACCTTGGTTTTGACATTTTCATCCCCTCCTGTATATCTTTCAGAGACTGGTTCCAGTATCAGACAGAACAGCAATACATTTATCTCAATCCCCAGTACTATATGCCATTGCCAATGCTATTTCTACACCCTTTGATAATTCCTCATCTACTGTCCCTGGGAAATCTGATCCCTGATTTTAGGCAAACCTCTGTTCCCTTCACTTGTAAATACAAGCTTCAGCCTAACAAGAAATCTCCCGCTTTGCAGTTCATGTGTCTCTATTTCATGGCAAGCATTATGAAGATTATAATGATTTTTCTTTTATCTCTGCTCAGCTAATACACTAGTGATTGGGGAGAAAACAGAATATTTTAGTTGAGATCCTCTCTCTATGTTGTTTGACACTGTGGTTGCTTCTATATATCACTTAGCTTCAGATTTTTGGGAAGAACTAAACCCGGTGCAGCCTTTGATCTTTTTGACTGGTTTCCTCAGTGGATGAAGCAGCCTTATAAAAAGGGCACAATCCCTTTTTAAATGATAACATGCTGTACATTTTCTATCTTATTCAGCACCAGGGTGTTTGCAAAAAGCTCACCATCAGTATTGCTGTTTTTATGTCTGTCTCTATTATCTACAAAAACACTTCCTGATCTGCTTTCTCAGAAGGTCCATATTAATTTGCTATGATCATTTCATTTTCTATGCTATCTCTCACCTCATATTAGTTTCTGCTGAGGCAGGCAAACTGCATGTGCTATTTTTCTCTGCAAGCCAAAGAGGTCTTTTATTTTTTTTTTTTTTTTTGTTCCTCACTGTGACACATAGTCTTTCTTTCTTTTTTTTTTTTCTTTTTTTCTTTTTTTTTTCTTTCTTTCTTTCTTTTTTTTTTTTTTTTTCTTTCTTTCTTTTCTTTTCATGGTGTTTTTAAAATGTATGCTTTAATGTTTTAATATCCTTATCTGATTCTTTAATTTAGCAAAGTCCTGGTTATCCCATGCAGACTGCCTGCAATAAAAAGTCTTTCCACACCTTCTGAGTATTCCTGTTTGTTTCTCTATTACTTTTCTTATGTTTGGGCAATATAGTTTCCTGCTACTCGCATGGATATATGAAGAAAATATTTATTTAGAAGAGGTATTTTTGCTCAATCACATCCATTCTTCATCTTCAGACATCACGGTTTTCTTATCCTGTTTCTTCTTA
The DNA here is from genome assembly GCF_965140915.1 of Aythya marila. Classification (NCBI taxonomy): domain Eukaryota; kingdom Metazoa; phylum Chordata; class Aves; order Anseriformes; family Anatidae; genus Aythya; species Aythya marila. Next base: position 6,014,908 of record NC_139080.1, on the reverse strand, counting down.
TCACACTTTTTCAGGTATCTTTCTCCCCAGAAATTTATTTGAAATTCTTCAAAAGTTCATTGGATAACTCATTCTTTAGCAGTAGCTCAAACAAACAAAAAATTAATCATGCAATTGTACTTTCATAGCATGGCAAATCAGTAGATGTATATTATGATGATGTAACAATTTCATTTTGGCATTTCATTGACTGAGCAGTATATTCAGATATAGTTTTATTTTTCTTTACAGTCTATACACTCTTTATTGAGATTATACTTACACGAATGAACCATTTCTATCCTCTAAGAGATAAATACTGTCTTCTGGATGACTTCACTAGTCTATGACACAAGAAAATGGAAAACTTATTAAGCACTTGGTTATTTTCTTTATGGGTGTATGGGAGGCTGTTTTACCATTTAATCAGAAATATTCTAGTTTAATTTGAAATAACATAAAAATGTTAAAAAAAAAAGATGTAAACTGAAAATATGAGGAAAAAAAAGTCTTTTGTCTTTAAAATAATTTTTCATATTTTTATTTTTATTATTAAATTACCTGTGGTCATATAACCTTGCATTAATATTTGCCCAAATACTTATTTGAAGTAGAAAATGTTATTTGCTTCAAACACCTCAAAGAAAAAACAAACAAAAACAAAAACAAACAAACAAAAAAAAAATGACAGCAGCTTTTCAGAAACTCCATAACTTTGTCAGCACAAAAATCAATGAAACCAACACTTTCCTGTGAAAGATTTCAGTTTCAATGAATCATCTTTTTCTGGTGAAGAAGTATTTTGCTGAAAAATTCTCACCCTGCTCTGTTTACTGTAGTGGCTTAGTTCTGGATGAATTCTTCTAGCAATCAGGATGGCAGAGAAGAATATAATCTTCAGGGCTATTGACTACTTGTTGAAGGCCAAAGAGAGGTTAACAATAAAACCCTCTGCAATGTACATTTAAGCTACTTCAACAAGAGAGAGGCTTATCACAGGTCTCAAATGGATGGAAGCTTCTATTTAGTTCACCTGCAAAATCAGCTGCCTACCCTTTTTTGAAAGTGCTGCATGCATTGACAGGCTTGACAGATCCAGCTCATCTCATGCAAGTTGCTTAGTTTTACCATCTTGCATATAACCACATGTGATCTGAAAGTGTTGCAGCCACATCTCTGGATGTGCATGTACCCCTCTGGGCAGTACAACTCAAGTCACGATGGATCAACTGAATGAAGACTTTGTTTTAAGATTCGATAGTAGATGCAGAATCAAAATCTAGCTGTGCAGTCCAGGCTTGTAAGAGTTTCACATGCTCTTCATTTTTTTCTTCCATCATAGGTATATATTGTTGTAAAGATTTTTAGGTATATTGAGGAAAAGAAACTAACAAATTAAGATACAAACATATCTACTTTGGGGGAGGTAAAACCAAGATAAATAATTCAGGAAAGTAAATTGAATCTTTAGCATAAGAGAAGGATATTTTATGCTTTCTTTGGAAAACAAAACAACAAAAAAAAAAATAGACCACAAAACCACCATGAAACAAAATAAAAGAGAGAAAAGAAAGAATCCCAAGAATGTCATAATTAGATTGAATATCCCATAACTAGTCATGGTAGTATCAGGTTCAGGCTGCAAAAATTCCATCTGGCACTTATCTAACACTATAACTTTATTCCACCCATGATAGCCCATGTTAAAAAAATAAACATAGTCATGGGAGGAAGGGAGGAAGGGAGAAAGGGAGGAAGAGAGGGAGGAAAGGAAGGAAGGAAGGAAGGAAGGAAGGAAGGAAGGAAGGAAGGAAGGAAGGAAGGAAGGAAGGAAGGAAGGAAGGAAGGAAGGAAGGAAGGAAGGAAGGAAGGAAGGAAGGAAGGAAGGAAGGAAGGAAGGAAGGAAGGAAGGAAAGAAATTGGTTATAGTTATTACATATAAATTTGCTTAGTCTATTAAGTGCATATTCTCTTAGGCTTATTTTAAAACATTTTTTGCCAGGAACACCTCAAAGAAACAAATAAATGAGAGAAAAGGTGGAAAAGAAATACAGAACAATTACATGATTCAAATAAAATTACTAGAATAACCAAAATAGAAACGAGGACTTCAGAGTTTCATGTTTTAACTAGTGAGGTTGGGAAATATGGGAAATCTGAGTCACTGTGGATGCCCTTTGCAAAGAGAACACATTTAATATGTGAAAGAGGCTGTTTGTTTAGTTTTACCATTTCTCTATCTAAGGAAACTTCTGCTGAGATCATCTGCCCACGATTCATCTTATTTTCAGTTGCCCATCATTTACCACTAACAGAAACTAGAATCAAAACCTGGCTTCTATGGAGAGACTTGTCTGTAGACAAGATGGCATTGGGGCTTCCTGATTTAGGTGAACCCAAAGTCACTTTCTGACTTACAAAAGGAATGATGAAGAATACTAACGAAGATAAGTGTTATCAGAGCAATTGCTTGCAGGGTCTACAATGAGTCAATGAAGATCTGTATTTACTGGATCCACAGTAACACAGCAACTTTAATCTCAGTATAGTAGTACTTCAACCTCTTGTATAGAAGTTACTGCTGGGCTCATTATCCAGTTTTTTTTAAAAAAAAAAAAAAATTGTTTTCCTTCTCTTCCACTGTGGCATGAATTGCCTTTCCTTTAGCTCCTGATGTACCTGTCATTACTGACAAGGTACCTCAGAACCTCCCTTTATTCCTGTTGTGGAGGTCTTTTTCATCTGTAAGCAAATACTGTCTCCAAGACAGAAACAGATATTTAAAAAATGTTATGATGATCCTAGTCTAAAGAATAAGCCTTCTCGCAGCCAGCTAACACACAGACAACCTCAAACTCCCACAATGTCATTTTTGAAGGAACGTAGAGATAAGATATCATGTGCAGCAAGCTTAACGATGAAACAATTGGGGCCTTCTTACCAAACCCATAATTTTCAGTTTTCTTACTAGTCTTTGATATTAAATACATAACAATAGATAGAGTGTTCAAATCACTAGGGCTCTAAGTTCATTAAGTTACATAGGGTTCACTAAGTAACTAGTTACTATCAGAATTAACATTGTGCAGGCTTTGTTGAAATAGTGCAATTTATTTCATCCAGAAACTGAATTTGAATGCACAACAGAGTTAGAAAGGAGGAAGAGCCTTTCTCTAACCATATAATAGGAATTTGGAACATTTAATGCCCATAAGATTTACTCTGTAATTGTACATTCTTTCTCACAGAATTCTCACAGTGAGTTTCCCCGTCCCTTTTATTTATTTTGGAATTTTCCAATTTATTTCGGAAATTTCCATCACACCTACAGCTGGAACACCTGACAAGTAGTCCATTTGCTTTTGCAATTCTTGACAAAGAATTCTAATTTAACCCAGAAGAAAACTGTCCTGATTCCCATAAATGGTAACAAAAGATGGGTCTGCTTACACCAAAACTGAATTATGACTAATATGCCCAGAAGTCATGTACTTTATTTCAAAAGTAGGATCCTGTTTTTATAGTTGATTAAAGGCAGAAATGTATTCCCCCTCCATTTGACAGCTTGAAGATCCTTTGCAAGCACAGAAATAAGAGTGGACATGGATTTTCTTGAGTACAAGAATTCAGAATCGTATTTTAATGGCCTTAAAGTTCCATTTTAATTACGGGAAAATAATTTGAAGAAGATTGGTAATAGGCAAAACTTTGAGACCTTTTGTTCTTTAGTGCAGTGAAGGAAACCTCATTAGAGAGGATTTTCTTAGTTAGTAGGGCTTTGGGGTTAATGAGCTGTGAGTGATAATATATAGTAGTAATCCCTCATGGCTGTAACAAGTTGTATTTTATAAACTCCTTAATCTCAGTGGTGAAGGAGATGTCGGGTATGGGAAAGAGAAGAAACTAATTTGCAGAGCTCAGGGAAATTCCAGAGATTTTGCTCTGTGTCTGGAAGTTATTTGGTAAAAAATAACTACAGGTACCACCAGGTCAAAGAAAGGGAATATTATCTGCATGTTTACCTAAATGGTGTCATGGGGATGACAGATAAGAACATTTTCTACACTCACTTTCTAGGTAGAGAAGAGCTATATACATGGAGAAGAATAAGCCAAGAGAATATCTTTGATGCGTACTCAGTGAGAGTTAGGCATCTTAAGCATAATTTTGAGGATCAAGGACAGAGACAATAAAAAAAAATAATAATAAAAAAAATATTGCCTTATTAAAAATAAATAATTAAATAAATAGATAAAGAAAAAAAGAAGAAGAAGAAGAAGAAGGAGAAGAAGGAGAAGAAGGAGAAGAAGGAGAAGAAGAAGAAGAAGAAGAAGAAGAAGAAGAAGAAGAAGAAGAAGAAGAAGAAGAAGAAGAAGAAGAAGAAGAAGAAGAAGAAGAAGAAGAAGAAGAAGAAGAAGAAGAAGAAGAAGAAGAAGAAGAAAGGGAAGAGTATAGACATGTGGTTGTTACTGTGTTAATGCAAACTCACTTGTGAGGAGCCTGGTACCTAGGGATAGAGTCCAGCACCCTGTTAGCATGTAGTGACAGCAGGGAAGGTCAAATTGGTGTTTACAAGAATTATCTTGCTAAGCCACGTCAAAACAGCACAAAAGAAGTGCTTCAGCAAGGAACATAAGTCTGTTTTCTATAAGTGCCTTAAAAGTTCTTCCTTATGCTGACAATGTCAATGAATTTTCCTTTATTCAGTGAGCTGGGTTAGCTTTCTCTTCTTAGAACACACTTGTTATCTGACATTACAATAATTACAGATGTTTTCTATGAGAAGGAAAGTAAAATCTCAGTTCTTCCAGAAGAAATTAAAAACCAGGGCTCCTGTTACCACCAGATTTTGTGGACTAATCTATTAGCTCTCTTCAGTCAAAGAAGCAGGACCCCAGTTAAATTACATAAATTAAGCTCACGCTTAAGTTCTGTCACTGACAGAAGGCTTAGGAATCACTATAGTAAATGTTCTGGGGCTTGAGACAGGAGAACATGATTCAGTTTGCCTGCAGAAAATTTCTCCTGTTCCTGAGAAAAATTTAAATCTATTGGATGGATAAAATATGTAATGAAAAATATATTTATTTTTAATATATATATCCATTAGAAATTAGAAATTTATGATATATATATATGTATATATATATAAATAAAAACTGCTAAAACATACACAATTATTTTATTTTATTTTATTTTATTTTATTTTATTTTATTTTATTTTATTTTGGTGGGACTAGGATTGGGGTTACATGGGGGTTCATTAGTAGAGGAGGGGGTTGAACCATCATTTCCGGGGTATGGGTCCCGAAATGTGCATTTTTTATTTTTATTTTTTATTTTTTTTACAACTGCCTATTAGCAAGAATCCTGTGGAAGTCTTTATGCTCATCAGCAGTGACGTCTGACGTTCTTCAGACATCTTTTGTACTTAACATAGTATGTAACACGAGTTATCACAGGTGTCACTGTTAAATATTTGTGGAAAATCATTTTAGCTTTCCAGTTAAATGTTGTAAACATTTGCAATGCCCATGTGAATTTGATGAGTACTAATCTTCAACAGGTGTAAATCATTGTAACAGCATTAACTAGGACTAGTTAAACATTTTTCCCTTCAAAACTGCCTTTCAACAGAAAATCAGTTTTTTGTTATTTACATGTTAAATGGATATGATTTCTGGGGAAAAATATTTTTTTGAAAAAACATTATTTCAAGAAACATATAAGCTGGACTTTAAAATGGATATTTTACCTCTGATAATTCACTATGGTTTCTTGTGGAAATGTTAGTCAAGTGTTGCATCTTCCTTTAAGAGACAATTTTTTCCACTATATTTTATATTTCAGGAGGTGATCTTGAAGAGGTAATAGATGTTTCACTTTTCATTCAAGGTATTCTTAAAAAAAAATAAAATAAAATAAAAAAGTTTTAGTTATGCGTCTAGCTATCCACTGTTTTGCAAAAGGTCTCTTAAGTTTCCTTTCAGTACCATTTCAGGACTTAAGGGTGTAAAGAAGAGTCTTTCCATGGAAGTGGTTTAGGTATTTTATTTGTAGGGGGACAACAGATCAGGTGAGTTTTATTTTTTCCTCATAATTAACTTCAAAATATTTTGTTCCTTCTTGAATAAGAGGGAAAGAAGGAAACTATTTTGCTTGGTGTAGTTTTGAAGAATACTAATCATTTTGCCTTAAGTAAAGTTCAGATAAGAATGCACCAATGTCAAGTAGAATGTTTTGTGCATATATATATATATGTGTGTGTGTGTTTATGAATGTGTATATACATATATATGTATATACACACACACATATACATACTATATATATATACTATATACCATGTATAGTGTATGTATATATATATATATATATATATATAAAATTGACCTGTACTTTGAAAGAGGAGCCTAGAAAGTGAAATAGGTTTTCATGATTTCAAACAGCTTAAGATTTTAACAGTACCTAAGACTTTCATCTGTATATCACAAATAACTTTATAAGAGGTAGCAGTAACATTGCCATATTAAAGAAAAAATGGAGGGAAAAAAAAATAAAAAATAAATTATATCCCTAAATTCTGCAGCAAGTCTTTAATAGATGGCTTTTGTTGATTTTGATAAACTTTGGATTAAGTCTATAGCAAGAAAGATTACTTATGCAGTTTCCTATTCAAGTAAATAATGTAAACAAGAGATTCTTCTATAGACTGGAACATGTGCTTTAGTTTAAAGACATGCTGGAGTATTGTCCTGACCAGAAATGTTTCCCTGAAGTAAGACTTTGGGCTTGCTGCCCAGCTTACAATATAATATGAAGAAGATAGTGAAGTCATGCAATGGAAGAGTGTAGGAAGAACAGGCTGGGGAATGCAAAACATCCAGGGCTGGCGAGGTACCATTGTTCGGAACAAAAGACTGAAATGCTTTGGAACAAAACTCTGGAAATAAATTTGAAAATAAAGTGTAATATTACCACAGAGTCATATTGTCTATAGCAAGAGTGCTTAAGAGAGAGGGAGAGAATATTCGACTGGTAATATTTTAAAGGGTAACCAATGCTCACTAGCAGCTGCAGTAAGACATTAAGTAATAGAGCACAGTAATGTTAACAGCTCTCTTGGTAAGAGTGGTAAATGAAATAAACCTCAGCATTCGGTGTATCATTAATCTATAGTGAATAATGGCACTGGTAGTGTAAGGAGATTAAAAAGGGCATTGTAAACATTTGTGGCTGTATAATATACAAATTAAAAATGTGTGAATGCTCACAGCTGCATAATCTACAAATTAAAAAGTGTAATAGCATAGCATTAATTACTGGCTGATCAATTCGCCCATAATTGCTGGCATGTAGATGAACAATTACAGGTCCGAAATGTTATTTGTGAAAGAGACATTGACCTTGGAACCATAAGAAATGATAATATGTTATAAGGCAATACAGGCTTGTGTCAAAAACCCTCTATCAGTATTTGCTCTTGCAGGCTAGTTTGTTCTGCAACCCTAATCATACTTTTTCCTGTACGTTATTGTGCCTGAAGTAGATTATTTTATGTCTGAATTGCACAAATATCGGACTGCAGAGTATTTCCTGTAATCACTGTAGATAGATGTTTATATGCATGTTACTCAGTAGATATGTAAGCAGGACTGCAACTTATTACAGGAGAGGGGTTGATATCAGAGCCAATTAGTTAGGCTGCTGAGCATTTCCCTGTTACCTCATCCTACTTCTATTTACTAATATGTTTGCTAAATGTCAATGGCTTAGTCTGTTTGGTTCAGATTTGTTGGTTTGTGTGTTTCTTTAAAAATGTCAGCAAGAACCCTGTACGTAGTTCTGAGAATTAACCTAGAAAAACTGCAAGTGCTTTTCCTGTTTTAAAATGCTTGCAAAAGGGTCTTGAAATACAGCAGGAGGGAGTGTTGCTGGGCAAGAGGAAAATTTTTTTGTTCACCCCTGTGCACTGTTTTTTGCAGCAAAAGTATCTCCCACCTACTCCATGGAGACTGCTAGATTACAGCAGCCAGCCTGGGAGGTAGGCTTCAAAGCAGGGGAAAGATTCAAGAGGGAAGAAACCTTGGGACTAGAGGAGGAGAGAGCTTTGCATAAGGAGGGTGGGAGTGTGTAGATCTGGCTAAGCCTAAGCCAAAGATCAAAGACGGGAAGCAATGAAAGAAGGTTGGTCCTGAAAAGGGAGAGAAGATAATTAAATCTTTCCATGTGTATGCACAAGTTATAGCATCCTTAATTACATACTGCTTTTCTACTAGCGGCAAAAAATGCAGCGATTTCTAGATGGATGCAATTGCATAATTAAGAGCAGGCAATTCTGACACTTTCTTGTTTGGAACAGTGATAACTTTTCTAACATGATGTATAAATTGTACATATAACATGTAGGTCTTGATTCTGCATATATATCCACTTGCTAACTACTTAGATAATGCCACTTTTTTACGTGATTGCTATCATACATCAAATCAAACATATGTAAGCATAGGAGACTTTATTGGTCCTTATCTCAATGCAGAGACTTCTGTAGTTCATTCACTTGCCCACAATAACTTCCTTTATAAATATCAGGGAGGGCGTATAGTCTTGTTCCATTTGCTATTTCTATCTCCATCTCCTATTTACATCCCTTCAGTTCTGATTTTTCCTGTCCTGATGTCATGTAATATTTCAGAGTCTGTGCAACAAAACAATTCTGACTAGTAATAGGCAATAGAATAGGACATTTGGAAAGCTATTTCTCTCATCAGAAAGTTTAGTACTAGGTTCAGGAAAATCCACTGTCTAAGAAAAGGTCCTCTAGCAACCAGAAACATATGACCCAAAGCTCTGCTCTCTGGACTGGTTCTCCAAAGAACATAAAATCACATTTAAAGTCTTAGTCCTGATAGCCACAGCTCTCCATTGGATCTGCACAGGTTATCCAAGAAATTACTTCATCCTGCACAGCACTGACTGTTCATAACAGAAAAAAGGTAACTCCAGCATTAGGAATTAGACTTGAAAATGGTGAGAGTATCTGTGCATGGAGTCCCAAAACACATCAGCAACTCCAGGAAATGCATCTTTTCCAGCAAAAACATGATGGAATAAAAGGGGAGGGAAAACAACAACAGAACTCAACATACTTGCTTACTTGATTTATTTTTGTTCTCTTTGGCATGGATAACCTTTAAAGTGTCTAAGACTGGAGCCAGGCAGTAACTTCCAGAGTTTGATATTTTGTGTACATTTTTCAGAAATGTTTTCTGTATCTTTAAACAAAATAATTCTTTGTTATCAGGTCGTCCATACAATATTTATTATAAAAGAATTTATAACTTGATGTTCACAGAGGAAATGGGTTGTTGGTGGTGTGAGAACATTAAGTTATCAGCACCCGAATCCTTCTGAGGACAACGCTGATAGTTCCTTCCTCCTCAATCTTGGATCTCCTTGGATCCAATGGAGATTTTTATGTATTTCCTACATATTTTTATATCTTGCAATGGCCTACATTTCCATGTTACATCCAAATTCATTATATATGCTGCATTTTATGTATGTGAGATAAAATTTCTCTATTCTCTTTCTTACCACTGCAGCCACTTTTGTCCAGCTTGATTTTAAAGAAAAAAATAATGGCTGGGTTGTTTATAGCCATTGGATCTTCACTGCCAACCTGAGCTTTCTGTTAACATCCCATTCCTGTACTCATTTCCACCATGTGACCCTCAATTTCAAGGCTAGTACTATTGTACAAAGCCTGTATGTTTTGATACTGTGTTATTATGTTAGTCATAAATCTCATTCTACATGGAATACCTACTTGTTCCAACTATCTACATAAAATGTATGTCTGGATGATAAGCTAACAAAAGCAAAACAAAGTCAGCACAGCCACACAATGATTAACAAGCTTGCTGCTTGTTAATCATTGTATGGTATGCAATTTAAACATTGTATGGTATGCAATTACAACAATAGTGATAATTAAGTTTAAATGTTGGCCATCCTTTTTGGATGTTACAATAGAGTATTTTGATACCAGAAAGCTGTATGGAAAAGAAATGTTGAGTACTGTCATCATAGGTGGCATTTTGACTGCTACCTAAACTTAGCCTATGACAACCCTGAGCTATGCAGGGTACCTTGACTAAATTAAACAACAAAGAGCGAGCAAGAGTCCATAGGTGAAAAGAAAGATACTGTCAAATCATTAAGGAAATTGTTATGGAGCAGGACAGCTAGATGACGTTGCTTGTTGTCTGGTGACCAACTGATTTTATTGCTCTCTTTATGCTTAAGTAGATTGAACTTCTGTTTAGAAAGCAGAAAGAATGGTGGCAAAAAAGGCCATTTGGCTTCTCCAACATAAAGCAAGACTTCTTATTCACAGCACTTATACATTCTTCAATAGAAATGAAAGGAAAATAAAACAATTGAGACTGGTTGCAGCTCTCACTTATCCTACACAATCATTGTGACAGGAGGCTTATACATCTGTAAGGAATGTTTCTTTCTGAAATTTAACAGTTGTTTCCATGACACTGATGTCTATTGAACTGTGTTTATTTTTATTACATTGTGGAATTGTTATTCTGTTTTATACATTGGTAGCTTTTAGATGGATTGAAATTTTATATAAATTCTCTTATTTCACAAGCTGGAGATGAATGAGAAGAAGAAAGGGTAAGAGCAGTGTTATTGAAGTGTTTTATAACCTTCAGGCAAACATATAAAAAAAATAATTTAGGCTCCAAAATCAGTCACAGAATATATGTGCAGACCTTAAAATAAAAACACAAATAGACTGAAATGATGAAATAGATTGAAATTGATGAAAACACAAAATTGAAATAATAATCTCTTTCTTTACTGGTCTTTCTTTCCAGTGTATCCTTTTAGATGGCCATGGCCCTTAAACTGCTTGAAAAATGTCCTCTTGGTTACCTCAACTGGATTGGACTGTGGCATTGTCCTTCAGATGTCCTGAGACATGTTAGACTGGGACATGTCAAGGGGAAGTTGTAAAGTCAGGAGAGCTTCAAAGCTGAAGACGGTATCATTACACCAAGTTTTAACAACTGTTCAGGCGTATGTCAGTGGAATAAAGGACAGTAGTTCGGCTGGAAAAAATCTAAAAAGATCATCAAGTCCCGGAGCCTAACCACTCTGGGGCTAAACAAAAGTTAAAGCATGTTTTTGAGGTCATTAACCAAAAGCCTCTTGAACAGGCTGAGGAGTAGGACACCAGAAGGATATTGACATTAACTCTTTGATTGGTGGAATGGCTGACTGGGGCAAATCTTTAATCCATCAAAATCTGAAGGATTCTGAAATACAGAAGGATTTTCAAAGGTAAAATGATAACCTGGCTGTGGCACCTGCCTCTGCAAACTTACCAGTTTTAATTGCAGGAAAGGCATAGAAATAGCACTGAGACCTAGCAGATTATTCTTTGGCTGTTTGCCAACTACAAAGTATAAATGTAGTACCTAAGCTTTTAAATAGCGTGCAGGCATAAGACACTAGCTTACAAAGGATAAGAGTCTTGCACCTTATTCCTAACCTAATACACCATATATTATATTCATTCTTCCTTTTCTTTGTATCTGAATTAAATCTTAGGGCTGATATCAAGTTATTGGCATCCACATGTAGTGCTGAATTATAAAAAATATTTGTCACACCTGACTCTTACAGCTAAAACAAAGATGTTTTAAAAAATATGGCCCTCTGACTGTATAAGCTTATATCAACTTTTTTCCCCCTCTCTCCTGTGAAGCATGGCTTAGAAGTCACAGCCGGCACATTAGAAAAAAGAAATACAATAAAAATGAATAAAATATACTCTCATTCACAATTTCCTAGAGGCTCCTTGGTCGTTAATTGAAACTTTTGTCTACTTTATTGAACAATAAAAGTGACAGAAACTACTCTCAGGTGTCCTTCAGTATTAAAAAGAGGATAAAGGGTTCCTAGCAAAGGTGACAGAAATTAATGTGGTGAGCCCAGCTATCAAACATTTTGATATGTGAATTGCCTGATATTTCTATAATGCCTTCTTATGATTGGAAATGTTATCTCTTCTATTGAATCAATAGAAAATGTTAAAGCTCCGTGGAACCCCAATTACAAAATAAAGCTAGAAGGTTAACATCTGAGACCAGCAGAGATAGAAACAATTTCTATTGTCATACCTTTCTGACAAGTAAATGTCAGAAACATAACACCTTCCGCCAGGCTCAGTACAGAGCACATGTAAAAGAGTGATTGCAAGGCAGTCTCAAGTCAAATCACCTGTCATCTCAGCTTTGACATGGAATTACTTTTGTTTTATGCATCTATTAACCTTGAACTATCAGCATTTGTTTTAATGTTCTGGTCTGAAGTGACCTAAATGTACTTCTTTAATGCACTTCCTGCTGTAGCTAAAAGGGGGAAAGAACAGGGGGGAAAAACAAAAAATAACTATTAGGATGGGGAAAGCAAAGTCCATTTTGGTTCCTGTGGCCTGCCTATGAGTACAGCAGTCCATTTCCCAGCTCTCATCTTGTGGCAGACATCTCAGAGACTTATCTGGCAGAAAAGATGGGAGAATGGAGGGGTGTCAGTAGCATCTCACACAATGCCTCTGGCCTACATGGTGTACATCCCATTTCCTTTTTTTCACAGTGAGGCTAGAGGGGAGGAAAGACGACTACTAGAGGATGTAAAACCCTCCAGCTGCTGCAAAACAGGAACTCTCAGGGCTCCTAGGTAAGACAACAGTTGTATCACAACTTTATGAAAAAAGCCATGTCTGAAAAGAACATGTCTAAGCTCTTGAGTCAGGAAATGATATACAGATGATGTTGTTTTCTGACCAGTGCAAAACACAGTATTAAAATATTGGCTGGATATTAGAAAGTGAGGTTCTTAATGATTACACCAAAAGATCTCATTTGAGAGATTATCCCGGAATCAGCATACAAATCAGAATACAAATTTAAAAGAGTGGAAGTAACCATTGTCAAACATTCCTAAGCAGAGCAGAGAAAGACTTTCCATCTGTACATTTTACTCTGTGTTTCCCAGCCTAAATGCCCTGCAGTGTGAAGGAAAGACATGCTTCAACACCAGCTAAATAAGTTGTGACTAGGCTTCTCAGATGATTTGGACCATTTATTCCTTAAGGAACATGTTATTTTAAGCCAAGCTTTGCAAGATGACCACCTACGAAAATCCCTTTGTTTGGAAGATGCAGTCTTTTGAACATAAGCATTAACTTATTGCATGTATTACACGTTATAGGCTTGTTTAAATTAATCTCAGAGACTCTGTTGCCACAGGGTTTGGGCACCTTACACACTTTAATATGGCAATCCTTAACATTTTCTGAAAGGTAATTATTCTTACAGGAGTCTAAATTCCAGATGGCCAGTTCTTCAATGGCATGAATAACAGTAAGATGCCACTTCAAGACACTGAGTTGCAGGTATCTAAATATCATTTTGAAATCTAACCTAGATAGAAAGGCCAAACCTTTATACAGATTAAATATACTGAGAAGTGTGTAGTGGAGTTTTCTAAAGCATCAAAGTAGTGTTTAGTGTTCATTTTAAACAGCCATTCCTCAGGTGGAGAAGAATTTCCAGTCAGAGAACTGGACACTAAAATACATTGTAATTATTTTTATTTCAACTACCATCATCATTCTTTTTACACTTAACCAACACCATAGAGAAGAAGTTTCTCCATTACAAACAGTACACAGAATTTTGGTGGTCCTGCAATATCTCTTATATGTGACTTTCCGGGGTTAAAACTGTGCTTGGCACAACCTCTTCTCTTTCCTGTCTTTGTCTCCTTTAAGGGTAAAATGATTAGGACACTGTTCTCCTAAGCTCTAGGGGACCAGCATGAACATGAATATGGGCCTGAGACATAATTCAGATTCCCAATTATTTAATAGTGTATAAGGCAGAGATTATTGCTTGCTTATTTTCATTATTTTAGAGTTATCCCCGTGAATTCAATAATTTTGTGTAAATTTAAAAAATCATAGATGAAGTTTGGTCAACCATGAAAATGGAAATATGTAAGCTTGCTGCAGCTTGATGCCCACATGTATTTATAATTAGTTGCTTCTAAGAGTTAGGAACTCAGTCTTGATGCAGTGAATATTTTTTATTATTATTATTATTATTATTATTATTATTATTATTATTGGAGATTGATCTGTCATCTAGAGAATAATCAAAGGGTGTATAGATTCCTCTATTTAAGGGACATGCCCTCTGGGGAATGCCATCACCATGGCACATGTAAAGTGGAAGACTCACATATACTGGGAGAATGATGTTTGTACTTTTTTAGCAAATGGTGTACTGAATTGTAAAAGTCTGAAAGACAATTATGTTGTGTCAGGTTTTGTGAATATTAATTCATAGGGCTGGGCTGAAGTGGCTCAGCTGGGAGAGCGTTAGACTGAAGATCTAAAGGCTCCTGGTTCAAGCCCAGGCTTTAGCAGTGTTTTGGGGGTTCCATCTCTGAGCTCATCAGTACAGGAGAGACATGGACATACTGGATAGAGTCCAGTGAAGGGCTATATAAGATGGTCAGGTGACTGGAGTGCCTCTCATATGAGGAAAGGCTGAGAGAGCTGGGACCGTTCAGCCAGGAAAAGAGAGAGCTCTGTGGGGGAATCTTATCAGTCTATAAATACCTTGTGGGATGGTGCCCAGTGACAGGACAAGGGGCAATGGGCACAAACTGAAGCAGAGGAAAGTCCCTCTGAATACCAGGAAACACCTTATTGTGCGTATGATGGATCACTGGAACAGGTTGCCCAGAGAGGTTGTGGAGTCTTGTTATTCTGTGATCCCAGGATAATACATCCTCAAAGATCCACCATCATTATAAATCTAGAATATTGATGCATTTATGTGTCTTTTTATTTACCCCAATTGAGCTATTGTGGCATATACACATTGTTAAAAAAAAAAAAAAAGAAGAATCAGGCCATTAATATAGTCACAGTTGTAGTTGCATTTTTATTCATTCAATGCCCCAAAATGTGAAGTTAACAGCTTGTTATGTGGGTGTACATTAATAAGCACAATGGGGGTTCATAATAGAGCTTCTAGGTGCTAATGCAATATGAATTCATGAATTAATAATTGCCATTAATTAAATCTACAACCGAATATCACCCAACAATGACTAACATAGGAAGAAAAGTCTCAGCAGCCTCTCTGTCACACCTCGCTTGTGGCTGTTTCTAGGAATTTTTCATAGTCTGAGGGAATAAAGTTTAGTGGAGGGAAAAGAAAAAGGTGAGGTATAGAAAAACAGTCCCTTCAGAAGGGAATGAATTATTGAAATTCAGACAGAAGTAAGAGGAAACACAGGAAGACAAAGTCACTGTGAAACTCCAACAGGGAAAAAAGCCCAGATGGCCTATGGAAATGATAAAATTAAGTCTTAAATTGATAGTGATACTAAACTTGGGACTTGATTATCCTGACAGATGTGCAGACGACTGCCATTGACTTCAATAGGAGGTGTGTGTGTGATGGGGAAGTCAGACTTTAGAACTGCTGAACTGTGTTCAGATAAGGAGAGTGAACCTGAGGAATGACAACCTCTAGGTAAAAACGGTAACTTCAACTTTATTTGACTGAAAATGTGAAAAAATGTGAGTGACTAAATGGCTGAAAAAATGTGAGTGACTAAGATGTTTTCACTAAGAAAAAATAAATATATAAATAAAATGTAAATAAGAGGAAGTCTGTTACCTGGTGAAAGGTTATAGAAATTTCATGGAGAATCAGTTCCCTCTTCCACCTTCCCATTCTCCTCCTACAAAGTATTGTTAAACACCAGTTACATTTAATTTAATTACACTGGTGTGAGTGTAAAGTAACTCGAGAAAGTACAGTGATTTTACACCAGTTTGTACCAGCTTTATTGAGATGCAGATCCAGCTTGAGGGGTGTAAAGAAATATGAGATGATAACATAAAATGACTAAAAAGGGTCTTGTCTGAAAACATGAACAATAATTCTATGATTGAAAGGATGTGAACATTATAGCAACTTTAAGGGCTATTAAGCCAGTTCCTATGTGAATCTGTAGTGTGAATTGTATAAGCATTTGGAATGTGTTGATGATAAAGGGATTCATAAAAGTTGTTATGCTGATTTTATGTTGATGGATGTTAGAATATAAGGTGAATTATTAACCACAGGAAAGTGAGACTAATGTTTAAGTGCTGTGATATATGTGTAATTGAAAGCAATTTCTTATATAGAACAAGGAGATTGTGGGCATAAGTGAAACAAACTTTGAATAAAATACAGGTGAAGTGGAATCTGTTGGGTGTTCAGAGCTAGGAAACAAAGGGAAAATAAACTTGCCTGAAAAACAAATATTACTACTAGAAATAAATAATTTGCATTTATATAGAAACTTCTATTCAGACAAAGCCCAAAGCAAGTTACCCACTTGCTAAAGCATTTATAAATAATGCTGTATACATAGTAATGCATATACAATACCTTTTTTTCTAGGGATCACGTTTTTCTTGCAGATATATTTTCAGTCATATAGCACTCCAGTAAGACCAATATGATTGTTTACCTCTTAAGAGGGGCACAGTGAAGAAGTCAGAGGTTAACCAGCTTTGTCCTGATTCTGCTGAAGTCAATAGCACACCTTTGTTAAAAAGAGTTGGGTAAACAGATATGGACTGTTTCTCTGAAACCAGTACAAATACTGGTGTTCACTCTTCTGCCTAAAGGAGTCAAAACCTGGAAGTAAATGACATATTAAGTATACAGTAATCACCAGAAGAAGACACAAGAGTCCTGTTTTTCAGTCTTCTTTGTCTGTATAGAGTTTCATATGCCTGATTTTCTATTTCCTCACAGTAGTGATCCTGACTGATAACATCAAGGATTTGTACCTTAGAAAACCAGGTTACTGGCAAACAGTCCTTTAGGATATATTGATGGGAAAGCTACAAATATGGGGCTACATCCTATATATGCTGGTGTATGACTGACAGCCAACAGAGGTTCTTTCAGCTATGGACAGAATGAATATTTCAGCCATCTGATGAGCAGCAATAGAATATTGGACCTGCTGATAAATGGTGGTGTTGCAGCAATTTTTTAATTAGTAAGAATTTGAAATGACTGGCATAATCATGTCTCATGAGCACTGTAACCATCATGAATTAATTTGAGTAAATACTATGTACAGCATCATGTATTCTTTACCAAAAGATATGGGGTTAGTATAAATTCCAAATCTCTGTGAAATCTACTTCTAATCGGAGCCTAAACAAGAGGTGTATGAAGTTACAGTAATTTAGCTAAGGCTCTGACCTAAAACCTGCACATATGATGTTAATAATGTATTTTTTTTTTCTGATGATGAAATATCCTTGAATTGTTATACTCATTCTATACCACTATTTAGCTTTGATGATTTTACTGAAATTTAAGATACAAGGTTTATACTTAATCCCAGTATAGGAAACTGCTTTTTGCTAGAACATACAGAAGAAAAAGAAAAAAAAAAAAAAAAAAAGTGGGGAAAATAGCCCAAATAAACCATTAGTTTGATGTAATACATGTAGGGCAGAGGAAACACCTTTGAAGGATAAGACATTTAAACAAACACGCAAACAAACAAAACAAACAAAACAAAAACAGTCAGTTAAGTGATTAAGTAATGTAACGAGTGACTTCTTCATTCTACTTAGAAAAGACTTAATGCTGGTGCTTCGTTTTAACAGTTATTTGAAATAAAATTATCCAAGAAGCATGAAAATATTTATAATAGATTAAAGCAGTAGTTTAAGTAGAAAGATCAAAGTCAGATAGTAAGCATTTTACCTATATTGTTCTAAGTCCCATTTAACATCAGTCAGTAGGGGATGCAAGCCCAGATACTACAATTTTTCTAGAAATTAAACTGTTATTTTTTATTTTTGGTCAAAGTTAGAGTTTTGTATTTTTTTCAACTGATTTTAATAAAAGGTTGCCATTTTTTTCTTTCTTTTGTTTCTTTCCCTTCTCCTTCTCTACGTGCAACCAGGAAGAAAAAAAGAAAAAAAGAAAAAAGAAAAAAAGAAAAAAAAAAAGGCAGAAAAAGAAAAAGATGACCCAGAGTTATTGATGTTTGGACTAGAACCTCTGGGATTTTTAGTACTTCACTAAGCTAAGCTAACAGTTTTTGTCCTTTTAGCATACACCTATTTTTTCCCCATTAATTATCTTGACAGTGAAATAAAGGCTTTTGCACTGTGCATTACTGCATATTGTTTAGACACTGGTGAATGGGATCAACCTTTTATTCAATCTCAATAATGACAATACATACTTAGTCTCTCCCATAAGATTCACCTCTTTGGAAATATATGTCAATTAAACTTTTGAGGCTGATCCACTTATCAGAGCTACCAGTTGTTTCAAAGGGGGGGACACCAGTAGGAACATGGAGATACTCCAGACCACACCATCCTCAGATCTGTAGAAAATCAAACTGGTAAGAACATATACCATTCCATGATCAGCAAAACTAATTAATACTCTTTTCCCATAAGTGTTCCTCTTGTTGTAAGCTGAATTTGGCACAGATTCAGTCTCTAGTGAATTTCCCTAAATATTTCCCTAAATCCACTGTATTTATGGATTCTCTGGAACTAAATGAGGATCACAATGCTGCAGCTTTACCTTTACTAAGGTATATTTCACAGGTCTGTTTCTTTATATAGCCACCTACTTTCATGAAATGTATAGGAAATTAGCTAAATTCAGATTCTATATTTGGATTGATTTGCTCAGAGATTCTGAAGTCAACAGGGAAGTCAACAGATGTATGCAGATGCAGGGACAAGAAAAAATCACTAAAAATACAAAAACAAAGGAACTGCTAATTATCTAGATTTTTACTAATATCAGAAATTATTTTGCATTCTTTGAAGTTGTGTTCTATTTTGTTGTAGTTGTGGTTGTTGTTTGTTTGTTTGTCTATTTTATTCTTGCCAGTCCTGGGTAATGGTCACAATTCAGAGACGAGAAATCAAAGCATAAAATATTCAGAGGTTGCACATGGTCAACCAGGAAAGACATATGAAGCCATGCCTGTGCCTTCAGCACAAGAATGCTATTGATTGAATGATACAAGAAAATTATCATGAGAAGTAGATGACCTCTTTTGCAGTCCTGCTACCTTTCACTTCTTCCACCAGACCACATCCCAAGCAGAGCTACAGGCTGGGAGATGAGTGGTTGGAGAGCTGCCAGGCGGAGAAGGACCTGGGAGTGATGGTTCATAGTCGGCTGAATATGAGCCAGCAGTGTGCTCACATGGCCAAGAAGGCCAACGGCATCCTGGCTTGCATAAGAAACAGTGTGAGCAGCAGGGCTAGGGAGGTGATCGTCCCCCTGTACTCAGCTCTGGTGAGGCCGCACCTCGAGTACTGTGTTCAGTTTTGGGCCCCTCGCTACAAGAAGGACATTGAGGTGCTTGAGCACGTCCAGAGAAGGGTGATGAAGCTGGTGAGGGGCCTGGAGAACAGGTCCTACGAGGAGCGGCTGAGGGAGCTGGGCTTGTTCAGCCTGGAGAAAAGGAGGCTCAGGGGCAACCTTATCGCTTTCTACAGGTACCTTAAAGGAGGCTGTAGCAAGGTGGGGGTTGGTCTATTCTCCCACGTGCCTGGTGACAGGACGAGGGGGAATGGGCTTAAGTTGCATCAGGGGAGTTTTAGGTTGGATGTTAGGAAGAACTTCTTTACCGAAAGGGTTGTTAGACATTGGAACAGGCTGCCCAGGGAAGTGGTAGAGTCACCATCCCTGGAGGTCTTTAAAAGACGTTTAGATGTAGAGCTTAGGGATATGGTTTAGTGGGGACTGTTAGCGTTAGGTCAGAGGTTGGACTCGATGATCTTGAGGTCTCTTCCAACCTAGAAATTCTGTGATTCTGTGAACCAAGGTCCCATAGAGATTATAATGCTGATGTCCTGAGAGCCAGAGCTGGAACTCACCTGCACAAAATCTACCATAAACTATAGTTGACATCTGTGAATGTTCAGTATAATGAATATTTAGAAGATGCTATAATCTGAATTGCAGTCTAGGAAAAACAAAAAACAAAAGCAACTAAACAACAACAACAAAACACTGCCAGCCTCTCTAAAAACAACAGCTACCCCTCCTTCCATGCCCTGCCATCCCCCCAGAAAATCCAAGCCCTCAAAACTCCAACAACAACCAATAACAAAACTTATTTGCAGGCCTTGGGTGAAATGAGAGATGCCTCAGGAAATGGTGTGGAAAATAGAAACATGTTTTATTTATAATCAGCTCAGGGCATGTTAGTTTTAGGAGGTTTCTTTGACATGAGTCTTTTTTATTCTGTCATATACAAAATGGCTCACTGAAGATTTCTTTTTCTCCTCTTCCACTTTCTCTCTTTCTCTCCTTTTTCATTCCTTACATGAATGCTTCTTTACATACAGCTAAATGAATGTTATCAGAGAGAATTTTGAAAAGAGAACCGGTTCATCCAGATTGAATAAATTTATATGGGATGTGGGAATGTGAAGGAGATTTATGGTAGTTAGGTACCCAATTCATATTTTCCAATCTGGTACAAACAGAGGTAAGCTGAGTGAAGTCTGTGATAGCACTTACAGATTTCCTGGAATCCCTTTAAATTTCAAACCTACTACAACTTAGAAAGCAGTAATACCATGAAGAAGTAATTTCTTCACTGTAAATGCAGAAGTATTCTGGGATTTGGTGTATTCCTTTCCTTACAACAAGGTCCTGTCAATGCAGGAGCTAATTGAACTCACTCTTCTCTTCATTTGTTCTTTGGTGTTCCATCTTACAATTACCTGTCTTCTGCACTGTGAAAATATTTATTTGACACAATTAAAATAAAAGAATTAATATTTTATTTTATTTTTAGCTTAAAATTGTCATATTTTTAAACTCTTTTTTTTTTTTTTTCACACAATAAGTTGATTGATATGTTATTATTACTTTTATTTATTTATTTATTTATTTATTTATTTATTTATTTATTTATTTAATAAAGCTATTCAGCCTTGACCTACTTGATAATAAGATTCTGTTTTCATCAGAGTATTTATCACAACAGCTACCCAAGCTATTTTGATTGTCTTAAATTAGTAGTTTAGTTTAGTTGAGTTGAGTTTACTTTAGTTTAGGTATTTTCTTGTATTTTAAGTAGAAATATCATTTATTGTCTCACATGCCATGCTGTTAATGCACAGGCAGAAAGGCTGGTGATGAAAAATTCTAGACACCAGTATTTCAAATGATGGATGGAGCTATCTAGACTACCAGGAGTTTGGCTGCCCCAGGTGTCACATCCAGGAATGAGAAAGGTGGAGGTAAATGGTGGAGATCAGAAGAAGAGGGGTTAAATTTCATTCCTTGCCTTTGATTCTGTGCCAACCACAATTTCAACTCTGTGTCCTACAGGTCTGCTCTGAGAAAGACTCAGATAAATTATTTTACTTATATGACTGGCATTTGGCCTTGAACTATACCTCTTAACTTTAAGGCACCTCAGCAGTGTGGATGCCCAATATGGAATCAGTGCAGTGTTTCAGTATGAAACTGGTAAGAGTGGTCTTGAGTTGTTATTCATCTTGAATAAAGAGAAGTTAAAATATCACCACAGAAACCATATAAAATAACACAGCAATTACACAAATTAAAATCTCAATAGAGTCAACCCTGAAGACCAATTCTAGTTACCTTAAATTGGACATTTTTCCCTTCAATGCAATTACATTCGCAACTCATAAATAATAATAATATATAAAAAAAAACCTTTTGAACTAAAAAGTAACACTCCTGCTGTGGGTATCAACAATTTATTATTGAAAACTGGAAAACTGAACCTTTCATTTTCCTTGTAAATACTGGCTTAGATGAATTTATATCTTCCAAAGAAGATCATTCCATGAAAATTCCCACTCTGCTCTTGGTCTAGACTCCAAGAAGTGACTGACTTGCGGCAAGGTGATCTGCACCGTCATGTCTTTCCAATTGTCTGGTTTCTGAACAGTAATATGGGTGTTTTAGAGAGCAAAGGATGTACTATGTCAGAGGCAGATCTCAGTGACCGGAGATGGATCAAATGTGCTATGTAGAACTGCAAGTATAGAGATACCTGGAAAATATCATAAGATTTAAGAAAAAGTCTGTTGTGTGCTAAAATAGACTGCCACTGCATAAACAGAGATATTGAGATGGACAGCAGTTCTCATGGGATTCATTAACATGAGCTCTAGCATCTGAAAACAAAATATTCAGGACTGGACTAGTCATTTTATAGGCATTCTAGTTATTGAAAAGAAAGCAGCATGAACAATTAACCATTACCATAGCCTGTCTTGGAGACCTATCTTAAAAGGGGATGAATAATCTCCCTCTACAGAAACAGAGGGGTTGTATGACAGCTTACTCAGACATACATGTACATCAAAGGGGATGTATTTCTCTATTTGACCAACAGAATCACAGAATCACAAGGTGGTTGAGGTTGGAGGTCTCCCTCTGGAGATCATCTAGCCCAACCTCCCTGCTCAAGCAGGGTCCACTACAGCATGTCACACAGGTTTGTGACCAGACAACTTTTGAATTTCTCTAGGGAAGGAGAATCCACAACCTCTCTTGGCAACCCGTTTCTGTGTTCAGTCATCCTCACACTAAAGTTTTTCCTTATGATTTCCCTTTAGTGAATCCATGCTGACTACTCCTTGTTGTCTTCTACATGCTTAGAGATGGCCTCCAGGATGAACTGTTCCATCACTTTCCTAGAAATTGAGGTAAGAATGACTCACCTGTAGTTCTCCGGGTCTTCCTCCTTAACTTCTTCCCCTTTTTGAAGACAGGGGTGACATTTACTCTCTCCCTCTCTCTTTTTTTTTTATTTATTTTTACTATTTATTTATTTATTTTTATTTATTTTTTATTTTTTCAATCCTCAGACACCTCTCTTGATTGTCATGACCCTTCAAACATGACTGAGAGTGACTTAGGAATGATGTCCACCAGGTCCCCTCAGCAGTTGTGGATGCATTCCAGAGGACTTGTGGAGGCCAAGTGTGGACTTGTGGAGGCCTAAATGATCTCTAACCCAATCCTCCTCAATGAAGGAAAAATCTTCCTTTCTCAAGCCTTTCTCTCTTGTCTCCTGGGTCAGGTATTCCTGAGGGCTGACCTTGGCAGTGAAGACTGAAGCATAGAAGACAGTTGAGTGTCTCTGCCTTCTCTGTGTCCTACATTGCCAGGGTCCCAACTTCATTCAATAGTAGGTTCATATTTCCTCTAGTTCCTCTTCTTATTGTCCTTGAAATCCTTAGCCTTATTTAATTCCAAGAAGACTTTGGTCTCCCTCATCATATTTCTGCATGCTCTGACAATGTTCTTATATTGCTCCCAGTTGGCATGTTCCTCTTTCTATGTCCTGTACACCTCTTGCTTATGTCTGAGTTTTCTCAGGAGTTCCTTGTTCATCCATGCAGGCCTCCTGCCCCCTTTGCTTGATTGCATAGGGATGCACTGTTCTTGAACAAGGAGGAAGTTATCCTTGAATATTAACCATCTCTTAGACCCCTTTTCCTTCTAACACAAATTCCCATGGTTCTCATGGATTCTTCCCACAAAGTCCCTGAAGAGGCCAGACTTTAGCTCTTCTAAAGTCCAGAATTGCAATCTTACTTTTGTCTTGCTTCCTCCTCATGGTATCTCGAACTCCAGGAGTTCAGTAACTACAAGGTAGCTGTAGCCAAGGTTGCCCCCAACCTTTAAATCTCCAACAAGTCCTTCCTTGTCTATGAACACAAGGTCCAGCACCACACCTTTGTTCACAGGGTCCTCCATCACCCATGCTGCAAACTTATCATCAGCCTTTTCCAGGAACATCCTAGATTGTTTGTGTCTTGCTTTGTTGCTCCTGCTTATCTCATGAGCTATATTTACTTCATGTCCTTTGACTATAATGGCATCTTAGTTTTCTGTCAGTTCAGCTGTAGTCACATCCTTATTAAAATCTACATCTGAGTGTCTTAATTTGTGAGCTGACTCCTAAACATCATTTGAAGACGCTGAAGTTCAGGTAGGTGAACCATTTCACTCCTCCCAAAGTCTTCAACAGCACACTGAGTAAAGCCTTTTCTATTGTGTTGCTGCTCCAAATGAAAAACAACTTGTTGATCTTAATGTAGTTTTAATCAGACAAGATATACCAAGATACACCTGTGAACTGGTAATTACTGGATATGTATTCTCAGGAGAAGACCTATCAGAAGAAAAAGCCCAAAACTGAATAGGCCTTGTCTATGACTTAAGGGCAAACTTGGAGGCCATGGTTGGGGCTTTTTGGAAGAAAAGACTTTGTCATTAGTCTGGTTCTGTTCTTTAAATGGAATAATCACAATTGTTTCCAAAGCTGGGAAGCCAAGATGATGGCTTTCATAAGCATGAAATTTACTCATAAACTTACAAAAGGAACCTGAACACCAAGAAATATAAGCCTAAAAAAGGAACATTACAGTCACCAAGAGTATCATCATAAAATATTGAATGGTCTTTTGTAGCCTCCAAGATATATGCTTGCTCAGTGGACTAGATTTCATTCTGAATTAAAAAACTACAACACAAATTGCATTTAGAGATTACTTTTCTCTCTATATTTATGTTATTGCAATTTGCAGTGTCCTGTACAGTGTATATCTATGTACTGGTTATGGGGTAGTAAGCACTGTCCATCATATCTCACAAGAATCATGTTTCTTTATATTAGTATTTTCATCACTGAAATGCCATACAGACAGCACACTCACCTGGCCTCATGAGAAAACTGCAAGGCTTTGAATAGACGTGTGGAGGTGAAACTGAACCATACCTTTTTTTGTGACCATGTATAGAAGAAGCCTTACTTAGATAGAATCTATCTTATAGCCACCAAATCTGACTGAAATGGGAAGGAAGTTCTGAAAGGATTAATGACATGTAATTTATACTTTGATTAGTACTGTATAAATGTTTAAGGGAAAGGAAGGAATTCTACAGTGTTTACTCAAAACTAAGGGATCTATTTCAGTTGTCACTAACCAGCACAGCATACTACATGCTTCTTTTTGGCCCCTTGCCTAAGGAAAAGGGCTCTTGAAATGCCTCTCAAGGCAACAGTTCACTACTTTTGGGCTTCTGCGTGAAAGCCAACACCAAGCCTGCAGAAAACTAAAACTGGGGTTCTGATCTCATTTTGTCTAAAGGTGGAGTACAATCAATTCATCTGTTCCATATTGGAAAGAATACCAGTGGTAGAGACTATTCCTGGTGCTCACAGAAGCCTCAGCCTTGTAACTCTGCTTGGGAATGCCCATGGGAGCTGTGGAAGAAAGCAAATACTAGCATAATGTCTCAGAGGCACATGAAAAACTGCTCAGCAGAGAACATTCACGGAACTTCTGTCACTTTCAGCAAAAGGAAATTGTGCAGATAAAAGTCCTTGCTATACCTTGAAAATGAGTCATATCCATTCTCCACTGAGGTTAACATCACAGAATTTACTGCAACATAGCCAAAATTATATCCTCTCACAGTCAGGACATGTTACCCTGTCTTGCGTAGATTTCCACTCTGAAGTGAAAACCAGGGAGCCCACAGACATCTGTGGACAGCACTGGGAGCTTAACAGCCATCTCTGAAGGCAACTGTGCCTGAACTTTGAGAAACGTGCTTGATTAATGGTGGTTATTGCTATTTCAGGTTAGCAAAAATGGCATCAAATCGTGATTTCTTACTTCCAGGTTATGACAAAGAGGTCTAGCTACAGAACGTTACTCAATATAAATAGGCATCCTTCTGTACCATAGATAATAATATGTCAGGTGGCATACTAAGGCTGAAACTCCTTGCATACTAACTGTAAGCAGCATTTATCATTCACACTTAATATTCGTGTTGTTAGATCTACATGTAAGTATATTTGCCTTGTTGCAACAGACGGACAAATAGATGGAACTATATTTGCATGGAGACCTAGAAATAAATTAGCATTATCTGGCTGTTTGGTCACAAGTGTGAATTACAAGAAGTATCTCTACACATAAAGAGGGCCAGAGAAAAAACACCCAAGAAAGAAAACTGTTCTCTTCTCTCTGCAAGAAGCCTGGAAGATACCTGAACCAGTTTTCCACTGGGGGTGCAGCAAAAACTGGCACATTTTATTTGACCAGTGGAGCAAGCACAGCTGTAATGGGAGATTTTAACATACCTAATACCTCCCCATTTTGCACTGCATCCTCCGAGCTGAGGTGGCTCAAACACTGCTGACACAGCCCTGTAGTCCCTTTCTCTGGGCAGCAGCAGCAACAGGTGGTGTGGCTGGAGCACATTGACTCCATTTGGATCAGAGTATTTTTAGGGGTGAGTTCAGGTTCACCCTCATTTTAGTCCTTGGTTATATGGGTTCTGACTGCTGCTCAGATCCTCTTTGTGTACCAGTGCACTCTGCCCCAGGCAGCTCTTGCCTGCAATGATTTGTTTGTCTTCCAATAGACTGTTTTTACTTGTTTTTTATTTTGTGGTAATAGTGTCTCTACACTCAAGCATCAGGCCACCCAACACTCCAGAGGCTGCTGCAGCACTGTCTGGCTGATGTCCTTGTCTGAGGTACTCTGGTGACTGTAGCAGTGGTGGGAAAAGAGAAGATGTCTAGCAAGTTAATAAGTCTCACTTCTTACAGCATCCAATATTTTGTATCAGTGTCATTTGAAAGGATATCACTTTGTGAGATTGATCCAAGGCTGGCATGAAGAATATGCACTCAAATCTCTTTTAGAAAGATTTATAATATTAACCTCAGGCTATTTTTAAGTCACCGTTGATCTTTATAGAAGCAGTGCTGAGATTCATTTGTTTTCCAGCTGGCAGAAAGTCTCTGTTACCTTTTGTAAGCTGGTATTGAACAATTTGGCTTTGGGTCAAACTGGTTTAACGAACTGTCTAGAGTTCAAACTTCATGCTGCCATTTGCAGATGTTCAATAGTGAGTCTGTTTTAACAAACGGAGTTCATTAATATTTGTGGCTAAAAAGCCTTCATAACATTGATGTGCAAGTGTCTGCAGTAAATCTTTTAAGAAGCTTAAGTCTTCTTTATGTAAATGCATAAGGTCTGATTTGCCTCTTGCTTACACTACTGGTTTCATGTGACATTCCACATTTTTTTTTTATTATTATTTTTTTTCCCTCCTGGAAGGTCTGATGACGGAATCATGCCTACAGATTAAAATCCATTTTTTTGAAACCTTGTGCAAGTATTCTTTGGAATGCAAGACACATAAAATCATCTTCATTTTCTGTATATGTAAATGATTCACCTGTAAGTGATTTTAAGTCCTTATAAATCTAATACAGACTTATAACTTCAAAACATATTGCATAAGGTATTATAGCTTTTCTATAGAAGCTATCACAGTATTTGATAGGAGTTACTCTTTCATAACTGATTATGATTGCATTTTTTATATTACATTATTTTCTTCAGAGAAGATTATCTGTACAGACTTAGGAACAACTTCTGTATTGTAATCATCTTAAGCCATTCAAATATGTTGAAAGTTGTTCTAACAAGGAAAATTAAATATTGTTGTTCTTGTTTATAGCAGTTAAGACACAAGGCAGAAGGGCTTAGAAATATAAATATATAGAAATATAAAATATAGGTTAAACAGTAAGGCTAGTGGGGAATATTTAAACAGTAAATGTAAATAAGCAGTTGGACGGGGGATAGGGGTAGTTGATCCAGCCCTGTGACAAGAGAATGTTGTAGTGACCTCTCATGAGTTGTTGTTTTTTTTTTTTTTCATCCCAGTCATCCATAAGTATATAGCTTGGGTGAAATTGTTGCAGAAAAGTCAATATAATTTAATAAAGAGGAAACAAATCAAGTTCTATGGACAATTTGGCTCTGATTCTGTTTTTTAAGGTGAAAAACAAACAAACAAACAAACAGAAACAACAGAATGAACGCATTTCTACTTTTAGATCTTTTTCACTGCAAAAATCTAACATAACAGCCTTTGTCATTTAAAAGACAAGACTTTTCTCCATTTACCATGCCTATTTCTACAGGCTATTTGTAGTCTTGATTTTTTTTTTTTTATTATTATTATTTTTATTTTTAGATAATGGAAAGAACTTTTGGAGAATCTATCCATCACTTGTAATCGCAGAATGGTTTGGATTAGAAGAAACCTTAAAGAAACCCAGTTCCAGCCTCCCTGCCATGGGCAGGTACACCTCCCACCAGACGAGGTTGCCCAAAGCCCCATCCAGCCTGGTCTTGAACACCTCCAGGTATGGGGTATTCACAGCTTCTTTGAGGAACCTGTGCCAG
Organism: Aythya marila; assembly: GCF_965140915.1. NCBI lineage: Eukaryota > Metazoa > Chordata > Aves > Anseriformes > Anatidae > Aythya > Aythya marila. The sequence goes on along the minus strand of NC_139080.1, from coordinate 5,986,482 downwards.
TGCCTCACCAATTTCACAGCAAATAATTTATTCTAGTGTCTAATCTAAATCTGCTCCTCTTTTAGGTTAAAACTAAACCCATGTTTAGTTTTACTAAACTACTACTACCCATGTAGTGACATCACCATACTCCCTGACAGAAGGTCCCTCCCCAGCTTTCCTTTGGGCCCCCCTTAGGTATTGGAAGGCTGCTATATGGTTTCCCCACACCTTTCTCTCTTGCAGGCTGAACATCTCCAACTCCCTCAGCCTGTCTACATAGGAGAGGTGCTCCAATCTTCGACCATCCTCGTGGCCCTCCTCTGGACTTGTTCTAATATGTCCATGTCTTTCTTGTGCTGGGGGACCCAGAGATTAAATTTTATTTTTTATTTTTTATGAATTAGTGTTGTTTTATTTAGCTGTTCAAGTAATTAATGAGTAAATATCTAATAAAAATGAGTGACCAGGATGGCAATGACATTTTAAAATGTGATCTGTCAAAGGAAAACCCTTCTAGAGAATGAAAAGTCCTAGGAATGCTTACATATATCTGAAGATAGTTTCAGCCTATTTAGTTGAGAAAATGACTTCTTTCTCCATAGTGTATTTTGGAAATGTGATGTGTTTAGGTAGTGATTTCTATGACCTTAAAACAGCCTTTACTGTCTTGGAACTGCAGGCTACTCAGCACATCTTGACTACTGGCTTGCTCTTTAGACGCTCCAATGATACCACATATGCTCATTCAGCTACTTCTTGCTGAGTTTCTTTTATTTCCTTTTTTTTTTTTTTTTTTTTTTTTTTTTTTTTTTTATTTGGCTGACTGCAAACACTATGTAGTTTAGCTTCCCTACCAAGACTTTGAAATGACTAATTCCTGCAACATATTTCAACACATCCTTAACTGCTAATTGAAGTCTGTGCACAAGGCGGTGAATGGTACGCACCGATGGGAACCTCTCTTGCAATAATGTGCCGAATCCGCTCTTTATCTCATTCATTGCTGACGTCTCGTCTGTTGCAAGTCCAATCAATTTTTGTAGCTTTAAAAGATATGTCCTCTGTTAACTTTCTATATGCCAAAAAAATGACGATGGAAAATTAAGCATTACCTTTGCAGCAATGAAACTTGATTGCTTCCAGAAGACTCAGGGAAAAAATGTTGTTGACATTTTTTTTTTACTTCCAGTCTCTGCATGGCAATAAGGTATGATGGCTGATTTATCAAAGAGAGTGTTCTCATCAAGCAGGAGAGTGAGAGAGAAAGTTCACGTCGCACAAAATGAGCTGCTAATTTCTTTTCCATTTCACTGACAATATGGTATTCGAGCAGCTGTGATTAGAACAATGGATGTTTCCAAACTGTGCTCCATTTAACTCGTGCAACTCTGCAAGGTCACACAGTGGGAGAAGGAACTAAAGACATTTTAAAAAAATTTTCCTTTTTCCTTCCCTTTAATTCCCCTCTCTCCCTCCTCCTCCCTCCCCCCCCCCCCCCATCACCTTTCCCACCCACTCTTTATTTTTTCCTTTAAAGTCAGAGAAAGGAAAGGCAGGCTTACTGAAGATGGGGAACTGGTGGAGATGTCTCAAAGCAATGTCTGGATTCCTCTGTTTTCAAGTTAGTTAAGAAAACTTGAAACTGCCGAAGAACAAACATTTATAAATTGAATTTAAGAATTTGGAACCCATGAAGTCTGACACAGTCAACAAGTGTCATTTTTTGGTTCTTGTTTACTGATTTGACCAAAATTCATTTTAGGCCCCCAGACTAACAGATGGTGATTAAGAAGGATAACTTAATTTTGAGGGTGGACTTCTAGGATTTGGGAGACTGCTGTCAGTTTCTTCTTTTTCCAACATTTTTTTTCTTTTTCCATATAATCATAAAGGTTGGAAAAGACATCCAGGATCATCTGAGCCAACTGTCTCATCGGGTCCAACCATCATCTTCCAAAATACCTTTGCCTCTGCCTCAGTTTCTCAGTTCTCAATGGTGTAATGATATTTATGTTTATCTCTGGATATTCTGAGATTTAATACATTAAAGATCCTGTGGTATTTAGAGAATAAATAGGGCTATGCAAGTATTTGTGATAAAGCCTTTTACAGAGCCTATCTTTTGCTACAGCTAACTCAACAGGCAGGTGATAAATGTTCTGTCTTCTTGATTTTGCTCCCTTCACTGCAGTTCACTTCATTTCAGTTTCAGGATTTGATTCTTTGCCTTCAGTGCTGGCTTTACATCAACATTGTCTTAGATGGAATTACATCTCTTCTATTCTGGTGAAGTAAAAGCAATGATTTTCATATTCTGTCTGTGATAAGTACTTTGAAGTTTGTTTTGCTGTTATAGTTACATTAATCCATGTAAGATGAAAAACGTTTTCCAAATGATTTATCACACAATGTCTATATCTGTACTTAAACTGCATTCCAAAACCCCTGTTCCTTGCAATTAACAATGGACAGTGGAGTTTCTACATTCATTATGTTGTACTACAATCTAGACAGCAGGAATGTCAGACTCCTTCGGGATATGTATTTCATCTCCATCAGTTTTGATGGATTCTTCATCTCCTTTCTGATCTGCATCTTGTTAGCTTGGATCTCAATTAGCATTGGTTTGGGGCACTTTGGTTCTAGGGCTGCAGAGATGTTTATCTACCGTTCTCAGGGATCCTCACCATATGAGCACTGTTTGCCATTCTGAAAAGGAGATCCTGAAATGTCATTACACAACATTTTTAAAGCCAGACACAAGTATCAAGGGCATTTAAAAATAAGCAGAGAAATGATTGTTCCATTGAAAGTGATTAAAAAGCAGTTGGTATGTTTATCTGTATATCAATCTCTAAGATAACTGTCACTTTGTGTGGATGTAAAAATTGTGATTATGAATGGACATATAAGATCTATTTATGCTGAGGGGTATTTCACAAGTAGATTGCCTTCTTTCCTCCTTCCTTCCTTCCTTCCTTCTTTCCTTCCTTCCTTCCTTCCTTCCTTCCTTCCTTCCTTCCTTCCTTCCTTCCTTCCTTCCTTCCTTCCTTCCTTCCTTCCTTCCTTCCTTCCTTCCTTCCTTCCTTCCTTCCTTCCTTCCTTCTCTCCCTCCCTCCCTCCCTCCCTCCCTCCCTCCCTCCCTCCCTCCCTCCCTTCCTTCCTTCCTTCCTTCCTTCCTTCCTTCCTTCCTTCCTTCCTTCCTTCCTTCCTTCCTTCCTTCCTTCCTTCCTTCCTTCCTTCCTTCCATCCCTCTCATTCTCTTTCTCTCTTTCTTTCTTTCTCTTTTTCTTCCCAGTATCATTGGGTCATCTGACAAAGAGTTGTCTGCTCCCTACACAGCACATTATACCTTTGGCAAAACAAGAGAAAAGCCTGTTCTGTTTGTTGAAAATGTTTTTTCAAATAACTCATATGTGTCTGTTGATCCAGTTTTTAGGCTGGGATTAGATGAACATATCATTTTCCTGGAATCCATATAATATATAGGTGACATGTACAGTACCTTCCTTTTCATATATATTGTTTTCTGCTTTCCTTGTTTTTATTATCATTTTAATTCTTGGTCATCTCTCAGAACAAAGATTTCAAACATAGAGTCTCAGGAACATATTTTCTCTTACAGAATAAGTAATTTTAGGGGAGAACAACACACTGCTCCCAGAGTATGAGTGTTGAGTCTGCTCCTGGTGTGGAAGGAAAAGTAGTTCCTTTCCCTTTCCACTCTTCTTACCGCCCTAGAGGCAGACCCAGTATGCGTCCTCATGATTAGGGTACATGTTTTACAATATAATTTCTGTAACTTTATGACTATATTCAGTTCATGTTAATGGGAGAGCAGAATAATTATTTAACCTTTTTATACAAATAACCATATCTCTTACAGAGACTAAATGGTCCTAAAACCAAAATGATTGCTGTGTACAATTTATTTGTGGAATTAAGATCAGCAAAAGCTGTAAAAGTATGCTTCTTAGTTCTGAATTTGGTTTTCTCTTAGATTTTCTTGCATCTTTTCTTGGGGAGAAAAAAGCACTGATTACAAGTGAAAAGACATTATTGACACTGGAGCTGTGCAGACTAAATAATATGACTGTTTTCTGCTATCCTCTGGTCTATGGCATGTGGTGAGAACCCTTCTGTATTTTTGATGTGTTCCTGCTATCTTTTAAGTACTGCAACATCATTCTTTAACTCAAGCAATAGAAAGGCACTTGTGGTTTTATTTAAATTCCCAGGACTAATCAATATGCACCATTTTCCAGACAAGTTGGAACCTGTGAGTTCTGCACTGATTTATAGAAAATCAAGGAAGGAAATTTTATTAGTAGTAGTATTATTTTAAATCTTGAAGCTTCCAGTGTCAGAGACTTCTATGTTTAAAACAAGACAAACAAACAAACAGATGTGTAAAGTGAAAGAATGTCAATAGTTTCAAAGTTCCGCGTGATCATCAAGTTCCAGGAATACACAGCTCTCTAAATCACTCACTGAGTTGTATTTTTTTTCCCCCTTCCCCTTCCCCTTCCCCTTCCCCTTCCCCTTCCCCTTCCCCTTCCCCTTCCCCTTCCCCTTCCCCTTCCCCTTCCCCTTCCCCTTTCCCTTCCCTTTCCCCTTCCCCTTCCCCTTCCGCTTCCCATTTTGTTGTAATGTTTGCAATAGCCCTCGGTAGACCATGTCATTTAAAAGGGAGGGGGGGAGGGGGAGAGTGGTGGGGGAAGGAAGATGAAAGACTAAAACTGCAAAAAGAACAAATCAGGGGCAAAGCAAGAATTTAGATTTTAATGAAGTGAGCAACCTTTTACAAAGGCAAACTTACATTGAGTCTTTCAGAAAACTGATTCAAACATGTATTTAATGCCTTCTTTAATATAATTACTTTTATATTGAAGTTAAACACTCAGGGCTCTGTTCTGTAATCACAGTGTGTTACTCAGTTTTTCGCACTCTTTACAAGCCCTGGGTAGGCTACATGTCTCTGCCATGTGTGTCCCTAAGCAAACATATAATTTAGGTGTCTGACTATGTGAGCAGTTCTTGCTTTGTTAACATATGCATGTACTCAATTTTTTTTCCTGTTACTCAATATTTTACTTTATTTTTTTCCTCTTCTGCTCTTATAAAATCAATCACTTTGGAAAAAAAAAAAAAAAAAAGATATTTCTTACATGTATAAATACTATTCTAATAACAAATGCTGCAATGAAGAAACAAGCTGTGCTCTACTTAATCTTTACTATGTGAAGACGAATTTGAAGTACCTTGGCTTCACTGATGCTCTTGATTTTCCCCTTTGTAAATATAGGATTCTTTTGGTGTTAAGTCTCCCAACACGGAGTCATGGTTCAGTTAAAATGTAATTGCTCTGTACCAACTAGAAATACATGTATGTTTAAGAAATGATACCATACAAATCTCCCTCTCCTCTCTCTCCCTCCACACTTGTAATCTTTATAGAGGTATTTACATGAGGGTGTGTATGAAAAATGGGAAACAAGAGAGGAAAAATATGTACAGGAGAATTTAGAAAGCAATCATTAAGCAGATGCCAGACTTTCTGACAGTAAGAGAAAAGAAGAAACGAGAACATGAGCTTGGGTCTAGAGGACAAAATCAGCATACATACAGTGTGTGTTTTATGATTTGGAGCATTGAACAGTATTTAAATGAATGATAGAGATCAAGTATTTTTATCCACAGAAATGACAGAGAAATCAATCCTCCAGAAATTTTCATCAAGACCTAAACGATTCTGAATAATTGTATTTGTCTCTCCTTCTGGAACAGACATCATTCCTTTCCAGTCATGTAGTAGACCAATTTATTGGTTTGTTTATATTATTACTACATATGAACCACAAGCTATGTCACACAGATGTCAATGAATTTCCTCAAAGCAACAAGACTTGTTGGTAACAAAAACAAACAAACAAACAAACAAGCAAACAAAAATCACGATTCAGAGCCCTCTTACCCATGCCATTGAAATTTTGGCTTAAAACTGATACTTGGAGGACTCTCATCTTTCTTAAATCTCAGTTCATTTTCACTGACTTGACCAGATCCAACCCTAAGGAAATCTTCAGCCCAGACAGAAAGTGCTTCTTCCAAGCTGCTCCTCTCAACTCTGTCTGCTAGAAAAACTTTCTATCAAGCAAGCTTACTGCTGAGTCTTAAGGTTGTTGAAGATGATGCTCATTTTAATTTCAGATCTTCAGTCTGAACAGGATATTCAAGGTTATGAAACTTCATTACATAAGCAAAACTCAGAAATTACACAGTGTTGCTCCTTTATGACATCTATTTAGGGATTCATAAGAACATTTATTTTATTTTATTTTAATTTAATTTAATTTAATTTAATTTAATTTAATTTAATTTTATTTTATTTTATTTTATTTTATTTTATTTTATTTTATTTTATTTTATTTTATTTTATTTTATTTTATTATTTTTTTTTTCTCTGTATCAGATCACAGATGAAAAATGCGTATTTGTGGACCTGCTGGAGAACTAAATCCCTAAGTACCAGTTTTACTGGAAAATATTCAGTATTTTATAGAGCATCCCACTGCATCCCACTGCATCCCACTGCATCCCACTGCATGTCTTTTAGAATACCTGGAACCCATTTCATCACCTAAACTCTGCAGATTTTTCTAGTCTGGATGCTTAAGGTAATTGGGAGATTTATGAATAAAATTGTATTTGTACAGGGTAATGTATTTTCTACAAAACTGAAATCTACCTGTAAATACCATGATCTTTGGTCTTAGGACTATTATCAGGTTCTTGCCACTGAACAGCCTGACTGAAGGTGGTTTGGTAATAGGTGACTTGATGGCATGTATAAATTGAAATAAAGATATGGCCCGTATTGATGTCATCTGTCTTTTGGAAAAAAAAAAAAACAATCTCCATGATACTAAGAAAATTTCCTTGTTGTAACCATTTACAGTTTTTCCCTTACCTCATACAGGTCTAGGTAACTCTTCACTATCAGACACCTTGGATTAAACTCAATTTATTTATTTATTTATTTATTTTTAAGATGGGATTAGAGTCTATCCTTTTACATTGTTGAATGAGGAGGGACAGAGAATAATTTGCACCATCAAAAAATAGCTGTCAAAATCACCTGAGTTAACTTTGCCTCTGAAAAATCTCATCTTTCTCTTCAATATAAGGGCAGTGCAGATTATTAGTTTTGACTAGAAAACAAATTTAGATGGCTAAACTGAACTGAAAAAACAAACAATCTTAGCAGTAATCCACTTTACCACTTGAACAGTTTCGTGTTAAAGTTTCTCCAAAATCTTAAATTAGAAACAAAATTTAAGAACTTCTGCAGAGCTGAGGAATGAATGGGAATGGGGAACTTCACCTGTGTTCTTCATAACAGGATCTGTAAACTTGAACTCCCTTCCTCCCAGCAGCAGTGGCCAGGATGACAGGAATCAAAGCTAGCAACATTGTAAGGATAAATGAAGTAGGGAAGAGCTACCCCAGAACAACACTGGTGGTTAACAGAGCAAATTAACAGGTACAGCACAGTATAACAATGAGCAGGCTGGGGCACCCAGGGAGAGCACAGAGCTCATAAGACAATGTTTCTGCAGTGAAACATTTTCAGTGCCTTGCTAACTGGTCTCAGATGGGGATATAAACCAGGCTCAAAAACATTCCCTTCCCCACGAAGCCTTACACAGTATATTAACTGCATTATTAGAGATTTTGCTATCCTATGGTATTTGTGGTATGCATCACAGTTGGAGGCAGAATAGGAGTTTGGATGGACTGTTGTCTTCCTCTGCTATATAAAAATAAAAGAAAAAAAAAAAAGAAGCACTAGAAGAACACATATGCATGGATCAGTTGTCAAATATAGACATATGTCTCATTCTTATACATGGAGTTACTATATCAGTATATCCTCTTTATATAGAGAGATAAATTCACAGAGTTTTCTTTTTCTATATAATTTTTTCATTTTATTTGGAACCCTTTGCAGCCAGTAGCTGATAACTGTTCTCTGTTTAAAAGCCAAAGAAAAGTGTAAATGACCTTAGAGGGCTAAGTTGTGTACTTGTAAGACCTCTCGTATGATCTCTAGAATTGTTGTTGACAGATAGAGCCTGATTGACTGAAAATCAATGTGATCAGATATTTTTATGGATTATGGTGGCCTCAGCTAATTACACAAGATTGTTTTTCTAGATTCAAGAGGCTTCAAAGCAAACTTCAGGCAGATGTATGCAGGATTAATCTGCAGACTTGACAGTTTTTCCTAATTACCTTTTAATAACAGAAACTGGATCATCTATGAACTACTAGAAGAAAGAAGTTCTCTGCTACTATCCCATATGCACATACTTCTTTACTTTCTATATTTGCTATATATTTGCTTTCAAATATTTTCTTTAGTGGTTATAAACACATCTCAGTACATAGATTTTCTAGCTTGCTTAAGGTCAGAATCTGCTTCACTTGGTCTTTTCTCACTGTTGGAATTAATGCCTGATCAAACTGAGGATTTGTTCTTATCATTTATGACTCTCAGAGAAAAAAAAAAAGAAAAAGAAAAAGAAAAAGAAAGAAAAAAAAAAAGAAAAAGAAAAAGAAAAAGAAAAAGAAAAAGAAAAAGAAAGAAAAAGAAAAAGAAAAAGAAAAAGAAAAAGAAAAAGAAAAAGAAAAAGAAAAAGAAAAAGAAAAAGAAAAAGAAAAAGAAAAAGAAAAAGAAAGAAAAAGAAAAAGGAAAAAGGAAAAAGGAAAAAGAAAAAGAAAGAGGAAAAGAAAAAGGAAAAAGAAATAAAAGAAAAAGAAAAAGAAAAAGAAAAAGAAAAAGAAAAAGAAAAAGAAAAAGAAAAAGAAAAAGAAAAAGAAAAAAAAAAAAAAAAGAAAAAGAAAAAGAAAAAGAAAAAGAAAAAGAAAAAGAAAGAAAAAGGAAAAGGAAAAGGAAAAGGAAAAGGAAAAGAAAAAGAAAGAAAAAGAAAAAGAAAAAGAAAAAGAAAAAGAAAAAGAAAAAAGGAAAAAGGAAAAAGAAAAAGAAAGAGGAAAAGAAAAAGAAAAAGAAAAAGGAAAAGGAAAAGGAAAAGAAAAAGAAAAAGAAAGAAAAAGAAAAAGAAAAAGAAAAAGAAAAAAGGAAAAAGGAAAAAGAAAAAGAACAAGAAAAAGAAAAAGAACAAGAAAAAGAAAAAGAACAAGAAAAAGAACAAGAAAAAGAAAAAGAAAAAGAAAAAGAAAAAGAAAAAGAAAAAGAAAAAGAAAAAGAAAAAGAAAAAAGAAAAAGAAAAAGAAAAAAAAAAGAAAAAGAAAAAGAAAAAAAAAAAGAAAAAAAAAAGAAAGAAAAAGAAAAAGAAAAAGAAAAAGAAAAAGAAAAAGAAAAAGAAAAAGAAAAAGAAAAAGAAAAAGAAAAAGAAAAAGAAAAAGAAAAAGAAAAAGAAAAAGAAAAAGAAAAAGAAAAAGAAAAAGAAAAAGAAAAAAAAAGAAGCAAAGTGAAGCAAAGGACCAGAAAACACACTTCTAATGGACTTTGTAAAGCAAGGGGAGGGCATAGCTTGATTAATAAAATGACATTATTAACATGAAAACATCTATTCACTTAATCAAAAAGATGTGAAAAAATATAAAACAATTTATTTTCAGGTTGAGTGAATCAACTTGAGTTGACCCATTAGTTTTTTCCCCCATGATTTATTTATAGAATTATTGTTCCATGGTTTGTGTGGTTTTTGGCTGTAACAAACTTTCCCTGTAATTTGCAAAGAAGCTTTATTTGTGACCATATTTTGATCTTCCAAGAAGTACAATATACTAGCACTAACATTTTACCATGGTCCTACCTTGGACCATTCCTTGCAATATTAGAATATTTAGGGAATTGTCCTGTGGTAAAAGTCCCTGATGGCATAAGTCTCTGGTTTGAAGCTCTTTTCCCCTATCCTGAGAACACTTTCTTAAAATATACTGTTTTAAAGCTAATATTTCCATAAAAACATTTTATGGAAATAAAATTTTCCATAATTCTGTGTTTCTTTGAAAGGAGGGGCTAATGAAAAGGACAAGTTATTGGTAAAATCTCCTTTCAGATTTCATAGAATCATAGAATCATAGAATATCCTGAGTTGGAAGGGACCCTTAAGGATCATCAAGTCCAACTCTCGACACCGCACGGGTCTACCCAAAAGTTCAGACCATGTGCCTAAGTTCACAGTCCAATCTCTTCTTAAATTCAGACAGGCTCGGTGCAGTGACCACTTCCCTGGGGAGCCTGTTCCAGTGTGCAACCACCCTCTCTGTGAAGAACCCCCTCCTGACGTCCAGCCTAAATTTCCCCTGCCTCAGCTTAACCCCGTTCCCGCGGGTCCTGTCACTAGTGTTAATGGAGAAAAGGTCTCCTGCCTCTTGACAACCCCTTACGAGGAAGTTGTAGACTGCGATGAGGTCTCCCCTCAGCCTCCTCTTCTCCAGGCTGAACAGGCCCAGTGACCTCAGCCGTTCCTCGTACGTCTTCCCCTCCAGGCCTTTCACCATCTTCGTAGCCCTCCTCTGGACACTTTCCAACAGTTTCATGTCCTTTTTATACTGTGGTGCCCAGAACTGCACACAGTACTCGAGGTGAGGCCGCACCAGCGCAGAGTAGAGCGGGACAATCACCTCCCTTGACCTACTAGCGAAGCCGTTCTTGATGCACCCCAGGATACGATTGGCCCTCCTGGCTGCCAGGGCACACTGCTGGCTCATATTCAACTTGCTGTCTATCACGACCCCCAGATCCCTCTCTTCTAGGCTGCTCTCCAGCGTCTCATCGCCCAGTCTGTACATGCAGCCAGGGTTTCCCCGTCCCAGGTGCAGGACCCGGCACTTGCTCTTATTGAACTTCATGTGGTTGGTGATCTCCCAGCTCTCCAACCTGTCCAGATCCCTCTGCAAGGCCTTTACGCCCTCATTTGAGTCCACAACTCCTCCAAGTTTGGTGTCATCAGCAAACTTGCTCAAAATACCCTCTATTCCTACATCCAGATCGTTTATAAAAATATTGAAAAGTACCGGCCCTAAAATGGAGCCTTGAGGGACCCCACTGGTGACCGCCCGCCAGCCTGACGCAGCTCCATTTACCATAACCCTTTGGGCCCTGCCCGTTAGCCAATTGCTCACCCATCGTATGATGTTTTTATTTAGCTGTATGGTGGACATTTTGTCCAGTAGGATCCTATGGGAAACCGTGTCAAAAGCCTTGCTGAAGTCCAAAAAAATCACATCAGCTGGTTTCCCTTGGTCCACCATACGGGTGATCTTATCATAAAAGGAAATCAGGTTAGTTAGGCAGGACCTACCCTTCACAAACCCATGCTGGCTGGGACCAATGACTGCTTTGTCCCCCAGGTGCGCCTCAATGAGTCCGAGAACCAACTTCTCCATGATTTTACCAGGCACTGACGTGAGACTGACAGGCCTGTAATTGCTAGGGTCTTCTTTCTGACCCTTCTTGAAAATTGGCACAACATTTGCCAGCTTCCAGTCTACAGGGACCTCTCCAAATTCCCAGGATCGTTGAAAAATAATTGATAGAGGTTCCGCGATGACATCCGCCAGCTCTTTCAGCACCCGGGGATGAATCCCATCCGGACCCATGGACTTGTAGGGATCCAGGTGGAGTAGCAAATCCCGCACACGTTCAGGGTCAGTTGGGAGTTTGTCATCCCCACCGTCCCGGTCCTCCAGCTCAGGGCACCCTGGGTCCCGAAGCCCATCATCGGCATTGAAGACAGAGGCAAAGAAGGCGTTAAGCGTCTCTGCTTTGCCTACGTCATCGTCTGTGAGGAGACCTTCCCTATCAAGGAGCGGCCCTATGTTTTCTTTAGTTCTCCTTTTTCCATTTACATATCTAAAAAAACCCTTTTTATTTTCTCTCACAGACACAGCCAGCTTCAACTCTAGCTGTGCTTTGGCCACTCGAACTTTCTCCCTACAAACACGAACAGCATCCCTGTATTCTTTCCATGACGCCTGGCCCTCCTTCCAGTAGCGAAACACTCTCTGTTTCCGCCTAATCTCCATTAGAATGTTCCTGGTCAGCCACGCCGGCCTCCTGCCCCGCCTGCCTGACTTGCGATATTTTGGAATTGCCTTATCTTGTGCTTCTAGGAGGCATCGCTTAAAGAGTGACCAGCACTGGTGGACATCGAGGCCTTCAAGAGCAGTTTCCCAGGGGACCTTGCTGACTAGTTCCCTGAGCAGCCTGAAGTCCGCTTTCCCCATATCTAGGGATGAGGATTTGGTGGCACTTTTCCTTCTGTCACCATAAATTTTGAACTCAACCACTTCATGGTCGCTATGACCGAGGCGGCCACCAATCACCACATCTCCCACCAGACCCTCTCTGTTTTCTAGCAACAGGTCTAGGAGGGCACCTTTCCTAGTTGGCTCCGTTAGCACCTGTACCAAGAAGTTATCATCTAGGTGCTTCATGAACCTCCTGGACTTGCTCGTGTCAGCCGTGTGGCACTCCCAGTTAACGTCCGGGAAGTTGAAGTCCCCCATAAGGACAAGGGGAGTTAATCTCGAGGCCTCTCTTAGTTCTGTAAAGAATAATTTATCGGTGCTATCATCCTGGCCAGGCGGTCTGTAATAGACTCCCACAACTACATCCCCTTTATTCGTTCGTCCCTTGATCCTTACCCAGAGGCTCTCAACTTTGCCATCGCCGACCTGAAGTTCCACACAGTCCAGCCCCTGCTTCACATACATCGCCACCCCACCACCTCGCCTACCCTGCCTGTCCCTCCTGAAGAGCCTGTAACCATCTATCGCAACACCCCAGTCACAGGACTCATCCCACCAGGTTTCGCTTATGCCGATGATGTCGTAGTTGCGGGACTGGGCCAGGACTTCTAGCTCATCTATTTTATTCCTCATACTGCGTGCGTTTGTGTAAAAGCACTTCAGGTGCGTCTCCTTACACTCAGCACCTTGTGGATCTGACCAAAGGACCCCACTGGCACACAGCCCCTCTGATTCTAGCGTACCATCCCTTAGGTCTTCACCGGCTCGCCTGGTTTTAGCCCCTTCCCCCTTCGACTCTAGTTTAAAGCCCTATCTATCAGCCCTGCCAACTCCTGACCTAAGATCCTTACCCCTCTCCGAGAGAGGCGCATCCCATCCGGTGCCATCAGGCCCGGTGTAGCATAGACCTTCCCATGATCAAAGAAACCGAAATTCTGCCGGTCACACCAGTCTCGAAGCCACGAGTTTATGCGAACAGTACGTCTTTCAGCTTCGATCCCCCCTATCGGAAGGACAGAGGCAAACACCACCTGCGCCCCTGATCCTCTAAGTAGTCGCCCCAAATCCCTAAAGTCTCTTTTGATCGCCTTCGGACTTCTCATTGCTACTTCATCGCTACCAGCCTGAAAGACCAGTAGCGGGTAGTAGTCAGTGGGCCGTACCAGGCGCTTGACTTTCTTGGCAAAGTCTCTCACCCGAGCCCCAGGGAGGCAACAGACTTCTCTGCGGGTTGGGTCTGGTCGGCATATCGGTCCCTCTGTCCCTTTCAGGAGGGAGCCCCCCATAACAATAGCCCTTCTTTCTTTTTTGAAGGATGATGTGGCAATGCGACGTGTAGGTCGCATTGTCTTAGGCGCCCCCTCCAACTGGGACGGGTGTTTGTCTACTTTGTCATTTAGATTGTCTTGCTCTAGTCCTTCATATCGATTATTTAAGGGTAGATGAGAAGGTGAGGTGGGCAGAGAGAGGGCTCGCCTACCACCCCGAATAGGCACCTGCCTCCATTCCCCCCCTTGATCTAGGTCTCCTCCCGCTGCCTGGCTGGAGGAGTGAACCTCCGTCTTCTGCGTAACAGGAGACGCCTGTGCCGTGGCAGTCTCGTGAACCTGCCTCAGAGAGGGTAGAGCGCACCTCCACCAGTCAATTTCCCTCTCTGATTCCCTGATGCTCCTGAGCCTGTTCACCTCCTCCCGGAGCTCCGCTACCTGGCCGAGCAGTTCTTCAACCTGGGCACACCTCCCACAGGCATACCCACCACTGCTGTCGGAGACTGACAGAAGGCTGGGGCACACTCTGCAGCCCAGGACCTGGACGGCTGCGTGTTTCCCCGAGCCCTCCGTCTGAGTAGCCACACTGGTGACCGTGGCTGGAGATGCCTCACGAGATGCGGAGGCCACGGTTTTCTGCCTGGTCGATACCATGGTCAGGTTCTACGCAAGCAGGTTACAAGCACCGAAGGGAGAGGCAGCTGCAAAAGAGCGACGATGAGCCCCCCGCTCGCCCTGCCCGCGCAAACTGCCACGCCCTGTTTGCCCGTCCTGTTCGCCGCGCTCCTGGTCGCTCGCGCTCCCTAGGGGCAGCTTTTAACAGCCTGGGAGGGGGCGCTGCTGGCTCCGCCCTCGCCTCGTCAGCCTCCCTCGCGAGGACAGCCGGGTCCCGGCGGCTCCCCCGAGTGGCCTCGATGCCGGACAAAAAGCCCTGCCCGCCTCGGTCCCCTGCTCCGCTGCAGAACACGTCTGCCCCGGAGCCGATCGCCTCAGCAAATGGCATTTGCTGGATTTATCAGTTTGGGCCTTCATTTGCCTTCATTTTTATCATGAACAGGGATGAGAATAATGATCTACATTTGACACACACTGGATCTCAGTGTAAAGAAACCAGAAAGGCTTTGAATCAAGTAGATTTATGAGGTTGAATTAATTAATACTGTTAAAGATCTTTGAAATCCTGAGTCAGAGGAGTAACTTAGATGTGAATTTCTGTTGCTGTGAGCTTACTCCTTTCAGTAAGTGTGGAAGAACATCCTGAAACTCACTCTGCTTTGTCCACGTCAGCATGGTGTCTCACAGTGACAAAAAGAAAAACAAACACAAAAACAACCAACCAACACAAACAAACACACGCACACACACACAAACACACAAACGAAACAAAACAAAACAAAACAAACAAAAAAAAGACTTCTTGCCTTGTCTTATGGTGGAGACACAGAATTAGAAGATGCAGTATACAGAAGATTAACCCTTCCACTCTCTGGGACAGACTGTCCTGCTGGAAGATAATTCTGACTTGAAAGAATGATGCTAATCTGGGGGCTGGTGCAAGAAAGAGATGATGAAAAGGAACTATTTGGTGTTGTGCTTCCTTCTGCTCAACAACACACCTTACACACACACTGTGATGGAATACAACCAGATCCTGTTTGTATTTCTGATTATTCTGCTAGACCAAGAAGAATTGTCAGAAAGGAGCAGGTCACACCAGGAACCACTGTGTGTCAGGCACACAAAGAACCCTCCCTGACCTGGTCCTGGGCACCCTCAGATTGCAGTGACACTAATCACATCATCCTCATCACATCTGCCTTCCATCTTGGATCTCCAGCAACTTACTCACATGCACCCTTTGACTCATTATGACTCTACTTATATGTGTTATATTTTCCCTTTGCTCCCTCGCTGTCTGTGTGGGTAGGGGGTGAGCATGTGAAAACTGGAGTACCTGCAATAACTTTAATGAAATTTACAGCAACTACGAATCTGGTCCTCCGTACTTTATACCTGATTTATCATTTTTACAGCACTTCACTGTGAGAGTTTATGGCAATTTATGTCATTACACAAATTATACAAATTGCCATTAACTGATGTAATGTACTATAAAGAATTGGAAGCATGAAGAAAAAAATTATTTGAATTTTTCTTCTGCATGTTTGCATTGCTTTATAGCTTAATTTATCAATTCAGTTAATTGAAATTTATATCATTAAAAGAAAATGCACTGAGGAGGTGCTTTTTCTTCTTTTTGTCTGGTTTTTAAATTATCATTTTTTAATTTTGTTTTATTTTATTTTTTTCAATTGGGCCATAATTGCTGAACCTTTTCGCTGTCAAAGGAGATAAGGTGAAAATGACAACTATCATTTCTATCTCTTTCCCCAGAGACTGAACATATCACCTCTGTGTTAAATTTACCTCCATACATCTTTGCTTTAGGCTTGTGAGTTAATCCCAAACAGTTACTTTAATTATGAAAATATAATACATTTTTGGAAGAGGAATAAGCAGCCTGTTTTAGTTGTTTAATCTGCCCCTATTTTTTAGAGACTTTTCCTTCTCCATACAAAAATTATGGTGTGTCACTGTATGGTTCATCCCAAAGCTACCACTCCAGTTATTAATGATTAAATTACATAACTATATTAATTCTCTATAATTGAGGAACCCCATTTGTCAATCAGGTTCTTTTTGTGCTGCATGCTATAAAAATCACCAACTAAAAGACTGGCCTTCTGAGAAGAGTTGCAAAGTAGTAAAAGAGGTATTTATATCTATCTACAGACAGTGCCTGAAAAAAAGAGAGACAATAATACAAATGCAAAAGACATTCAGCATATTCCCTGTCATCTTCCCATTACAGAGGCTTTCATTTGGATAGCTGAAGGAAAGGTAAGTTGAAAACATGTTGAGGGAATTTAGGTTTCCTCTTTCACATGAGACCTTGATATCATATCGAATGAGTTTTTGAACCTTACAGTGAAAGAAAAATACTAGCTACGTAGTTGTACTTGGGAAGTTTTACATAGTCTCAAGACTAATATGAAATACCCAGTGTTCATGGACTGATTTTCTCTTTTATTTAAGGAGAAACTATAATTGGGATCCAGAAGATTACCAGCATTTTGAAAATTTTGGGAAGTCTCCTTCTGTTCTGAGTCACATCGTGTGCAAAAGTGACAACCTGATTCATAGATAGGACGGGATAATTCTCCCTACATCTGATTGCAATGGATTTAGCCATATAGACCCTTTGTGTATTTCTTGTAGGGGTATTGCTTCTTTAAATCACTCCAGACTGCTTCAAAGACACCTTTTATGCTCATTTAGTACAGACTATCAATGTATAAAGGCCAAAAGGTTGTTTCCACCTTTAAACTAATAAAAAAATCTCAGCATTAGCTTAGTGCAGACTTGTCTTCTCATGATGAGAATGACCAAGGATGTTGCTTAGCCGTTTTTGCTCCTTTTGCGCAGCTGTTGCATGATTTTGTGCTTATGTTGTAATTTCTCTAGGGCAGATCTCCTTGAGGATCACTGGGCTACTAAGATTCATTCTTGTTTATGTCTCCATGGACCTATATGCTATTCTGCATTAATATCTTTTTTGATAGGAGGAAGAGAAATGAAAACGAATCTCTAATTTAGATGAGTACTCTAACCAAGATAATGCAAGAAATGTCTTATTCTCCCTGTTTCTGGATAAAAATAAAAATGGTTGCAGTACTTTGGAGAGTACTGTCGATACATGTTAGACTAAGATGAAAGCATAACTACTTGCAGAGTCCCACACATCCAGAGATAGAGAAAAGCCTCAGGATACTCAGTCCTTTCATAACTATGGTGCATCTGTAGAGTAAGTGCAAAACAAGCATTTAGGTATCCACAGATATTTTTTGGTGGAAAGATAAGTGCTTGAAGGTGTTTACACTGGGATTTATTTCAACTGATTTTAGCTGTCTAGATATTATCTACTTTACAAGGTTATTTATATAGACTCTAAATTCACTGGGGAGCTACAAAGAAAGCTACAAATTTATATATTTTACATTTTTATCTTTTCATTATTTATTTATTTATTTTATTTATTTATTTTTTTATATATATAGTTAAAATTACGGGAAATATATGGCATCCTAAATGCTCAGATGCAGAAGTAAGATTTTAAGTATTACCTGGTAAAATTATGTTTCAAAACTGTGAAAATACTGTGTTGATTTTGTTTAAGAATCTTTTCCTTATCACTTCATCTTTCATGTCCAGATCTTCACATAATCATTTGGAGCCTGGAACACAAATACTATTTCTTAGGTCTTCAGGGTTTTTCTTTTTTATTAAACACCCTTCAAAATGCCTTAATAGTCTTAATGACTATTGTTCCAGGACCCATACAAACTGTCCAATAAGCTGTCCTAGCTCTACTGAAATAAATGAATTAACTGTAAATTACTTGGTCCCAAACACCTTGGGAATGAAAAAGATTTGGGGAGAAACAATGGAAAGAGGAATAAAATGGTAATTGACTTTTACATTAAAACACAATAAAGCATAATTATGCTTTCCTCCCTACCATGCTTGTTTTCTTTGATTTCAATTTCTGCTCTTTATCAAAATAGCAAACAACAACAAAAACAAGCAATAAATAAAATAAAATAAAAGGGGTGATGAGTAAAAATGCAAAAGTTAGGACAAAAACTTAACTGCAAATGCAAAATATTTTACTCAAAGGATTAGTAAATTTGATGTAACTGTTTTTATTGCTAATAGTATTTCATTTCACATAAATGTGCACCTAAAATTAATCCACTGAAAATTTAGCCCATATGTAACACAACCAAGAAAACTCAAGGGAAACATGATTATATTCTGTGATGACTTTCTAGAGAGCAGCAAAAACAAAGGGAAAAGAGCTGCTCCTATTTCGATAGAAAGAACAAAATTAAGGAAAAAAAATAAAGGAAATAATAATTATACAAAAACTGACTAGCTTACAACAAAATTTTTAACAAAGATAAAAGTGCTTTGTAAAATGAGCTAAACACTGTTATGTGACTAGAGCAGGCCTCAGCAAAAAAATTTAAATTTAAGTACACTCTTCAAGTTAATATCATTTTCCATTAAAAGTTGTTATTTCCCCATTGTCTTTCAGTGAGCTTACTCACTAGATTTTCAATTTTTACAGAGTTAGTTTTCACAATAAAGGGAAATAGTGCCATTCATACAGCCAGTCTCTGTGACAAGTTTCCATGAAGTCACAGAATCACAGAATTTCTAGGTTGGAAGAGACCTCAAGATCATCGAGTCCAACCTCTGACCTAACGCTAACAGTCCCCACTAAACCATATCCCTAAGCTCTACATCTAAACGTCTTTTAAAGACCTCCAGGGATGGTGACTCTACCACTTCCCTGGGCAGCCTGTTCCAATGTCTAACAACCCTTTCAGTGAAGAAGTTCTTCCTAACATCTAACCTAAAACTCCCCTGGTGCAACTTAAGCCCATTCCCCCTCGTCCTGTCACCAGGCACGTGGGAGAACAGACCAACTCCCACCTTGCTACAGACTCCTCTAAGGTACCTATAGAGAGCAAAAAGGTTGCCCCTGAGCCTCCTTTTCTCCAGGCTGAACAAGCCCAGCTCCCTCAGCCGCTCCTCGTAGGACTTGTTCTCCAGGCCCCTCACCAGCTTCGTCGCCCTTCTCTGCACCCGCTCAAGCACCTCCATGTCCTTCTTGTAGCGAGGGGCCCAAAACTGAACACAGTACTCGAGGTGCGGCCTCACCAGAGCCGAGTACAGGGGGACGATCACCTCCCTAGCCCTGCTGGTCACACTGTTTCTTATGCAAGCCAGGATGCTGTTGGCCTTTTTGGCCACCTGAGCACACTGCTGGCTCATATTCAGCCGACTATGAACCATCACTCCCAGGTCCTTCTCCGCCTGGCAGCTCTCCAACCACTCATCTCCCAGCCTGTAGCTCTGCTTGGGGAAAGTCAGAAAAGTCATATAATGACTAGAAAGTCATCACAGCATACAATCTGCTTGGGGAAAGTCAGAGCAGATGATCAAGAGTAAAGATTTCATTAAGTAGGTAAGTAGTTATTTATCCTATCTAAGGATGGAGGCCAAGGAATTTTGGAGTAATTAAATGAAAATTGGGTTTTCCTGTTAACAAATATTCTTTCCTAATAGCAGGTTGGAGGATAATATCTGTCATCTATTTTTCCTTCTAAAATGACCTGTCTAAGGATATACTTGTAAAACTAATAAAGAAAGTATGAGGGAATGAATGCAGATCTCTTAGATAAAGAAAAGACTATAAAGAAGAAACATTAGGAAAAAGAAGGAAATGCAATGGGGAAGACAACTCTTTTTTATTATTCATACATTCATCTTTTTCTGTTTTGAATACTTCCTTGAGGGACTAATGAACCCTGGGAGCAGCTAGCTGAGCTTTCCCTGCAATTTGCAGCAGTTGGAACTGAACATATGTCTTCAAGTCCAAGGACTGCTCTATTTTTTTCCAAATTAACACAGCTGCTTGGAAGGTTCTAAAAAGTCAAATGAAGGGATAAAACAGAATGTATGGGGAAAGCAGGAGAGTGAAAACACATATAGTAAACCCCATCCTTGTAACTTTACTGAAATTTGTAAGGTGTTAATCTGGAGGAGAGAGGCAGGGAGGAGTTGCTCTCCTCCTGGCAACAATGGATATTCTTTCATTGTTATGACAAGACCCAATGCATGTAGCCCTTGGATTCATTGCTGATAATGTCAAAGGACACTTTTGGTAGTAGCAGTCTTGGAAGTAGTGAAGAACTAATGCATTTCAGGGCATTTTATGCAGTCTTATGACAATTTGACTTCAGAATTACCATCCTTATCCACTAGCCATGAATTTGAAGCTGGTGCTCTAGAGGTGAAGGCCACACTTGCTCAATATAAATTTCTTTAATGTAACTGGGGATAAAGCATATATCATCACAATGCAATGCTAAGATCTTGATGTGAGCATTAGATTTTATTATAAATTTGAGAAAGTGCTTGCATTCAGGTAGGCTGAAACATGACAGAGCAAAATGAAGTATATTCATAAATGAACACTTCCCACAGTTTTATTCCCCTTGGTATGATGTATATGCTTGGTATATAATTGGTACAGAGCTAAGTATGGGATGCGTGTCCTCTTGTTGAAAGAAAACCTTTGGAGGGCTGGGAAAACACAGGGTAGGATTTCACAATGCCCAGTGCATATCTTCAGTCCTACTGCCATAATTTTATCCTGATATTTGTCACAACAGCACATAAACAAAGAAAAGGTCCAAGATACAAGGTTATCTCAATAATCTATGCACCACAGATCAATCATTCAATACTTAAAAGAACTTATAAAAATATTTTTTTTTTCTATTTCCTTTGCTAGATACCTTTTGAGCACTCTGCTCCCCCCCCCCCCCCCCCCCCCCCAATCCCCTGCCACCTTATTTATTAATTTACTTACTGCTGATTCTAAAGGAGTTCATGCAAGTGAATATCCAGTGCAGATCTAAATACCCATGAGTTTGACAAAAGGAAGCCCGTGTTACTTTGCAGTTTGGCTTTTATACACAAAAGCACAGTTAGAGGTATGCTCATTTGTACAGTACTTCCTAAGTATCAAAAAGGAACAACTGGTTTTGTACTCTTTATAAATCTGTTTGGGCTTTTAAAAATGTGGCTTAAAAGACCAGTTTACCCTCTCCTTCTTTCTCTGTTTGTATATAAACTGATATTAATTTTTCCATTTGTGGCAGATAAATCTTAAAGACTTCTGATGAATCTGGGTTTCATCTCTGCCAGCAGTGCTCTAGTGTAGCCTTTTCAGTTTCACTTCACTTGAGGTTAACCCATCCTTCAAATGAAATACTCTGAGCCTATTTTGGCTCTACGGGGAATTCAGAATGACTCACTTGACACCATCATATTTTTTTCTACTCTCAAACTACAAAACAAAACCTGAAAGAATGTCAAGTTTTAATATTATTCTTTGTTATCACCTATCCTGAGTGAATCCCATTCTTCCTAGAGCTTCTGGATGTTGAGTATTTAAAGCTCTAACAGAAAAGTAGTGATTCTGAAGTTTTCAGGAACAAGTGGGTGGTTCTGGTTCATGAACTAACCCAACATGCCAGCATCACAAAGAGATTTTGTTGAAGCAGGCTGAGCCCCAGTCAGCACCGGCTGCCATGGGCTGCCTCCTGCACCACATAACATAGCTGCAAAAGTGTAAATATTGATGCCCCCAGAGAAAGACCAGATTCCCTCCCCATCTTTCAAGCACTGACCAAAGAAGTCCAGTTCGCTTCAATGCAAAACTTAATTATTTGAGTCTGTAAAGTGACAAACACTGATACTTCTCTCCCTACTTTTTCCTTCTCTCTTTTCAAATAAAAATTGTTGGAAAAGCACTGAAGAATAGAGGTCTTATCCATGGTACAGTAGGGCTTTGAGCTTGGTGAACAGTGTCGTGCTGGAACAAAAATAATGGCAAGGCAGTTTTTCAAATAGGCAGCCTCAATTTATATTGATGAGACAATTCAAGGTAGTAAATGCTGCTCTCAGTAGAATGTGGTTGACAGAGCAGACAGAAAGTGAGAAATTAATAAAGTGGAAGTTGGCTATGTACAACTAGTTTTCTTTCCAGTTCCAGTATGTGGAATATCAAACATTTCATTCCTTGGGTGCTTAACAACAACAACAACAACAACAACAAACCATCTAAAATAGAAGAATTTAGACCTAAGATCCATTTCTAGGCTCATAATATTGTATGAAACAAATGCAATGAAAACAACAACAAAAAAGTGCATAGAACAAAAAAAAAAAAAAAAAAAGATACATATGTGATCTTATTTGCAATAGAATAATAATAGGAAACATCAAGGTGAGTTTGGGATGTAGCAGGACCTCAGCTTGAGTTCGTCTCAGCTTGCCACACAACCTTACCATTATCTTAACATATTTAATTATTAATACCTCTACGGTGATGAATCAAAAGTGCTGCATTTGACTGGCACAGGATGGTAAGTGCTTTGAAAGTCATTATCCTAAATACAAAAAGATTTTGAATAATCCTTCAAAATGTCAAGGCACACATCACATCAGCAATTGTTAAATATTTCTTCTGAGGGAAAAGTTAATTTAAAGCACTTTTGATGTTTAATGCCACTCACGACAGCAGCTGGAAATTAACCCTGTGCATTTCCCTCCTCCAGATCTTTGTGGTCTCAGTATAATGTTCTAGGGTGGTAGGACATTTTCAATGCATCTTATTAAAAAGAAATCAAGGGCGGCTTTAGGAAGCTTCAAGGATGAAAAGCTCCACCAAACTTCTAAATTGATCCACAGGAAGCAAGCAACTGGGGATATTTTCTTGTCAAACCTATCTATAGAGTGCTCCCATTAAAATTCTCCTTTCAGTGCAGAAGATTGTCCTCCCTACTGAGTGAATTTCACTGAGGAAAGATCAAGTTTCCTGGGAAGGATGATGCTCCTTTCCTTTGGGAAGGATAAAGCTGTTTTGGCAACTTTTGTTATAGCTCATCCCCTTGCTTGATGAATGAGAATGGGAAGAATACGTGTTGTTAGTCTAATTTTGTTTTTGTTGTTAGTGTAGGCATACGTATGTATTGTTGTTGAAAGAAACAAGTGCTTGAGTGTTTACAATAAGTAGCACTGTGACTGTGAAGCTGTAGGTTGACCATGAAATAAAAATAAATAAATAAATACATAAATAAAATCACAACTTGTAAAACAGTTGCAAAATTTCCTTCTTTTGTGCATTGATCATTGAATTAAATGTATTCAATGTGCTGTCATTACTCATTCCTCATTAAAACAGATAGAAGTTTTTCATTCTTGAGTATGATATTAGTCCTCAGGACCAGATTTATGAAGGTACTTGTCTGGGCCCTGCTGAGAGCTTGCCTGTTATCTAGGGAAATTATCCCTTTTATAAACCCAATTCTAAATGTAGAATCCCAAATCGTGAGTGTCCTGGTTTCAGTTAGAACAGAATTAATTTTCTTCCTAGTAGCTGGTGGAATGCTGTGTTTTGGCTTAGGATGAGAAGAGTGCTGATAACACCCCGATGTTTTAATTGTTGCAGAGCACTGCTTATACCAAGCCAAGGACACCTCAGACTTTTGCTCTGTCCTGCCAACAGGCAGGCTGGGGGTGCAGTAAGAGCTGGGAGGGGACAGACCCAGGACAGGTGACCCAAACTAGCCAAAGGGGTATTCCATACCATCTGACGTCATGCTAAACAATATATAGGGGTGGCTAGCCGGGGGAGGGGGCCGGACTGCTCGGGGTTAAGCTGGGCATCGGTCAGCGGGTGGTGAGCAATTGCATTGTGCATCACTTGTTTGTACATATTATTATTATTATTCTATTATCACCATTGTAACATTTTTGTTATTATTATTTTCCTGTCTTATTAAACTGTCTTTATCTCAACTCACGGGCTTCACTTTCCATTTCTCTCCCCCGTCCCAGAGAGGGAGGGGGGAGGGTGAGCGAACGGCTGCGTGGTATTTAGCTGCCAGCCGGGTTAAACCACGACAGTGAGACTGGGATTTCCAGAGATACAATTTTCATCGCTATGAGTACTTCTCTGTGCTTTTATACATCCTTTCTTTTGTTATAATTTTCCTTCCTTCCTTCCTTCCTTCCTTCCTTCCTTCCTTCCTTCCTTCCTTCCTTCCTTCCTTCCTTCCTTCCTTCCTTCCTTCCTTCCTTCATTTCTTCATTTCATTTCTTTATTTCATTTCTTTATTTCTTTATTTTTGTTTCTTTATACCAAGTCTTACGACTTTGCTCCACAGGGAAATGGTTGAGTCACCATCCCTGGAAGTATTAAAAGGCATTTAGATGTAGAGCTTAGTGTTATGGTTTACTGGAAGACTTGTTAGAGTTATGGTATAACTGGCTTGTTAGTGTTATGACTAGGTGATCTTGGAGGTCTTTTCCAACCTAAATGATTCTGTGATTCTGTGAAAACAATGCCAACAGCACAATTTCAGGATTTTCATGATGTTTTTTAACGTTCCTTAATCCTACTCTAAATAGATGATCTAAGAAGATGATAAACCCCAGATACTTACAGTGGAGCATTGGTTTTGTTACTCTTTAGGTGAAAGAGTAAGAAACAGCAAAAAAATAAATAAATAAACAAAACATATTAAATATACATATGATGTGTAAGAGGAGAAAAGGAAAAGCTGTAAGCAGTATTCTCAGTTTTGAAGAAAATGATTTGCCACTAATTTTTTAGAGCAAGTCACTTGCTGAAACCACACATAATTAATGTACTGTGAAGTTTCAAAAATGTTTTGAGATTCATTGTGACCTGACAACCAGAAAAATATTGAGAAATCTTAAATCCTTTTGCATGAGTAAAATCTGACTGGAAGTCCTTACTTCCTAGTGAAATTGCTAATTCATCCTCAGTCTGGTAAAGATCACAGAGTGGACAGAAGATGTCAACTGGAGTAAATCACCTGTGATAGTCACAAAAGAAAAAAAAGTAGAACCATGAAATCCCATGAAATCCCCAGGACTGCCTGGTCCTCCAGGCATTCTGTATTCTTCCAATATAAGATTTTTTCTTTATAATAAATACAAGTGCTTGACAGGGGTCTCTACTATGGAGAAGAATGTGGTGAGGAAACCTGGTGAGAAAAATGAAGATGTGTAATGATCATCTCATGTGTTCTTTATTTATTTGGCAATTAATCCTCTATCTTTCAAGAGTCTGACCAACTTGGTGACTGAGATAAACCAGGCACCAGTCAGTAAAACCAGGCAGGTCTCAGAGAGACCTCTTTCTTTACAGCCATGCTCTCCCTGTTATGGAATGAGTCAGGATGTGCAAAATATATCTTCATCTGACTCCTGTTGTTCTCTGCTCTCAACCTATCAAACCAGATGAGTTAAGCATAAGATTTTCAAACCATCCATCCCAACCATGCTACAGTAGCTGCATTAACTCTGTTTTCAGGATGATGCCAATTTACCGTTTACACTCCAGGACTTGACATGTCAGTCATGACTGCTCTGTGGAGCAGAAGAAGCCGGAGTAGGGGAGAGACACACCATCACAGTTTGGTGGTGAAAGGACTCAAATATATTGCGGGGACAGCCTGAATGTGATGCAAAACTCAGATCTCACAAGTCAGGATGTCAGGGTCTAAAGGTCTGCGAAAAACTGTTGGAGCACAGCTGTGGACCTCCAAGACTGTCCTGTCACAGGCATAGGCAGAGTATATTTCTGTGTCTCTAGGTTGGGTTCTCTATACATAATAGATAAGTAATATTTTTCCTGCCTAGATGACTCAGTTTAGATGGAGAAAAAAATGAAACCTGGCAGAATAAAACTGGTAAATTTACAAGTGATAAACTGTGTCAAATTTTTCCTCAGAAAATGAAGTATGTTGGGTGAAGAAGATGGGAAATACAGTGAAAAGGCAAACCTGACTTACTTGATTAGTAAAATAAAAATGTTTAGTCCACCATTAATAGGCCATAACACCAACGCACAGGACATAAGAAGGAGAGCACACCTTCATGCTAGGAAAATAATTCATAAAAATAAACAAACAAACAAGCAAACACAAACAAAAATTTCTAGTATTTTATATATCGTTGGAGGTAAAATAAACATACAATATTAAAATATGCACAGCAAAGCAACAAAGAATTGTATCTATGGGTGTTCTGGCAGTGTTCTCAGTCTCAGTATTTAGCTCTATTTTTATTTTTTATTTTTTTAATTTTAGTTTTTAAGTCCCTTTCAGAGATATAAACATTTTACTTATGTATGTTTAGAAGCCTGCAATGATTATTTAAGTAACTTAGGTCACAGGATTAAGTGACTAAATAAAAAATAATCTAAGGGATACATGGCCTAATATTTCTAGATTCATCAGTACTACATGAATGAAGAGTAAACAACCTGACACTCAACAGAAAACAGGAGTGAAATATCATTTACATTTTCTGTGTTTTGGTGAGCTTTTTGCAACAGTGAAGCATTCAGTTGTTACAGATGCAGTTCAGTGAGGCACATCATAATCAACAAAGAAAATGAATATTAATTAAAAAAAAAAACCTGCAATGAAGATATTAAATAATGATATTCTGAACAATTAGGGAGAATAGCAAGGCCTCATCTACAAATTCTTAAACACAAATGAAATGTTTTCTAATCAATCTGCAAATGATAAAGTTAAGCTATACAGAAAAATGTATTGAATTTGGTTTTCAAATACTGCAGGCTACCTTTCGTTTTCTCACCTCCTGACCATGGCAAACTGAAAATAAGATGCTAAGACCATTGAATAGAAAAAAATAAGAAACCTGATTCAGCTGCAAATATGTAACTAAAATATTTCCCAGTAGATTTCATTGTGTTATTTTTTAAATTTGTTTAGTTTTGATGAAAGACTCTAGAGAAGTCTTCTAATGTTAATTACATGTCACATGCAACAGTGATGTTAAATACCACTGTTATAAATGAGGATACAACTCAATCTGAATTTAGTAATATTTGTAAAAGGCAAGTAAACAGTGCTGGGTGTGCGGGGAGCCTATGCACTACCAACATGCACCCGCAAACATTGAACTTTCTAAATATCTAGAACATTGTTTTTACATATTCATAAGAAACCCAATTACGCCTATACGTATGACCTATCCCTGATTCGTATTATAATTAGTATTTTCACAAGCTCTTCTTTTTGGCACCTGTGTCTTGGTGGTGGTCATTGGGGATTGTGGGGATAAAGGCTCACGGTTCCTACTGCATCACCGCTACCAACCTTTTGTTCCTGCTCAGACCCTGTGGGCTCCTGGATCTTGTCCAGACCTCTGGAGAGGCTTCGACCAGCTCCCACTTCTTCTGCACATGCTCTGCCCTCTGCAAGGTTCCCAAAAGCAACAAAATGTGATCGAAACCAACCCATGTGAGGCCATTTTTCCCATGTTTCGTTAACCCTTGAAATCACACTAATAATATGATTGTCATATAACATTAAACAACAAATCTTAACAGTTTCATCCAGCAAACCCCCAGCAACTTCCATGCCTTAACAGTGGGAGAACAAGCAACCCGAGACAGCAAGGCAACTCCTGAATCACCCTTCTTTGTTCCCTCTAAACTCTTTTACATTCCTGGTGGCCTCATCGTTAAGAGTCTGATGTTATCAACAACCACAGGGCTTGTTGACCCCCATGGCCACACTCCCACATCTCCCCCTTCTTTATTAACATCAGCTATCTTCTTGACACGAATTATTACTCCATATATCACACCTCATTAACATTCTTCATAATAATGTTTGCACTTTCTGGTTGAGAAAAATATATACCAATGGCATGTAGTTAGTCCGGTGCCTCGTCGGACTTTGGCTTTTCTGACAAAGATAGCACTTGGTGTTGTGAAATGACTACACAGACACCAGGGTTCTTTTATGGTCAGGGTTCTTTATTGATGATGTGAGAAACTAAGCTGTGTTTTTGCAATAGAGAATTACTTTTCTATATTCCTAGGTAGTTGTGTAGTCATAATAAGGAGAAATGCTAAGTAGATAACTGGACAGTAGAAGGCCTCACTGTTCCAGAATGTTATAAATGATGATACAACTCAATCTGAATTTAGTAATATTTGTAAGAGCCTACGCTCTACCAACACGCACACCCAACCGTCGAAGTTTCTAAATATATATAGAACATTGCTTTTACATATTCATAAGAAACCCAAGTATGCCTATACATATGTATAACCTATCCCCGCTTCGTATTATAATGTGGTGGTTGTTGGGGGTCGTGGAGGTGAAGGCTCACAGTTCCCCCCATCACCGCTAGCAACCTTTTGTTCATGGATCTTGTCCAGACTGCAGGGGTGGCTTCGACTGTCTCCCTCTTCTTCTGCACATGCTCTGCCCTCCACAAGGTTCCCAAAAGCAACAAAATGTGATTTCTTTTCCTGTGTTCTGTTAACCCTTGAAACCACACTAATAATATGATTAAACAACAAATTTTAACAGTTCTGTGATATATGGAGTAATGATTTGTGTCAAAAAGATGGTTGATAATAAAGAAGGGGGAGATGTGGGAGTGTGGCCATGGGGGTTGACAGGCCCTGTGGTTGATGATAACATTAGACTCTTAATGATGAGGCCATCAGGAATGTAAAAGAGTTTAAAGGGAACAAAGAAGGCTGATTCAGGAGTTGCCAACCATGCAGTCTCCAGTTGCTTGTTCTCCAGCTGTTAAGGCATGTTAAGGCATGATAGTTTCTGGGTGTTTGCTGTTGTTATAATCAAAATTTTTTGAACAATGAAAAGTTGTTTTGAAAAGAACTGCTGTGGGGAGAAGGGTATAAGAGGGGAGTCTGTCCCCAGGATAAAAAAAAAGGCAACACAATGTAATGAAGTTATGTCAACATTGGGGCTGGGGGGGGGGCTGGCAAAAGGAAGAAACGAGGAGGATCAGGCTAGTGGAATGGAGACCAGGATGGGAACAGGCACATTGATCGCCTCATGAAGATAGGTTCGGCCAGACTTAGCAAACTGCTCGAAGAAGCTCGTACAGAAAGTCGCTGGAAACAGGTGCACCGGAGGTTGGATGAAGCTCAAGCTGAGAGAAGTGGACCTGCACATACAACTGCCCCTCGCTGGTAGACAGCTGTGCATTATGGGGAATCATATGTCCTTAGAAACAAAGACTGTCCTGGTAACCTTACAGCTTATTCTCCTTATTAACAATTGGACAGTTTATGATCCTGAAATATGGGATCAAATTGAGGTCAAGGTGTGGGACTCTTCAACTAAAAATGACAAGGTTGCAGTGGGATTGCTCGGCACCTGGCTAGCAATATCTGAGGCCTTAAAGAGCCCTGTGGGACCACAGTCAGAAACATGTGGTTTGCCAGACAGTGAGGAAGCTGTGGGTTCCTTTACTGATCTGACTGCTACGCCATCGGCCCCTCTGCAGCTACAGCCATCAAAGGCTTTTGCTGTTACTCCCCCTGGTGACGTGGATTTACCTTTTGACCCAGGTCTTACTGGCCTTGAAAAGGAGATGGATATGCTTTTCTTCGATTCTGGAAGAACAGGATACGTAAGGCCCAAAGACTGAGTTGCTTAACAACTTAAAGCAAGACATATTGTTCAAAAGGAATGGAAAATGGAGACTTGTTTGTAATCAAGAAAAGGAATGGAAAATGGAAACTGTTAAGTCATGAAACTTAAAGGATTGTATGTTACCTTTCCTGATTGTACGTATGTATAGGCATACTCAGGTTTAGTATGTAAAAGTGATGTTCTATATGTTTAGACTGTTTGATGTTCATGCGTGCATGTTGATGGAGTGTAGACTCCCCGCACACCCAGTGCTGTTTACTTGCCTTTTATACCTTTTATAAATATTATTTTATAAATATTACTAAATTCAGATTGAGATGAGATTTCGTTTATAACACTGTCTGAAGAAAATTATTTGAGATTTTTCTCACAATGACACAACATCAGTTGTCTCTTACTGAGGACCTAATTTCATCTCTCATACTGAGGACATAACTTCAATATCCTTGATGCATCCCCATATTGAGGACAGGTTCCCCTCTTATACCATTTGCTCCACAGCAGTACTTTTCCACTAACTATTCATTGATCAACAACTTTGCATGGCAACAGCGAACACCCAGCAACTTCCATGCCTTAACGGCTGGAGAACAAGCAACTGGAGTCTGCAAGACATTTACTGAACCAACCTTCTTTTTTTCCCTCTAAACTCTTCACATTCCTGATGGTCACATTGTTAAGAGTCTGATGTTATCACCAACCATGGGGCTTGCTGACCCCCATAGCCACACTCCCACATTGCCACACTCCCACAACTTGGGACACACAAGTGAAGTGAATTTGGTTATTCTGAGTGAAGCTACTAGTGTATTTCATAGATCTGTCCATTTAAAGGTTGGCAAACCTATCCCTACAGCTATGTGAATGTGAAATGTATATGACAAACCATAGATTTCAGCGTTTCTTTTCTGTGTTGCCTTTAATGACTTTATAGCCTGTTTACAAAAGTCAACAAGGAGCCAAACTAGAAGACACACTCCAAGTATGCCATATATGAATCATCACAGTGCCTATTTGTAAGTAAATCCTTAGCAGTTTAAAGGCCACACTGTTTTTTTTTTTTTTTTTTTTTTTGCAAAACAGAAATGATTTCCCATGATCTAGCTATCCTTCACATTGAGGCATCTCATGCAACTACTTCAGCATTTGTGCACTAGTAGTGAAAAATAAGCAAATGTGAGAGAAGCATATATAAGGTGCAGAGCTGCTTGGCCAATAAAAATCTCATCTAAACTGTCATTCACAAGGAGGCTCTAATATCCGTGGAAATGCACTGTAGGCTTTGCTGCCTTTTATTCTGGAAACATTTAGTGCATTTACATTTTCTGTGAAACTCAATCAACTTTCCAGCTTTTCTTTTTGAACCTTTTCTTTTTCCCATTAGTCTGTTAATAATTGTTGCTTTCCTGGCATCCTTGTTCTGCTGGGTTATTATGCA
This sequence comes from Aythya marila, assembly GCF_965140915.1. Lineage (NCBI taxonomy): Eukaryota > Metazoa > Chordata > Aves > Anseriformes > Anatidae > Aythya > Aythya marila. The sequence goes on along the minus strand of NC_139080.1, from coordinate 5,955,322 downwards.
TTCCTCAGCATTGTGAAAAATTAAAAGTGGAAAAAAATCACATGCTTTTCAGCTGACTTAACACTGCATAAAATGCTGAAATTATTAATTGAACATCTTGATTATAAATTAGGTGGAAATAATGTTGAAGAAGCAGCCCCTAGTCATATAGGTTTATTATTAGGGCTATGCACTGAATGATTTGAATTCCATTCTAGTAGTGGTAAATATAGTTATTATAGAAGATTGTGAGTGCATGGATTTTGGCTGAATGTCAGCTGAATCAAGTAGGATATTTCATCCATAATTTAAAATTGCATGTCCTAAAACAATTCTCGTGTTATCTCCTGCCTCCACCCTTGCAAGAATAACATGATTATGATGTTACATAAGATAAGGAAATTATTTCAACCACTACAGAATACCTAATTGCCAATAATACTGTTGTCAGCTGTCCCTCTGTGCAGCAGCACCCTATTGTGCTAAGCACTATAAGCTCACAACACTGTGAGAAACACTCCGTAGCCAATAACAGGCTCAGGCGAGGATCTCAGTGAAGTAGTAACTTATTTGCAATTGCAATGGCGGGCGCCCCACAAGCAAGAGAGCGCCCCTACTAATTCCAAAACACAGTTTATATATTTTTTGATGACAGGACCCTCCCGTTTCCCCACTGAGTGGGTAATCCAGGTTCACAATCTATCTGATGCTTCACAAACAATGCATGGCCTTCAGTTGCCGGCCTGTTAAATTTCAGATTTCTTTTGATGTTTTTACTGCTTGAAGTGGTCGTGTTTCTTCACTTATCTGACTTGACTTAATGCCATGATTTTCACCTAATTGTCCTAAGGAGTCTGGTTGTCTGCATTTTACAAGGTCGCCTGCTAAGCTTTCTTATCACTGTAAGCATATCTCAATACCACATTCCTTTCCTCTAAACAATGTAACTCTGCAAAAACAACATTTCTATTCCCACAACACTATGTTTGCAATGCATTTCTATGATGACTGGAGAATTGTACCTGCTATGGGAGATTTCATCATTAATGCTGGTGATGTTAGATGACCTTATATAGTTTGTTTGGATGCCAGAGTCATTAAATGGAAAGATATTATTTAGGTTTCTTGGATATAGGTTTTACTCCCCTAGTGAATTTTACAGAGCCAAGGTTTCATGATAAGAGTCATTCAGATGAATACTACACAGTTTAATGCTACCTCATAAGTCATAATTTCTTTATCCTCCTGATTTACCTTAGAGTTACAGATTGTATATATTCTGGACTATTATTTGTGCTTTAGTATATACAATACTGACCTTGGCAGAGTCCCAGGCTGGCTGAGCCATTTAGGCACTACCATAATAGGTATGGTAAACAACAACTACAATTGCTGTCGTCTATCCAGATAGGTTTGGAGCTTAGGATCTGCTGTTTGACAAATGTGTTGCCTCACCACTGCTGCAGCACTGCTAGGGAACCCTATTCATCTTAACAAATATTGCAAAGGCGAAGGCAGATCTGATTTGAGGGAACTGAAAGGTCCATCTATGTTTGTTTGGAGGGCTATAGAGGGTTAGGGGAAGGGTTCACCGGAGAGGTTAAGAGCTTAGCTCTGTCCTGGATTGAAGTAAGCTCTTAAATCTGAACAGCTTTTCCTTGAGGCTGCAGAAATCTGATGAGACCTTTGGTATTTCAGATTTCACAATATGCTATTTCTCACTGTTTTCTTTCTGTCCTTTTGACTCTAAGCTGTTTCTCTTCCTCAGATAAGAAAAAAAAACAGTGGCTGGTGGAAATGCTGGTCTGTAGCCTGGTGATCTCCTTAAATTTCCTGGTTGTTCAGGTTCATCTGAGCTCTCCAGACTCACTCTTGTAAATTGCTTGCTTCTTCTGTGCTAAAAAAGCTTGTGGGGAAAATAACCAAGAACACATAGATGCAAAAACAAAAGCAAACAAAATTATGTAATTCTCACTCCTTCTAGTTCTTCTCCAAATCTGTGTGAATCAAGTATCTGCTGCTTAAAGGTCTATAACTGAGTAAGGGAATAAGGTAATATTTCCCTAAATTGTCAGAAAAAAAGTTACTTGTGCAAGGATCCTAACTAACAGTTTAGGCAGTTGTAGAGGCAAGCACAGAGGATACAAAGTTTAATCAACTACCCTGAGTTTGACTTGAGAAGCCAGAAAAAAAATAAAAATAAAAATCAATAATTATTTTTGCAAAATGCCATCAAACAAAGATAATTCTATATGGCATGTATTACTGCTGACACAAAAGGGACAAGAATAATATCACTGCAATTGCTGATGGAAACCTCACTCATATTGTCTAAGTGGGGATGTGTAGTTCTGTACATTTATATGATTCTTCGGGATAGGGTGAGGTATTGGTATATAGTCATACTTTGACTATGTTGTCCCAAAATATACTATTCTTCACTATCCACTTGTTTAAGAGAGAGGCCTGCAGAATGTGCTCAGTGACATCTGCTCCTTCTCCTTCTCCTTCTCCTTCTCCTTCTCCTTCTTTCTCCTTCTCCTTCTCCTTCTCCTTCTCCTTCTCCTTCTCCTTCTCCTTCTCCTTCTCCTTCTCCTTCTCCTTCTCCTTCTCCTTCTCCTTCTCCTTCTCCTTCTCCTTCTTCTTTTCTTATATTTCTGTGTATTTTGTTTGTTTGCTTTGTTTTGTTTTTCCTAAAACATGAGCAAATCTATTTGCTTTATCATATTGATTAAACTTTATTACAGATTTAAAAGCTTCTCAGGTGCTTGATTTACACCTATTTCTTTTGTTCTCATGGTTGCATCAAATACAGACTTGGTAGAGGGAAGAATTTTTCTTCCAGGCTAAAGTACAAAAGACTGTTCAATTATTTTTGTGTGTGTGGTTTGTTTTACTAGTCAGTGTGAGGAGCTGAGGGAACATCTGAAAAGAGTAAGCTTGTAGATGAAGACACGTCTAAAAAGTCCTCAGAATGAATTCAGCTTGGAAAGTTAGGAAAAATTCAAATATTCATTAAGAAATAAGAGCTTTTACCACAGAGTTGCCTGGAGTGATTTGGCATGTCTATCTGATCATATAAAATAATATTTATTCAGTGATTTCCAAAACCTGATGTTGAGGTGTTGATGCATCGAGGTTCATGCCACAAATGGAAAAAGACAGTGGGACCGGTATAGAGTTATTATTAATTGATAGTTAATGCATTTGTACATCTCCTCTTCCTGACACCACTGATTCTACAATTTGATACCATGAATGCTTCCCTGGTTGTGGAATAGGAAAACACTGACATAACCTTCTCCTGAATTTATGACTGTGTGCAATATATTCCCAAGCATGAACCTCTTACCTGAGGATTTCTAAGTACTAAACATCTTCTGGTGAAATGCAAGAGTATTGGTCTACAACAATTGCAAAATCTGTCTGTAGTTTCCTCATGAGGGAGGCCAGAGGGAGAGGCACTGATTGATATCTTTACTCTGGTGACCCCCAATAGTACCTGAAGGAAAAAGGGAGAAAATGTGTCAGGGGAAGTTCAGATTGGATATTAGGAAAAACTTGTTCACTGAGAGGGTGCTTTTTAATCTCTTACTCCTTTTTTGAAAGTAGGTCCATGGTGTGTAACATGAGGAGTGTCCCAGAAGTGTTTTAGAAAGTGTTTAGAAGTGTTTTTTTTTTGTTTGTTTGTTTGTTTGTTTGTTTGTACTAGAGGATATCATAGCATATTCATCTGGTTCCTTCATCAGTCTGAATTAGCTCCAAATGTTTCAGAGAAAAATGAAAAAGGACTACAATTAACAGAAGTAGTAAATTTCCATTAAAATTTGAAAAAACACAGGTAGATAAATTGTTACTCCAATATTTAGGTTTTGTTTTTTGTTTTCCTCATGAGCTACCATATTTTGTTTCCATCCCCCAATACCTCAGTATTTGTTGTCATTTTTTAATATTTAAGATAAAAAAAGTAGCACAGTGATTGTCACTCATTGTGTATTATTTGTTTTTATTACTTCTTAAGCTTGTTTGTGTGCACACACATGTTTATGTTTTAGCTCTATAAAAATACGATCATCTAGACCATCAAGCCTAGGGTTTATTATTTCACAACAGTTAACAGCAGGCATTTGTAGAAAGGGTATAAGAAATCAGGGCATGCAGCAAATATGCCAGCATTTGGCAAGGGGTTTGAATGCTTAATGAGACAGAGACTGCATTCACATGATCATAGTTAACAGCACAGGACCATTCTTCCATATTAAACCTCTTGTTATCTCTATTTCAGTTCAGTATCTTGTATTTTGTAACACGCAGTCCTTCTCTTGATGTCATAAAAATCAAAAGTAAAAGAAGTGTAGGAACTTCTTGCTTTCTGAAATTCCTTTTGATACCAGATAGAGCTGTACATGTTCATCATCGAATTCCTAGCAAAGAAGGAATCTGGGATCTGTCAGAAACCCAGACCTTATATTATTAAACAGAACCAAGGAATCTTTTTGACATTCAAAGGCTCTTGTTTTAATTAAATATTTCTGATTATGCAGCACATATAGGATTGCTAGTGAAAGTCTAAAAGCTGCAACCAGAAGGTCATGTAATGAGGTATCTGAATCAGTCAGTTAAATATGCTATTAAACTAAGTGGAAAAAATAAAATAAAATCAGGTAAACTGTAAAAAATTAAATCAACCCCTAAGTATGGTGTTCATGCCTCTACATTTTGTCTATCTGAACATAAGGCAGGGATTTTAAGCTGAGCATTGATACCCTCTGCACTCAGAAGAGAAAGAATATAACTTCCAGATGAACAACAAAATTAATGAACACCAAATTCATCATCAACAACAACAAAATTATATTAGAATTTGGGTGGGGGGGGCGGGGTGGGGGGGGGGCAGAGGAGGAGAGGCACAGGGAGGAGATGATCAGTCACCCTTTTCCAGTGCCTGTTTATCTCCTTCAACTACAGAGTCTAGAATCACAGCTTAAATTTGATGCTTAACTTTTAGACAGATAAAATTAAGTGAGATGCATCTTACCCTAAATATCTACCACCCCATCGCTTTTCTTCATGGTTGGATTCATTGTTGTTAAAGGTTGATTTCACTTTCAGCTCTTATACACTGGCAAATTGCTCCTATTTTGTGCTTTTCTATATTTCAGGGGAATATTTATACTGAGTAAATAAAACATTGCCCAAATTACAGGAAAATCAGTTTTCTTCATATTATTTTAAAAGCTTATATAAAACTCATGTAACAAACTCAATATATCAATTGTTCTCTGAATGTTAAAGAAAAATAAAAACTGGAGAGAATGCAGGGTGACTTTCCTTGTAACCTATTTTAAAAGTGTAAATGTGTTATACTCTTGTTCTCCTTATTCATAGATACAAAGCTAGAGTTCCCAAAGACTCACTTTTCAGAGATTATTTCAGACCAGAGAAAGCTGTCTGATTCCTGTAAACAGCCCAGGGTAAATCAACATACAGTTTGGCTTTTTGATTTATAGCAATGAACTGTTTTGTGTAAATCAACAAATGATCCTCAAAGAAAGGTGCCCTGAGGCTTTAAGGCAACTGAGACTCTGCTTAGAAACTGACTTCAAGTGGAGAAACCTGGTTGAAATATCATCTCCCTGGCTTTAGCAAGCTTTTTATTTTTAATTGAAAGTAGGAGAACTGGGCTAGAATATAAAAGGCCTCTCAATTCTCTGTCAAGGCCCCACAGCACCACATATCAACTTCTTTTTTTATTTATCAATGAGTTAATTTCCAGTTTTGGAGGGGAGATATGTAGTTGGGTCTATTCCACAGTGCTGTAATGCAAAGTAATCTCTTGTAGCTACCCATGTCAGGAGGTGAACTCATGCCACATATTTCTGGGCTGATGTTCAATATGTTGTTTTGATTCAGGTGAACATAAATGAGTAGTGGAAAAGATTACAGAGTAATTGCAAATGTGAATATATGTATGTGCTAATGATTTTCATTTTTTATTTTACTTCTGCAGGAAGTTTGGAAATTCCTGCTTTGACTGGAACCCAAATACATTTTTGTTGTTCATACGTGCTGGGCAAAATATATCCACAGCAGCAGAGCATCAATGAGTGACTGAGAAGCGATGTCATCACCAGAAGAATTTATAAGAGGGTTACAAGCTTGTGTATTTTCCATTCCTCCCATCTGAAGGTAATTGTTTCTGAATTCAGATGAACAAAAGAAGAAACTGATTCATGAGAAAGGACACCTCACAAAACAACTTCCTGTTAAGTTGTATAAGATGGAAGCTAGCAAATGTCACCAGTGAAGACTTTCTCTGAGAAAGTACAGCCTAACCCTCTCCCCCCCCCAAAAAAAAAAAAATCATTAAAAAAAAATATACAAAAAACAGCCAACCACTTTTTATCCTTGTTCTTGGTTGATTAGCTTTGTCCTTCTTTTGAAAACGCCAGCTGGTAAAGTACAAGCACAATTCCATTTGGGGACATTAAGTACAGACTCAGAAGTATATCCCTGACCGTCATTTGCCTCAAAGTACCAGTCTTTCAAAGACTTTTTATGTGGCTTTCTGTGAGTGTGGAACAATCTTTCTGACTGACAGCAAGTACTTCAAGTTGCTACAGCTAACAGCATTATTTTCTCAGATCACATGACCAAGACTTGAGATCCAATGCTAAAATCCTCAAATATGCTGTGCAGGTAATCTTGCATAAACAGTAAGAACAGTAAGAAGCTATTTATGTATTTATTAAGGAAAAAATTAAAATTATACAAAACTCAATTGAAGAATTTGTCACTGCAAAACCAGATCTTACACTATAAGAGAATTAGCAGAAGCACAGATTTCAATGTTTTTTCTCCAGATACAACAAATTGTACTGCATTCTGAAATCTGTTAAAATAAAGTGGAAGGAAAAGAAACAGGTTTCCTGAAGATTTTTTGAGCTGTATTTATTTATCAATCTTCAATATTGGATATACCTTCTCCCTATGGTCTCTCTTAGTACTAGGAATTATTGCTGAATAGAAATCTTGTTTAATCTATTATGGGCCAGAATTTTCATCAAGCTGCCTAATTAGAGTTCTCTCTTTCTCTCAGTCTCTCTCTTAAGAAAACAAAATGACACAAGCAAACAACAACAACAACAACAACAACAACAAAACAGAAATAAAATCCACAACAAAAACAGCATAATAACAGGTTTCATCATTCCTTCCAAGATATCTGGTGTTTTAAAGCAGGTGACTGTGATGCAAATAAATATGCAATGCAACGTGATATGTTTACATTGTGTCTTCCATTTGGAAGTGGGGTCAAAAGCTTCATTAGTTCAATCATATTCCAGGGAACTTTTTAAAACTTCTAGTAAGGACATAATATAGCACAGTGTCTTGTAGCTATAGCCTCCTAAAAGTTAATTTATATGTTTAATGAAGATTAGTCACCTAGACACCCTATAAAACATTCAGGTGGCTTTACATGAAGTAAATCCCATTTTTGGAATCACTTTCACCAGGGAACTACTGCCACATAAAATTTTAATTGAAATTGTTTGGTATCAAATGGGAGAGGGAAATGGGAATAGCATCTCAGTTGTTCCAAAGAATAACCTCATTTTTCGTATGAAAAATATTACGTTATGAAAATACATAAAGAAATAATAAGGATATAGTGCAAGGAAGCAAATAAGTATGAACTTTAAAAAATAAAGACTGTCCTAATTATAAGCAAGGAAGCAAACAAACAACTCCCTCCCCCCCATCTTCCATCTCCCCATCAAATAAACAAAACCCACAAGAATTCTGAGATGGATATCTGACAATAAAGGTTTCCACCTAAATGATGAAAATCTGAAAAATAAACATGAAGAGGGAAAAATCTGAAAAATAAACATGGAGAGCAGCAAATAACTATTACTTGCACAACAGTTTCTGCCCCTGGTATATCTTGGAGTTGCTGGAGTTTTTGTTGCTCTGCATGGAGCATGGTCCTGTCAAGCTGGACCACTAGCATGATCAGCACTCTATACTGAACAGTAAAAGTGCAATTCTTGGCAGAACAGGAGAGATTCCAAGGTTCTGTGATGCTAAGACATTAAGATCTCATCATTCTGTACTGCAGCAATCTACCTGAGGTGATTTTTTGGGGGATATTTTTCATCTTATGCATTTCAGCATTTCTATGCATTTTCTGTCAAGTGTTTTGCTCAAAGACCCAGAAGATGCAAGTCCGTAGAGGTCTATTGACTTTCACAATGCTATTCTGCTCATCAAAAATCTGGTCCTTGGGAATTTTAATCAACTACAAACACAGGAGTTGTGGGAAAAGCTCATGATTCCAAGTCAGTCCATATTTTACTATTGAGTTTAACAGTATTTTACTGCATTTTTAAGGTCAGTCTCAGAGATACCTGTTATAAATGGCTCAGGATTCAAATTAGGATTAAATAAAAAATAGGATTTATTAAAAGAATATAAAGGAATAGAGGTAAGCAAACAGTGCACAACATACTCATTAACTTAACAGAAATATTTAGGTAAACAAAGATGCTGGAGAGAACACTTTGCAAGATCATTCCCTAGATTATCCTGATTACATCACATATCCTAACAGAATATGGACAAATTAGAATTTTAGAGTTTGTAAGCAAAATCAAGCAGTGTAAATATTTATTGGAAGATACTACCATGATAATAGTAATGAATCTTTCTGAACAAAAGAGCAAGGGATTTTGGGGAAAAAAGAAAAAAAAAAAAAAGAAAAAAAAAAAAAAACAGAAAAAAAAAAAAGAAGGAAGAAAGGAAAAGAAAAAAAAAAAAAAGAAAAAAAGAAAGAAAGATGCATCATCCATATTTGATTTCATAGGCTATATGTAGAAGGTATGTAAAAGGACATACTTTCTGGGAAAAAAAAATATTTGCTGTTTTTTCTTGAAAACGTTGAAATGAAAGACAGATAAGAAAGAAAAATAAATATATGCAGTCTCTTGCAGGCAATCAGATTCTGTTTATAAGGGTTCTGTTTAAAGGTTCTGTTTATAAATCTTTCTCCAGCTGGAAAAATATTGAGCTAAACCCCTAACCTTATTTGAAACAGAGTCAAGAGATTATGAATATCAGTCTCTAAGGAATCAAAAAACATACACGGGATTTCCGTTTGAAAAATTGAAGAATCTGTGGTTTTATTACATACTATTGGTAAAATCCCAGCTACGTTGAAGTCACTGATACCTTTTTATTTTTTTTCTTCACTGATTAGAGAAGATGAGGAACCAGGAAAAGAAAAAAAAAAAAAAAAAAAAAAAAAAGGCAACATAAACTCACAAAACTAAACCAAACCTAAACCCTAAACAGAATACGTCTTGTTTGAGAAAAAATTGTGACACTATCCTCAGGTAATGCAGCACCTTATTTAACGAACAATGTCACTGAACTCCCTGTGAATCATCTTGTCATCTTATGCAAAAAGCATCATATTCTAATCAGACATTTCTTGTTGTTGTTGCTATGTTTGTAATTTTTTGTTTTGTTCTGTTTTTTCTCCTGAATGCTATTTATTTTTATATTTATGTTACCAAAAAGTTCTAACAAACACCAAAACCTTCAGGTTTATATTGAGAACAAGAACATTTATAACTAAAGTGAGCAAACAGACAGGTCTGACTGTTTCAATGAACATGAAGATGTCCCATTCTGAAGGACAAAAACAAAAAAATAAATTAAAGCTTCTCGTGGACTATAAAAAAATTTGACCATTTCTGAAATAGATACATCTCTCTGTCTGTCCCACTATCAATCCACTACCCTCCCCAACCCTTTCCTGCAAACTTAAAATTTCTCACCATCTTGGCAGAATTGCTTTGGTTTCCAATTCATTATTCTGATATGTTATGGAATGTCAAATGTTTTTTTACATCCCAGTTGTGTGTATGACTATGTGCTTTAAAGCATGTGAATATACATGTATGCTCTAAAGTTCAGGATGCATTTATATGCGTTGATCAACTGAAGTCTTACAAGCAGCTGTGTTCTTTCACAGAGATGACAATTTCAGGATATATTCAAATTTTAAGTCATTTTAAAGTATTTTGAGATGAACAGTTTTATAAAAATGTAAGACAATCCCAGACCTCTGGTCAGCCATGATACAGTGCATAAAGTCACCATCCTTATGACAACTGCCTGGAAAAATAACACAGGTCACATCAAAGTCTTTAGTAGCTAGTGACTTTGTTTACTCCATTTCAGGTGCCAGGGTGGAACCAGTCCAGCCCAGGAAGAATGAACTGGCATAGATGGAATGACAGACATTAGGCATAAGTACTTTTTATATCAAGCCTTTGGCAAGTTACTTGTTGAAAAATCTGTTCTCATGAACACAATCCAAAATCTGCAAGTTGTGCTACTAAGGCATATGATAACTTCTACTTTCCAGGGATATGCTAATACCTACCATCCTGGGATACACCAAACCATTGCCAGGGTAATGGCTCATTCCAGATGCCAGTCAAGGTCCTTTTTGACTGCCTTAGGGCATTTCAGAATAAAAGGCATTTTGATTGGATTGTTCAGAGATTAAGTTTTCCTTTTTTTTTTTTTTTTTTTTTTTTTTCATCAGAAACCTTGTAAATAACCTTTGAGTGAAAAGAGAATGGAACATCCCCTCACTCAGTTTGACTTAGAATTACACATTTAGCCCCCACCCCTGTCATATTGCATCTAATACAAACAAACAAACAAACAAACAAACAAAAACCAACCAACCAAATTTATTTCCCATGTGCTTATATGCCATGTACTGGGGGCAAAAATAACAAATTTAAAAAATTGGAAAGGGGGAGAAGACTCCAAAATAAAGATTTATAGTTAATGTAGAACTCTAAATTAAGAAGTTTATTACAGATAGGAAGAAAATATGAAATATAATTAGCCGCTTCACTTGGTTGATTTTTCAGTGAAATCTTATAGTTGGTTGGATGCTGTATTCATGAAGCATTAGTAGGCCAGGTCTAAATTATTAGATTATGTACCAGATAAATTACTTAATATATTCCCAGAGTTATGGGGAATTTCATTTCTGATGGTAAAACTTTATACTAGTAATGTTAACAACAATAATAGCTTTTGGATTTAAATTTTTATTGTATATATGAAATTCATGCACTCAGTCTAAAAATGTACCAGGACTAAATTCCACTGAGAGGAATTTAGGAATTTAAGAAGGAAAGATCAAGGAATTGATTGCTTTTCATGGAAAACTGATTATAAAATATTCTGTTTACTTTTGCAGGGGATTCACTCATAATTATGGGAGTCACAGGTGAGAATAGAAGTGCAATCTTCCAGAACACTAGAACTGATAAAATTCACTCAGGTTTGAAAAGAAATTTCTGAAAAAATAATGAAATGATAAAACCTGTAGCTACTGTAGGAGGTTTAAGCAGTACATTAACTAGTAATTAGCCTTAATTAAATGTAATTAATTTCACTTAATATTCATCAATTAATGTCAAGTGTTTGAGTAATATTAATATTACTTCACATTAATTAAGATTAATGTTTATTAACAATTGGAATAACCTACAAGGATGCTAAGGTGATTATTTCATTTATTTAAAGAATTTTAATCAAAACTACATGCTTTCCTAAAGCATGAGATAGTTCTAGGCCTCTCTGAGTTTCTCATATAATCGTCCTTTCATGATTTGTGTCATACATTAATATTGTATCAGAAGTTCACAGAATTCACAGAATTCACAGAATTCACAGAATTTCTAGGTTGGAAGAGACCTCAAGATCATCGAGTCCAACCTCTGACCTAACACTAGCAGTCCCCACTAAACCTTATCCCTAAGCTCTACATCTAAACGTCTTTTAAAGACTGCCAGGGATGGTGACTCCACCACTTCCCTGGGCAGCCTGTTCCAATGCCTCACAACCCTTTCAGTAAAGAAGTTCTTCCTAACATCTAACCTAAAACTCCCCTGGCTCAACTTAAGCCCATTCCCCCTCATCCTGTCACCAGGCACGTGGGAGAACAGGCCAAACCCCACCTCGCTAAAGCCTCCCTTGAGGTACCTATAGAGAGCAATAAGGTCACCCCTGAGCCTCCTCTTCTCCGGGCTGAACAAGCCCAGCTCCCTCAGCCGCTCCTCGTAGGACTTGTTCTCCAGGACCCTCACCAGCTTTGTCGCCCTTCTCTGGACGTGCTCAAGCACCTCGATGTCCTTCTTGTAGCGAGGGGCCCAAAACTGAACACAGTACTCGAGGTGCGGCCTCACCAGAGCCGAGTACAGGGGGACGATCACCTCCCTAGCCCTGCTGGTCACACTGTTTCTTATGCAAGCCAGGATGCCGTTGGCCTTTTTGGCCACCTGAGCACACTGCTGGCTCATATTCAGCCGACTATCCACTATCACTCCCAGGTCCTTCTCCGCCTGGCAGCTCTCCAGCCATTCCTCTCCCAGCCTGTAGCTCTGCTTGGGGTTATTGCGCCCCAGGTGCAGGACCCGGCACTTGGCCTTCTTGAACTTCATGCAGTTGACCTCAGCCCATCGGTGCAGCCTATCCAGATCCTCCTGCAGAGCTTTCCTACCCTCAAGCAGATCGACACACGCACCTAACTTGGTGTCATCTGCGAACTTACTGAGGGTGCACTTGATGCCCTCGTCCAGATCATCGATGAAGATATTAAAGAGGACCAGCCCCAGCACCGAGCCCTGGGGGACGCCACTAGTGACCGGCCTCCAACTGGACTTGGCTCCATTCACCACGACTCTTTGGGCCTGGCTATCCAGCCAGTTTCTAACCCAATGAAGTGTGCGCCAGTCCAAGCCAAGAGCAGCCAGTTTCTTGAGGAGAATGCTGTGGGAGACGGTGTCAAAAGCCTTGCTGAAGTCAAGGTAGACCACATCCACAGCCTTTCCCTCGTCCACCGAGCGCGTCACTTTGTCATAGGAGGAGATCAGGTTCTTCAAGCAGGATCTGCCTTTCATAAACCCATGCTTACTGGGCCTGATCGCCTGCTTGCCCTGCAAGTGCTGCGTGATGACTCTCAAGAGGATCTGCTCCATGAGCTTCCCTGGCACTGATGTCAAACTGAAAGGCCTGTAGTTTCCCGGGTCTGCCCTCCGGCCCTTTTTGTAGATGGGCGTCACATTTGCTAGCCGCCAGTCAACTGGGACCAAGTTCAGTTTGCGTACCTAGTTAAGTTAGCTAGCTACAAATAAACTGGTTTACTTAATGAATGTGTTACCTTGCATTCTGGAAGCATGAAGGTAGAGTCATGAAAACTAAGAAGTCACTTTTATCTTCAAGTCTAATTAGACTGATTGCAGGGACAGGCTAATGAGTATGTACTGCTTCTGGGATTAGGTTTCCACTGCTGAGTAATATACTCAATAAAAAAACATTTTACCTCACAATAAGTAATGCCTTTTAAAATATATCTTTCATATATACCTCAAGAAATGCAACTTTGAATGTCTGCATAATGCACATGAAGACCTAAGGCAATGAATGGTTAAATGACCTTCACCAGGAGGTCTAGGAAGCAGCAAGGACTAGAACAACTTCTCCAAGTTTGACACACTGCACTCCTTGGTCATTTTTCTTCTGCACACCTTTTTTGTTTTATTTATTTATTTATTTATTTATTTTGTCTGCCACAACAGTTTATAGGAGAAACTCTATTGCCTACATGGTGTAAGATTTCAGACTAGATGTCCTTTTTGTCCTTGAGAAACAGGAATGTCAAGGGAGCTATAAAAATAGAGTATAGACTTAATACCAGAATTTGTGTGTACAGCTTTTACTCCCATAGTCAAGGTGGTGTTGGGGTGGGGAAGATGCGGGTGGGGTAAGAGAGGAAAAAAAATAAAAACAAATGAACAAAAGCAAAAATGAAAAAACCCACCCTACACATGATCATAGAAAAAAAAATCAGTTTAGTCCTATTGACCTTGTTCCTTGTCATTTCGCCATATTATAGAGTTAATTCTTGCATATATCCCTGGGAAATAGAAATCTTCCCAGAGATACAGAATGAAGGAGAAACACTCGATAGGCCACATTACAGCAAACTATCGATCTGATTTCTTTTACTTGTAGGCATGATTGAGAGGTCAAGTAATTAAATTTTCATCTTGTAGTCTGACGTTTTATTTTCCAATTTATTTATTTATTTGTTTTTTGTGCTTTGTTCTTGAGACATACTAAACAAACAAAGCCAAGACTGAAGCAGGGACAGGTGAAGTCTAGAAAAGGAAAGCTGAATTCCTACTGTTTTTCTTACTGTTGGTTTGGACCCTAAGTAGCAATGAAATCCTTCTGGGTCTTTCCACAGAATTGGTAAAAAGATAAACCAGTGATTCCTTTGCTGTTGGATTTAGTCCTAATGATCTCTCACTCAATCTCCATAACCCCTGAAGAGCCAAATTTGCTCTAAGGAGCAAAATCTTAATATAAGCCTTAATGGAGTACATGTAGGTGTCCAGCAGAAATTATAAAAAGATGATTTTCTGTGACCATCCAGAAGTCACTAACCAACTTTTTTCAAAGACCTTAGGGCAGATATCCTAGACAGTATAATTAAGTCATTTTGGAAAATCATAATATCTCAGAGTGTCTTATTATCCTTGCACTCTGCTGTCAGAGGACATGATTGAAGGTCCCCAGATAGGTCAGTTATTACCTATCAAAAACCCCTTTTATGTCTACTGACAATTTATAATCAACCAAGAGACATGTAGCTGCCAAGGTGTGGTCACGGACACATGCAATGCTGGACTAGTCAGAACACAAATGATTATGTAAGATCAATCAGGTGATTCTTTTATTTATTTTTTTTTAATAATCAGGTGATTTGTCCTTGCACCTGGCTATTCAAGGAGTGTATCTACTGTTGGTAGATACCAACTTTACCTTAAACAATCCTTGGTCTGCTTCTTTTTAAAAAAAAAAAAAAATTTCTTTCTACTAGTCCTTGAAAGCAGATTTTAGGACCCAAGACACAAAATTCATGGTCAAAGGGAGTCTTGTGAAGCATTATTTCATATACATACAAATACATATACAAATGTCTATAAAATGATTCATCAAAAAATGATTCAAAAATGATTCAATGTCTCAAACATGATTTATCTGTGCATAATTAATATCTTCTTTCTTCCTTCTCTGCCTCTTTTCTTTGTCCTTTTTATTCACTTATTTTACTTTTCCTTCTCTTGTAGCTACTCTTCCAATTAAGAACTACTTATAAGACAATATTTATGAGTGAATTGGCAAGGTCAGAAAGAAAATAAGAATGACCTTAATGAAAATGACTTAGATAATTCTCAGATAAAGAAAGTGGGCTTCTTTGTTGGGTGATTTGTTTTGTTTTGTTTTCTGGAGTTTTGTAGGCTCCAGCACAAACTTCTGGTCTTATGATGCCCTCATGCCCCTTGGTGAAGTGTGCTTGAAATAATCTAGGAGAAAATCTTTGTGAAACTTGCTGCAGTAGTATTGACAAAGTGATCACGGCCGAGTGGTGATGGTGAGGGGGTGTGTAGTCTTGTTTGGATTACACTCTTGCATTCTCCAATACAAATGGGACTTCCATTAAATTCATAGCACTGCTGATTTTACCCGGGATTCATGATTTACTGATTGTGGCTGGGGCTGACATTTTGAAGAAGAAATGTAAAAATACCTTGCAACAGGCAAAACAGACTTTGGAAAAGGCTTTCCTTTAAAAGAAAATAATCTGCCTTGAGGAATCCTTTATTTTAGTTTTTATTTCAGTCCATAAAAGTGAATAAATCACTTGGTGAAACAAATAAGAGGGTACTTTTTTAGCTAAACACCAATTAGTTTAAGTATATATTCTGTCTTTCTGAGGAATTTTTTTAGGGTCAGATGTTCACTTGACTGGTGAACAAGAAAATAAAAAAAAACATATCCACACATTTTTGCATAAAGTTTATTAAATCTTGTAATTAGACAAAGAAAGAGGAAATGTTTAATTTAATGTCTCTAGTATATCCCAATGGTCAAATTGTGTAGAGATCCTTAACATAGAAACCAATTTTTTTGTCCAACAGTTCTATATTATACTACCTGTCGCTGAACACAACAAAAAGCTACACTATTTCTTACAGTATTACGAATGAACTGTTTTATTATTGTTAATGATCTGGCATTACTGTATTGGGAAATATATTTATAGGCCCTATGTCTTCTGTGACTTGCATCCTGCTTAGCTTTTCAGAGCTTAACAGGACAAATTCTGTATCTCATCTAAATGCCTTGAAATCAAACTAATTTCATACTCATGATGCAATAACTCTACTATGTTGTCTCACTTAAAAAATTTCTGTGAAACTCTTCTTCCTTTCTTATTATTGAACTGACCTTACAATAACTACAGAACAGTTTCCCACATGATAACTCTGCTTTTCTCTTTCTTAAACATCCTGAAAATATTTAATTCTTTTAGTTACAAGGTTTAAAATCTGGAGGTAATCTATCATTCATATGTATCATTCATATGAAATTTTGCTCTGAATTTCTTCCAGAAATTTCAAAAAAAAACAAACCAAACCAAACCAAACCAACCAACCAAACAAACAAAAACATACATAACTGAATTTCCTGAAGAATTAGCTCTAGAGAATTATCCCATTTTAGGAAATGGAAAATTTCCTTTCATCCAAATAAGTATATTTTTGCTACCATGTCTTCTGTCACCTATTTAGATTTAATTTGTTTTACTTTATTCAGATTTTAAAAGTGTATTTTATTATCTCATATCTAAGAAATTGTTAATAAGGGAAAAGAATAAAAATTGTTCTTTACAAAATTCCCAGCGGAGGAGATCACAAAGCCAATAGGATTTAAAGTTAAAAGCACACATAAGTGCTTCCTTGAGCTAGCAACATACTAGGTTAACAATGTGAATTGCATTTGCAACATATCCACAAATAAGTAGCACAGAGAGAGGTGTTACAAGATAATAGACATATTTAAATCAGAATCTGTTTACTTTTCATTTTTTCAGAAAGTCTTCTGATAGATTTATCTGGGTTGGGAAAGATCTTCAAGATCATCAAATCCAACCATCAACATATCCTCCAATTGAATTGAATATCTTCCAACGAAGATGTATCAGGTCCCATCACTAAATTATGTTCCTTAGTGTCACATTTACATGTCTCTTTGGATGTGACACTAAGGAACATCTCTCATGCCTACTTCCAAGGACAGGAACTCCACCACTTCCCTGGACAGCCTGTTCCAGACATTGCTGAAAACAAAATCATGAATATCCTCTTTATTTACTTCATCCAAAAGCAAATAAAGTATTTATTTGTAAAGTAAATAAAGTATTTCATAAAATAAAAAGACTAGAATTAGATAAAGACTTTTGGTCAGCCAACACCTCTCTCAAGTGTAGGATGGGCATGTTTTAGGAATGCTCTTGATAGGAAGAGTTGTTAGAATTTAGAGCTTACTCTATCAGTCTCCAGATTTATAAGCCTCCCTTTGGTGGTTAAGAGCATGTGTATGAACAAGGGCAATAACTCGACGTTGATTTTATTTAAAACAAACAAACAAACAAGAATAACAACAACAACAACTTTTCAAAATCAGTGGAAAGCTGTGTTTAAAAATTGAAGATATGCTATGACACTAGAATGTAGTATCTTAAGACTTGATCCAAAGGACCCTTAGGTAAAGTTTCATCTAGCTTTTAGTTTATTTTTTTAGTTCTATTTTTTTCTAAAGTTTCTAGTTCAGACATCCAGAAAAGCTAGATATTTTGACTCCTTTTTTTTTTTTTTTTTTTTTTTTTTTTTTTCTGATCCATGTAGAAAAGTAAACACTATTTTATTTTCCTATAAACTGTGACTTATCCTATGTATCCAGACCAAGAGTGTTGAGGGAAACACACAGTTAACAATTTATTCTCCTTATTGGTAAATATTTCAGTCTGTATTTTTTGTAAATATTTCAGTCCTCTCAGATTCTCAGCAAATAGCCAAGAGTCCTCACAAATTCCAAACTTCATCCTGTTTGCAATAGCTTCCTGTTAACATATTTTTGCACCCTAAAACCAATGACAGCATAAACCATGAGAAAACCATGAGTAAATCATGAGTAACCATACAGTAAATCAAAACCAGTCCCAATGATTGATTTTCTATAAAGAAAAGGCAAATACCCTTTTCCAATACCATACAGGTAAAGTCAGACACATTATTATTATTATTATTATTATTATTATTATTATTATTATTATTATTATTTTTATTTTTATTTTTATTTTTATTTTATTTTATTTTATTATTCTAAATCATTTTTCTGTGCTTTCTTGCCCTATATTAGAGTGCACTGTGAAGAAAACACACTAGTCCTTACATTTTGACCCATGGCCAATTCTAAACAAATGGCTCCTTGTGTCTGAGACTTTTTTTCTATGGAAAACCCAGTAGATTTGGTTGGTTGATTGTTTTTTGTTGTTTGTTTGTTTGTTTGTTTTTTGGTTGTTTGTTGTTGTTGTTGTTTTGTTTCTTTGTTTTTATTGCTTTTGTATTATTATTATTATTTTACACACAGTAAAAATCTAGCATGCTTACACAATGCCTGCTTTTTCTCTCTTGAAGAGAAAAATAATACCAATTTTACTTAGACTAGCAGCCCCAAAGGTTGATATGTCTGGTTTATTTTTTTTCTAATTTTAAACATCCTTTTTAAGTGGGGAAAGAAATTGACAGGCACAAACAAAAAGGTAAAAGGAAGATAATAGAGAAGAGAAGTGAATGCAAATACACTTTTACACTTAAAAATAAAAATAATAATAATAAAAAAATGAAATAGTTACACTAGTCACATCTCTTGGACTGATATAAAATGTATAACAATTTTAGCTAAGAATAACACATCTGAGAGCATACTCAAAACATGACATTTAGAACTACTGATATAATTTATCCAAAGTTTTATATTATACTTACTTAAATAGTGCCTAAAAGCTCCAACCAGAATTTCAACCTTAGTACATTAGCAAGAAACAGTCTCTGTCCTTTAGAAAGCAAAGTTTGTGGGAAAGGAACTGAGGGAAAAAGAGATTAAGGGTGAAATCTTAGCCCTATTAAAAGAAATGGAATAGTACTAGGATTTCCGTCTAGTTTTCCAACAAGTTTTTTTTTTACACACAGGAAATCTGTGACTGAGCTGGAAAGTCTGAGCTTTAATCTCTACAATAATTTCTTCTTGGCTTCAACAGAAATCTGTTCAACAAAGTAATATAATTTAATTACTAAATTGGCAGAACTCTAACTTCTGAGTTAAGCAAACTGGGTAACTATTTTCACTATATGACAAATAAAATAAAATAAAATAAAATAAAATAAAATAAAATAAAATAAAATAAAATAAAATAAAATAAAATAAAATAACAAAACAAAACAAAACAAAACAAAGCAACTTACACGGCAGCCAGATTAGAAACTTCAGACAGTTATTTAAGGATCTCCATTCCATATATATTTATTCAGTCTTAGACTCCTAAGTGTCTATTACTTAAGTGAGAGGAGATTTGGGAATTTTTAGATAATATATGATGATGATGAAACAGAAACAGAATTCTCACATACGACCATCATTTTCCCTCTCTTTCTTTCTGTATCACCCTTCTTGGGATCTGACAAAAAAAAAAAAAAAATAATAATAATAATGTTATGAGTGGTAGCACTTGAGAAAAAGGAGAAAGATTCCTTTTTTTTCCCTCCTTCAGTCCTCCACATGTAATGAGAAGAGTACAAAATTCAGTAGTGTCCCTTTAAATCGCCTTTGATTCCTGTATATAGCTCTTCTCTTGGGTTTTAGTGCCATATTGTAATGTTAAAGTGTAAAACTCTGCATCTGCTGAGGCATTTGGCTGTAAAAGCAAGTATGTCAATGGCTGTCCCTAGCTGCCATCACACATATGGATTTTCTGTGTTCAGCTCTACCATCTGGTAGTTAGACCTAAATTCACTCCTCATTGAATAAGGACTATCTACCATATCATACTTCATTCTATAAACTATCCCTTTTTATAGCCTAGTTTTAAGAAATTTTATATGGTGTTTGTGTGTCACATACGTATGAAAATGATGAAAGTGTTCAGAAATATAAAGGGAAAAAACAAACAAACAAACAAAAAAACAAAAGCAATGTTCTGTCTAGATATACCCCAACCAAACACACACACGTCTATGGGTGTACAAACACACACAAAACCAGTTACCTTTTCCAAGGGCAGAACAATAAGAAATTCTGCTTGAAAACATGATGATGAAAATGTAATTTCTAGTGGTTTTGTTTAGAATATGGAAATGAACAAAAGAATCTATAAACAGAAACAAGTGTCATTTGAGAAGGACCACTTAACAGTGTAATGAGGATGTGGGTTAATAACCCTTGCAATCACTTTCCCCTACTTGTGACATCTTTGGTAACAGCTTAATCTGGTGACATTTTCTTCCCTCATTACTATTTTGTCACAGGAATAAAGTACCGGGATTTTATGGCTTGCTACTAGAGCAGGTGCAGCTGCATTGGTTTGACTTTTTCAATCCTTAAATGCCTTAGCCATCTTTCCTTTTCCTTGCCAGCCTCTGCTTATGACTTAAACTTGTATCATTTTCTTGGATGAATTGCTGGGTCAGTGAAAAATATGTGTTATTGAAAAGTTGAAAATCTTGGAGACTGTAATGCTTGAGGGAAGGTGGAGCTCTCTATTGATTTCAGAAGCAAGAGCTATTTGGCTCCAAAAGCCAAAAAAATGGATGAGATGAGCTCAAATCTCTGCTGGTGCTAAGACTTATGTATTGTTAGGATCACTGCTGTCAATTGATCTTCTTAGGTTGTGCTGGTTTCTAATGAAAACTTCCTTTTAAATATTCTAAATCTTAATCATCTGTGAGTCGGGATTGCCCTTCTGCCAGGAAGGTGCAGAGGTGGCTGAAGGCCAGCTTTGGTGAGGATGAATAGAAAGGACTGTAACAATATCTGCATAGGTTGCAAAAGCCTCCAGATCTGAGCAACCTGTGCCTGTTTAAACCAATTTGTACATTGGTTTAAACATTCTTGAGGGAAGA
This sequence comes from Aythya marila, assembly GCF_965140915.1. Taxonomy (NCBI): domain Eukaryota; kingdom Metazoa; phylum Chordata; class Aves; order Anseriformes; family Anatidae; genus Aythya; species Aythya marila. Next base: position 5,934,218 of record NC_139080.1, on the reverse strand, counting down.
CATTATTCTGGTAGAGTTATAATTTCTCAGAAAAAAAGTTAGAGCTAGCTCTTCGGTGCAGAACATTTGTCATGCTTTTCAGTTTCAGTGAATGTAATCTAGGATGGGTATGAACAATTATGTGGCCATTGATTTGGAAAAGCATTTGAATACATATAATGGTATCTTAAACCTCCATTACATGACCAGATTCTCACCGCCCATTCCCTCACTTCATCCATTTCTTCCAGACCTGAGCTTTTGTTCTGACCTTGGTTCAATTTCAGTCTGTCTAATTTCATGCACTTAATTATTAAAGTCCTATAAATTAGGTGGTTTTGACCTAGTAAAGAGATTTAGAGAATGACTTAAGTCCTTGACCATAGATGGCTGATGCATTTTTTGTTGCTCTAACATACCTGGGACATCTACATCAGTCAGACACATTGGAAGTCCCTTCTGAAGTACCAGGAAACAAAAGAAATCTTAAAGAGCATTAGATGCCTCCTTTTAGATACCTGAATCTCACTCCTTTTGTCACCTGTCTTTGTAACAGCTGAGTCACAATAATGCATTCTAATGTTCTGTGACCAGTGACCTTCAAAAATAACAATAAATAACAATAAAAAAATGTCTTCTGAGCAATATGTAAATGAGACTCTTTTAATCACTTTATGTGATCATTTGCCTAAAATTTCTAGTTTCATTCTAGATGTGTCAGGTTATTCAAGACATTTACAGGGTTGGCCAATATGACTTAGGACCTGTGAAAGATTCATGAATTCCTGAAATGGCAGCTGGAAGCCAGATAGGATCTTAAAGCATCTTAAATGACCCTGACCTCTGAAAAACTGAATCTCATGTTAAGAAATCACTGGTAGAAATGGATACCTTCAGAGGGAACTCATCTGCCCCATCTGATGTTTATTTTAGGATTAAATAAATCACATTCTGAATAATTCTTTATAATTTCCATATAAAGAGAGGGTTGGAGGCCCCTTCCGAAAATTAAACCTGTGAAATCTGGTGAGATGAACCCCATCCTGTTTTTAATCGCAAACAGCTATGAGATAAGGGAACAACCCAATGAGAAACATGGAAATGAAAAACAAAGGAAATACCTGGACAGATGTCAAGAAAACATATCTCATCTCTGAGCAAGAATGAAGTACAGATGTCCCAAAAGAAATAATGGAAGTAACTGAGTTTAAAAAACAACAACACAACAACAACAACAGTAACTGCATTAACTGTAATAGTAATAATAAAAATAATTAACAACAACAACAACAATAATAAAAATAATAATAATAATAATAATAATAATTTATTAAGGTCTTTGAATTTATAATGCAAGGGAAAATCATGTAAAATCATGTATTGGTGTGAATGAGAAGGACAAAATTGTTCTACATATCTTTTTATTTTATCCTATTTTCTTTTATTTGTTGTTTTTTTTTGGTTGGTTTTGTGCGTTGTTTTTTTTTCTTCAACCCTTGGCACATTGTCTGATCTGTTACATCCCATGAGTGGCTCCTCATTGCTTCCCTGATTTGCATTTATTTATCTTTTGATGACTGCATCACTACACGATGAAACAAAATTATTGAACCTTGAAACAGTTCTAGATTGCAAAGATGACACTGTAGTAAATTCACATTTGAAATAAAACATAATCAAATATTATGAGAGGATATGTATCAATTCAACCTCCCAAGAGTGTTTGCATTATAAGCTTAATTTTTCAAGACTATGTTTGCATTATAAATATCCAGATAAGTTCACCTCCAGTGCAATTCATGCCAAAGTCAACTGAATTATGTTAAGAATCAACTGGTATATGTATTCATGAATGAAAATGTATTAATTATCAAACAGTTAAATTTATCTATTAGCTTAACTTTTTTTTTTTTTTCAGCGAATTCCTGTGCAAAATACAAATAATTGCAATCTGAGTTGACAGAAGTGCAAAGAAGTTGAAACAGGAAGAGGAAGAGGAAGAGGAAGAGGGAGAGGGAGAGGGAGAGGGAGAGGGAGAGGGAGAGGGAGAGGGAGAGGGAGAGGGAGAGGGAGAGGGAGAGGGAGAGGGAGAGGGAGAGGGAGAGGGAGAGGGAGAGGGAGAGGGAGAGAAAGAGAGAGAAAGAGAAAGAGAAAGAGAAAGAGAAAGAGAAAGAGAAAGAGAAAGAGAAAGAGAAAGAGAAAGAGAAAGAGAAAGAGAAAGAGAAAGAGAAAGAGAAAGAGAAAGAGAAAGAGAAAGAGAAAGAGAAAGAGAAAGAGAAAGAGAAAGAGAGGAGGAGGAGGAAAAAATGAATTTAATGTTCTCATCCCCTGTTAACAAAAGAGACACCGAGTCTTTAACTTCGTCCCTTAACTTACATTTCTTATCTGTTTTCTTCTTTTTGTGGACCTTCTAAATTACAGTTTTTGATCTCATCTTATCGCAACATTGTGCTTGAAGTGGAGGCATGGATGTTACTGACAAGCAGCCACATTTAGCAAGTTATCACAAAAGAACATTATTTCATCTAATTCCTAGGTGTACCTTGTCTCTGCATATCCAGGTCCCCAGAATGATGGAAAGCTAAAATAGTTCTGGATCACACAGAAGTCCTGGTATTTAATATATTCCATCTAGGCTTTAACTAGTGAAGGCTTTACTGAAAGACAAACAACAAATTCAGAAAAATAAAAATTAGCACACTTCCAGTTATGAGGAAAACTGGATTTATTGTGTGTGTATATGTATGTATATATTTATTTCTCAAATAAAATATTAGAGATGACAGGTTATATACATCAGGATGCAGGATTATTATGGCTATTATTTCCTTCCAGTGGTTTTACACACAAATTAGATAAGAAAAATAAATGAGGGAAAAGCATTCAATAAAGTTAACAAAGTTTTGCAGCCATGTCACCAACAGCTCAGGCAGCTGACAGAGACAGAATAATAGTCTTGGAAACTTGTATTATAATATTTTATTAGTTGGACACATTTATGATTTCCAATAAAACTCAGTCTTCCTGTGAAAGCCCTGCATAACCCGGTTTGACCTCATAACTGACTTTACCTTGAGCAAGAGGCTGGACTACATTATCTCCTGACATCTCTACCAACCTGAATTATCCTGTGTTCCTGCCATCTGCTGATATGACAGGGCACACACCAACATCCTTATATGTAGATGTAAGACAGGGAACTTGAGTTCAGAAGTCAGATATAGAGGTGGAATCATTGGGATCACAATATGGCATTGTAGAACAGGGATGGAAAAGGCACAAAGGCACATCTCCTAAGGCAACCTCAGCATCTGCATCTGTTTATTTATTTGTTGTTGTTGTTATTATTATTATTATTATTATTATTATTATTATTATTAGCCTTTGACTAGCTATGAGTGATTCAGATGAACCTGGAGCCCATGTCACAAATTTGCTTTTGGATACAGTAATGTACCATAGGTTGAACTACACAGGAGCTGTGGTGGCCACTTTCCTGCACTTGTAGTAGTTCCTCTACCGCCTCTCCCTTCCCCAAAGCGTTGTGTGACATGGACAAGTTATATCACTTTACTTGTTTTGTGAAATGAAAAGTAAAAAGAGCTGTCATAAATGTAGCAATATAGTCAGAATATCATTCAAGAGTCTGCTATAGGAAACCTCCTCTGACTATGACATTCAGTCATTTAAAAACATCTCAGCAGAAAATCCAGACTTCTCTCCCACAGGGGTCAGGGCCTGGTTCTCAGGCAAGCCTGGGAGAGGACAGAAGAGTGACGGAGCTGGGAAAGCAGGTCTGAGGGTTCTGGAGCAATGGTTTGCTGTTCCTATGTTGTCTGAAACACTTGGGCCCGTCTTCTGTATGGGACTCTACACACATCCAAGTTCCTCCACAAGTGCTGCTAAGCTTCAGAGACATGATGGTATGGGGAAGCATGACTGTCTCATACCCCTGGCACTGTGCTGCCCAGATAGTTTGTTGCTATTACATTGAGCTCTGTCTTGCAGATAAAATACTTGCAAGTGTTCAGCATCCTTGTAAATAATACCCTGTCTGCGCTGTGCTGTCATTTTGTTTGTTTAATTAAAGCAGGAGCAAGCCAATATCTAACATATTTTGAGTTGCTTGGACAAGTGCTGTGTATAGCCTAAAATGCATGGTATGGACACATACACACACAAACTACTGCACAGCTGTCTTGATATATGATGTTTATAAATAGCAGGGGTAAATAGTAGGCTGGAGTATGTTTCAGCATTCAGGCTTTTAAATTGCTTATACAGCCATTTACACACTTCTAGTCAGACAGTCCAAAAAAATTGAAGAGTTAAGATTTAAGTAGTCAGTGCTTCTCTAAGCAAATGCAGGATGCCAAGGACTCACTTCAGAGGAGAAAAGGGCATTGTTGAGAGTGAATCACTTGTGAATCATCCCTGTGAACTTTTCCAGGAATGCCCATTTGGTCATTATAATGTGAACTTCAGAGCATAGATTTTATATACATAGAACTGTCATAAATAAATCATAGGAAAATGTAATGAGAAAATATGGAGTAAGAAATAAAGTGAACATCTGTACAACACATCAACAGTACTTAATAATTCAATTCAGTGAAGGTCTGAAATAAGGAAAAAACAGTGATCTGTGTGCTCTGTACTATGCTACTTGAAGAATCTTGTGAGTTTTGTGCAAGTTAATAAATTATTCAAATACAGATATCATTAGTTAATAACATTTCAGGTTCCAAATAAATAAATAAATAAATAAAGTTCATTAGCTGTTTGCTCCTCAAGTAAGATATTCTGAGATCAAGAGTTAGATATTCTATCCATCTGAATGTCTGGAGTAAATGCACATGACAAAAATGGGTTGGTGTGTTCCTAGATTTCAAGGCTGCAGGAACTGAAATTCTTCAGGCTGCAGATATAAATCTAGGGAAACCATGTTACATTTCCCTTGTTAACACTGTCATGTTTAACAAAGCCTTGGAGACCAAATTTTCAGGACTTCTTATCTACACTAGGTTTGCAGAAGGAGCAGAGCCTCTAGCCTTGTACAAAGCTGAATTCCTGTGAAAATTTGCTTTAATCATATGAACTGTGTTTTTATTTATTGTTTTTATTTTTTATTTTTATTTCTAGCCAGTTTAGACTTAACTTTTGGGCAGAGAGCACTACATGGCTGTGTGCTTGACTTTAGTACTCAAAATATTTCACTACTGTTAACAGCACAGATGAAATAGTAATGAGTTTAGGTAATATGTAAGTAACCCCTTGTACAATTCAGATCTGGAGTTTGTAGTTTATACGGAACACCAGCTACCTCTGAAGGTGTCTAATGGAAAGCCTTCAAGAAGCTGATTTGACCCATTAAGGATCCGAATGAATGGCATAAGGAACCCAGAAAAAATACACTTTTGGTTTGGCATATGAGGTGAAGTGGCAGGAATGTGTGCTATTTTCTGTACACAGCAGAGACCTTGAATAAGTCTGAGTTTTTATCTGTTGCAAAGACATAAGGAAAATTTGTCTCCTTTAAGAAAATTCCTATTTAAAAGTAGCATAAGTCAAAAAATGCAACAAGCAAGTAAAATAATCTCTCAACCCCATTGAGACTGAAAGACAAATTGGCATCTGATAACAATGTCTATCGAATCTGAAACACAAAACGTTCTTCTGATGAAAACTAAATGTACTGAGATCACTATGGAATAAATAGTATCATATTATTCTCTACCAATCCGTGTCCTTTGACATAAAACACACTCTCTCCTTTTCTTTTTGTGTGAAAAAAAAAAAAAAAAAAAAAAAAAGACATTTCAGAAGTTATTCCCAGGTCACATGCTAAACCAGTTATGAAGGATATAGCTTTTTTTTTTTTTTTTTTTTTTTTTTTTGCTAGCATTATAGATACAGTTGTTGCTTTTCCTTTTGCAATTACATGATAGCAAAGTGTTAACTTCTTTGAAATATATTAAAGGCAAGATTATGTTGCCTGAACAATGGCATCTACCAAGATGACCTATGAAGTCTGAGACATCAAAATGGGAATGACAAAACATGACATATAATTTATATGAAATCCAGAGTCTTCCAGAGTGTTGCCTGGAGACTTAGCCACTAGTAATCTCTCCAGACATTGAAAATAGGACTAATATATTGGGAAGAGTATGTAAGGCAAGCAGTAAACATAAAAGAAAGCTCATGAGTTGTCAACTTCAGATCTGGATGTTCAGTCTCTATCTGAATTTTTTTAAACTGTTGTGAGGAATAGCTTGGGGATGCTGATTCAGTTTTTTATTATATTCTAATATACTATCTGTATTTTCATATACACATACTTTGACTGTTCTCCAGGTCATACCTCTACAAGGACAACAGAGGAGAAGAAAAAAGAAAAAAAGAAAAAAAAAAAATCACCACTAGAGAAGAATGGGGAAATAAGATCTGACTTTGAATAACCTGAGTCTGTTTGTTAGTTAATTAATCAGTTTGTCTATCTGTCTGTCTTTGCAAACTTTCTGTTGTATGAAAAATCATATGTAGACCTACTTGAGCAGTATGTTTTTCTTCAGAGGCATGCAAAATCCTTTACACTTTGGAGCTGAAAGTAACATCTAATTGCAATTAAGTGCTGCTACAGTAACTGGTAGTAAAAGGCATTGGAACAGTATTTTGAAATATTTTATAACTCACATCTTGAAAGAAAATCAAATCCTATTTAACTTCAGAGCCTACTAAGGCTCTCAATGTGCTGAAGCTCTATTACTGACCTTGGAAGAGTCATCTCATTTCTCTATGACCTGGTTACTCACCTAGAAAAAGGGAAGTCAGGGACAACATCCTGTTGAGTATGTATATCACCAACCATAATACAACCACAATAGATTAGTAGATTAATAAACATAAAACCGTCATAGAGGTACTTCTAACTATCCCTTTGTTTTTATTTCCAAATGGGATCCTTCTGTACCTTTCCCTTTCTGATGATTTAGCTAAATTCTGACTCTTCCAAGTTGGTTTTTCAGTTGGTTGTTCTCAGAAGAGGCATGCCATGAGGTTAAGCAATGAACACTTGAATCATTTCTGTGTCCCATTACAAGTTGACTACATTATCAAAGAAACTCTCTTAACAACTTGAAGCCAACACTGATGCAAAATACAACACAAAATATGCTGATACAAAGTAGGACTTTCCCAGTGAAACCAAGTGAAACCATCTTCCCCTTCTCACCTGCAAATTCGGGTTAAAATATCTTCTATAGATAATATCTCAGAAAATATTTTGGATAACTTTAACACTTACCCATAAATTATGTGAGTTTACATTTCTGACATTCAGAACAGCCCACCTGACACCACCAAAAGCCTCATTCTTCAACCCCTTGGCTTGAAAAAATAGATGCTTTCTGATATTTCTACATTTATATAAAAATAAAATTTGTAATAATACACTTCTCACTTTAAATCTATTTATCTTGTTTTATATCACATTTAAGTGAATTCCAGTTGCAGATTATTTTCTTTACATTTATTTCTCCGGACAACCATGGATGATTAGTTTATTTTCAAAAATGACAATATTGCCATATAATAGATAAATACAAGAACTATTTCTGAAGCAGAAAAGTCAAATATTATGAGATTTGCCATAACATATTTTGAACTATTTAGGTCCATACATTGATAGCAATATTAGGAAAAACAGAAGATAATATACAGATATTCCTGTGTTCCACTGTCAAAAAAACACAGTAACAGAGGAGAAAGTGCAGTTTCAAGAAGCGCTCTGCTGCTTTCTCAGGCAGGTACAATACTGATTTTTTCTTGTGAAGATGCTAAAAATGTAAAAACTTAAGTGCACAAACAATTATTTATTTATTTATTTATTTATTCTTTAATAATCACAAGTGGTGAGCACATGCAAGAAATACACTGTTTGGGTTACTCATACATTTCTGATTTCCTTTCTAGGATTATCTGTAGAGCCTCTCAAGTTGAACTTAGTATGTGCTATGCTTTTTCCCTTGCAATAATTTGTCAGATGACAGACTTCCAACTATTGTCCTCCTCCTTGGTACCCTCCAGTAGCCAGCAATCAACAGCTGCTAGCAGAACTCTAGACCACACAACCATCATGATACATTTCAAACACTGAGTTGGAGATTGCATGCCAGAGCACAAGAACAGCCAAGTGGCAAGGTGACAAATAATGTTGCCCCCACTGAAAAGGATAAATTAGCAGTGTCTTATTCTTATGTTTCCGCCAATTTCCAGGGGCAAAGCCAAGTGACAGCAAACTTGGCATGTATCTATCAACAGGAGCATGTCTGCAGCACTGCCAAGTTTTAGAGTCATCATGCCTGCTATTTCCTAGATGTTAAAGAGTGGCACAGAAATAAAGACCAAGCTTGAGTCATAGTCTAGTACTGTACAAGCACAGGAAAGAATGTATAATGTAGGAAAAAATTGTATTTAAATATACTTTTAGTATAATAGAGATGACTGACCTCAATTAAAGCAAAAGAAAATCAGGTTTGGATTTTTCCCACTAATTTCAACACTAGTTACAAGGAATTAAGACACCTGAAGACCCTTTTACAATTAAGACAGATAAACACATCAGAAACGTGTTTTGGATCACTTGAATCATACTTTTCCCATGTAAAGTTGGATGGTGCTGGTTCCAGTTGCTTTTTTGTCAGAAAACCACATGCTAATATTACTTTATTGATGACACATCCAGTTGTAACACATTGTTTGTTGCCATTCACTTAACATATTTATTACCTTAGACTTTTAATTCTCAATAGTATTTGTGTAGTTAAATCCACTGACTTCAAAAGTCTTGTCCAAAGCTATCCAGAGATTCTGTGACATGTCCACTAAAGTGAACCTGTTTTCTGTAAATTCCCACTGCTTTCTCACAGAAGGCAGCTCCACCCCCCATCCATTCCAGCCTGTCCTTCCTAAAGAACATGAATGAGTCCATCCATGGCAGCACTCCAGGCACAAGAGCTATCCCACCATGTCTCTGTGATCCATACAGCCCTGTTTCATTTATTAGAAGGTCTTTTGTCCATATTATTCTGTACTTGTTGCTTGCCCAGCCAGACCACCACTTTGATTATGGGACATCATTCTGCCTATTCATGTCTCCTTATCTTGTCCTTCATGTATATCTCTCCCCAAGCTCCCTGAAGATCAGAGCATGAAAGAATATGCATGATAGGCATGAATATGCAAAGATATAGGCAAGAATATGCAAAGATAGGCATGAAAGAATATGGCTCATGAGACTAAGAGGTTATAGGAAAGAAAAGAGCCAAGTTGTTTAGCAGTCATGATTACTCAGAAATTGGGTTAATGGGGTTAATAATCTCACTGAAAGCAAGCACTCTTTCTTGAAGACGTGACACCTTCCTATTTCGGACAGATAGGACTCCCTCAGCACACTCTCTGTGGACTGACATAGAAATTCAGCTGCCCCTCCATTTACCTGTTAAATGTCTGGCATTTTCCTCTGCTGAGCTCCATACCTGCTGTGTGCCTGGTGTTGCTTCCTGCTGTCTACTCCACCTGTCCACTTTACTCTTTTATTTCCTCCTTAAATGTTAACATGGCACAGATGGGCACTTACTGCCTGTGACTTTCTAATGGAGTTGTTGAATGTTAATGATACTTCAGAATTTAAAAAGAAAAAGAGATGGACAGCCACTAAAACACCAAAGAAAATAAAGGTATGCATCCAATGTATCCATCTGTCTGTACGCAACATAGTGAAATAGCTCACTAGCTGTTTATTGTTGAAATATGGAAGCATTAAAAGGCTTTGGCCAACAAAAAAGTTCCCACTAACCAATAAAAAATTGCATTTTTTTTTTTTAATTTCTTAAACAAATCCATAGCATAAAAATGTGGGTTAAAAATAAAGATCCTTTAGAGGTAAAATAAATCCGTTCTTTTGCTTTGAAGTCCCTGACCCATCTTAGAATGAAATAGCCAAGGCATTAACAATCAGACATTCCCAAATTTTGTGCTTCTTTTGAGGGCCCTGTCATTTTCATGTTATCATCCATTTAGAGAGCAGATGCAGCTGCTGGCATACTCACAGCTGCCTCATCTTTCTTGATGTGTCCCTGTTCTTGCTTAATAAAAAACTCCTGGCTGGTTCGGCATAACATCCTGTCTCCTTTTTGTTCTTCTTCTGAAACTGCCAGATGTTAAAGGGGAACAAGAGACATCCAACAGAATATTTTAGGCAGCTGGATGGCTGAAGCTGCTCTAGTTCACAGCCAAAGATCCTGGTGAGACCATACAGCTGCTACCCTGAATGACTTGCTATTGGAAAGTCAGACCTTACCCCAACCCTAAATGGACCAGAAAACAGAAGGTCAGAAAAAACTTTCTTGTCTTATTATTCTGAAGTGGTATGGCGTGTCACCTCAGGGTCTTATACCAAGTCTTAACTAAATGTGTAAATGCAGACATTCCAGATTTCATAGTACCATAGATTTATTTTCTTTTTGATGAACAGAATCCTAAGTGCCTTGACATAGCCGACACACTTACACTTTCATCTCACCTGCACCTAAAAGAAGATGAAAGAAAATGGAGCGTAGCTGCCTCTAATTTTGTATTCAGGAGTTAAAAAATACGAGCATGAATTTACCAATACAAATAATTTTATATTTACCAATAAAACTATTTCACCAATAAAAAGCCATCAACAAGTCAGAATTAAAAAGATATGATATCTTAAAATAAAGTTCTGGGGCTTATTTATTTATTTATTTTTGCTAGCTTGTTTTCGAGATGTGAGAACTGGCCTTTCACATCTATTTGAATATATATTGGCTGAAAGCAACCCTCTCTGCCTCCTCCCCTCTCTTAATTGTTTCCCTACCACCCCCCCCCCCCTTTTTTTTTTTTTTTCATTCCTCCCCATCTCTATTCCCACTCTTTTTTTTCTCTTAAAATTTAAGAATGATACCCCATCAGTATAGTGCTAATCTGGAGCTTTCAAAAAGTGATCAGTAATCTGCTTTGCACAAGTAGTTCTCTACAGCTTTGCTGAATTATTTCAGTTCTTACTTTCTCATGCACAAAATGTGAGCAATGTAAAGACTTTCTAGACATATTGTGGAAATTTGCAAATGCAATAAAGAAAGGTATCTCAACCGTAAAAACAAATGGCTGAAAAGAATATCTGAAATTATCAATCAAGTTTCCTTTAATACAGCCATGTCATGCGGGCCTACTTATAAATCTACCATTTTCCACCTTTAAACCATTTTCCCTGTTTTGTTCCTATCACGAGGTTGTTCTGCAATCTCAAAACTCAGGCAACACCATCCTTATTTTAATTTTCAGTAAAAAATGAATTTTATTAAATCATTTTTTTAATCTATTAGTTTATTTTCTTTAAATCATTTTCTCATATTTACAATCATTTATCATTGGTTTTATGGAATGAAATTATATTCCCCTCTCAGTGTTCACATGGTTAAACTAAATTCCTTTACTGCACACTGCCTCTCTCTCTATCTCTATTTTCTGTCAACACTTTTTTTATTATTATTTTTTGTGATATTTAAATATTATCATGAAAAAGAGAGACCAGGACTGTATGCAACCATTCAAATAAAACTACTTAAGTGCATAGTACTTAAAGTCTTTTGCCTGACATATAGAAGTCTAAAACTACATTAGCCTTTTTCACAAATGCATGTCACTGGTTATTCATAGATATTTTAAGTTCTCTTTATATACTGTCTTCTTCTCTTTCTATCATTTCTAATTAATAGCCTCAGAATTTATAGAAGAATTACCAGTTCTAACCCACAAGTGTGTTTCACAGAGCTGAATTTCATGGTATTTTTATTTTAGGTGAATGAAAATCATTTTCATTCTCATCACAGTCCTTCCTTCATGTTGGTTGTGACTCAAATTTTGATTCGTTAGGAAAGCAAAGAGACATTCATTCTGAGTCATCCAAAAATTAAGCATGTAATTTAAACTACTCTTCCTTTCCAACAAGAGCTTTAAGTTATATTAAAGAACATATATAGAGCATACACAACAGGTAGTTTAAAGTTTGGTAATAAAGTTAAACAACATGAATGTAAATAACTCTGCTCCTTAACTCTCTACTGACTACAGAGCGAGATGCTTAGCTAATTACACTACATTTTCTAATAACTTCCAAACGTTCAAAGTTAGATGAACTGAACATTAACCTTCATTATCAAACTCACACTTATGAGGTAAAAATCATACATATAAATATTATTAGTCTTAGGCACAGACTGGTACTTGAGTAACTCATTAAACTGAAACACAACATTAAATGAATCTATTTGCTTCCAACACAATCTCTCATTGCCTTCCTTTATTGTCATTATTGTCATTAAGTGAAGACAGTACAATGAATATCTGTTCAAGTTCTTCACCTAGTCGGAAGCTCAACTGTTTAAATTATCTTTACTTGAAGTATTCTATAATGCATGTAAGACAGATAATCACTTTCCCTTCTGTACAGAAGTTAGCACTATGATTTCTATGCCTAACTCCTCTAAATATTTGTGTAATACTAATCCTAAATTGTTGCTTTTACTGATTTATATTTCATTACACACCCAGAGGAAGTTCAAGACCTAGTCAACATCTAGTAATATGGAAATTCACTTTCTATAAAGGTGCAAATCTGTCTGGTTGCTGATGGTTGAACCAATGGATTTGGTTTAAAATGTATTATATATTGGAAAGAATAATTCCACTAAATTTGTTCAAGTACCTTTTACACGACTTCATCTCACCTGATTCCAAGCACTTACCTGAGGTTGTAGATATTGAGAAGTAAATATTATTCTGTATTCATGAAGAGAAAGACAAGAAAGTAGCTCTTGCAATAATTCAGTCCACTTTAGTCTTGAACTATTTAAATACATACAGTACCTTTTCTTGCATTATTAATTTTAGGGATAGTGTGATTTGATTTCTAATTTAGGTGCCACCGTTAAGTTCATAAAGTTGTCTAAGGCAAGTTGAAGCTTGTAGAGAGAGAAAAGTCACCATTTAAGACAATCAGTTGTGTAGTCAGTGTACTTTGGGGATAGACATGCTCTTCATGCTTGAAAATGTATCTCTCATGGCCCCAGATATAGAGAAATAGGGAGGATTGGGACAAGATTTTCACAGAGAAAAGTCTGACTATGTCTATGGAAGGGTTATTGCACCTTTCTCTGAAACATCTGGTGCTGGCCAGTATTAGCAACAGAAGAGTGGACTAGATGGACTGCAGGTCTGATCTGGTGTGGCAGTTCCTATGTTCCTGTGTTCTTCCTCCACCTGGTACAAGGGCAAAACTGTCAGGTATAATGATGAAATCTTTTTTCAGGTCCCTGGGTAAGACTGTAGAGTTGGCAATTAAAAATCATCTTTTGATTAACTCAGAGAATTTCTCCTATTTTACTAGGAAAATACACAGTACCTATTCTGAAATCTTTCAAACTCTTTCCCTACTTCTAATAACCAAGTAATATTACTGAAGACACTTGAAGAGGACAATTTCACAGAATTTATCGTTACTATTAATCTGTGTAATTTTTATTATTATTATACATAACCACAGTCATGAAGTACACTTGGTTCTCTACAAGCTGGATTAACATAGGAAAAATATGCTTTTGTCTCTAAATGATTACATCCAGTTTAACTTCCCCTAATCTTAGGCCTCTAACTGCAATTTCTAAATAAAGTGCCTAGTTGTCTTGGGAGCACTGTTACTGATACAGAGAAATAAGCATTTCTAGGTCACGGTTCAAGTTTGAACACCCCTCCTCCCCATCTTGTGCCCCATGTGAAGCTCTTCTGAAGGAAAGTATTTTTCACTTTTTACAGTCTCTTTTTGTAGTTATATTTGCTGAAATTTTCACAAACTGGTTGTCAAAGTCTAAATGGATGTATTCTGAATTTTTCACTTAACAGACTATGCTGAATTGAAGCATACTGACATTCTACTCTCCCATTACATTTACCAGAGAGAAAAAAGGTACCTGTATATGCTATATTAAATCTTAAAAAAGATAAAGAGCTAATAAAATAAGAGGTAACATATGGAGCATGGCATTGGCTGCATAAGGATTATGGATTTTATTATTTGTTGAAATGGAAATGTTAATGTAATGTCGTGGGCTGGACATGGAAATTCCTTTGGATTTTCCATGATGGTGATGCATTTCTACAAGACATATGGATTATAAATGTGTGATGTAGTATTAACCCATTAGGTTGTCTGTCTGATATTTTCTAACTTATGCCAAATTTAAAGTGCAGTATTTGCATACACACTAGGATTACTGAGAGATAAAAACAGTCTCTTTCTTTTTAAGAATACAGAGAATTCTGTGAGAAGAGGAGACAGCTCCTGACCTACAGAGACTGAGAACACTCCTTTAGTTCCCATTACCAGGGAGCCTCGGGCACTTTGTAACTTGCAGTAAAACACATGTGTAGGGTGGAAGAGAGCTTGTTTTGTTTTATTGTGCTTTTTGTTTGTTTGCTTGCTTTTGTTTTGTTTTGAGGAAAGGTACCTTTCAGGCTAAAGCTATTTAAGTATCTATTGCATCAAGTTGTGTGTAAGCTTTGTGAAAGAATTATTCTTCCAGATAAACATGAGTACGGATGGGGACATATGTCTCCAGGTTGCCTTTAGAGGGAAGAAAAGTTGCAGATGTTAAAGAAGCATGATGTTTTCACATAACAGCTCGATACTGCAAAATAATTATCTTCAATTTTCCCTTCTGGAGTGGCACTGATCTCTCATAATTTATAATTTTATTCAAATTAGATGTGCATTAGATGTGCAATAGAAAATTTAGGAACCACCATAAAGAGATTTAGCCCATATGATTAGGCCCTGTATTAAACTGATAGAAGTCTTTCTGCAGACATTCCTTCCTCTTCTACTTGACTATAAAGGGACTCTTTATACACTATATATGTTTATACGTTAGCCTTGGCAATAGATATTGACGTAGACTGAGGTAAAAATTAGTACATGAATTCCAAATCAGTTAATGACTTTAATACAAAACATACTGCAGGAAAAAAAAAAAAAAAAAAAAAAAAAAAGGCAAATCAACCAAAAAGGCAAATCAGCCAACCAACCAAGATATACATAGACTACCTGATGTTTGTCATTAAACATCTTCCATGTCACTAATGGAATTCCTGACATTGGTATAATATACAGTAAATATAAATCATAGAATTATGTTTATGTAAAGTAATAAATGCAGAAAGACTGAATAATTCTCACAATTGTGTTTATGAACAGGTATAGCAGTTTTCAGTGGGATGTGCCAAAGAGAGATAGCTTTTACCATACTCAGGTTTTTCTAGACCAAAGAATGCCTATTAGTAATGTGACGATATTCACTCCGCCCATTTCCTCAGATGGAGTAGTAGCATCTGCCTTTTGAAATTATTATCTAATGACCTTGATGGAACCACAATATCTTTCAAGGCTGCCAAACTTTGGTGCTACAATTAAATTTTTGACAACAACCTTTGAAAATAATTGCTTAAATAAAATCCTCAATGGAAAATGGAAGGGGAGTTTGAAGACATCCAGACAGACAAGCCTTCAACCTGTGTTTAGGCATTTAAGTCAATGCTTAATGATATACATTCAAGAGCAAGTTGTACACTTGTGTTAACAAATGAGAACAGATTTTATTAAATTATTTATTTTTAAACTGGCTCATATTAGGGACAAGGAATTTACAGCCAACTATACTGTCTAAAAAGAATTACTAACATTACTTAGGTAATTACATTGCTGCTGCAACTATTGATATTATTAATTATGTCTTAAAATGTCATTTAGATGGATACCTCTGGAAATACAGAAGTATAGGAAATACAGAAGCTATAGAGAGACAAGGTTATCTCCCAAATTCCACAAAGTACTGTAGCATTGCTGTCAAAATGTATATGAGTCAGGATCTAATTTCTTAGCAGCATTGCGTGACTTAGATCATTTGCAGCTTAAAATTGTGAGATTTTGCTTCAACCAATACCATTGCTAAAGATTTCTTTCTAATTAGATTTGAAACTTCTTTTTGTTTTTCCATTTGGAGCCTGTTTCTGACTGTGTGACAGACTAGAACATCGGATAGAAATCTCAGCATTTGCAATTCAAATTCCAAGTGAAGGTTTTAATGCTGAATACTCATGGATATCATTCAAAAGGTCTGTTGAGTTAAACAATGTAGATTTTTTTCCCATATATGGTGAACTGTCTTTACATATATTATTCAGCTAAGATCTAGAGATGATATTAATATGGTGCTTATGCAAAAAACTCAAAACAGGCAAGCATTTTGTAATTTCAGCATTTAGTTATCTCTTATCCATTAAGAAGAAGAAAAGCAAACATCTCCCCCTTATATTCATGTCCCGAGCTAAGCAAGGGGAATGGAAAAGTTTTTTTTTTTAATTACAAATAGAATCTTTAAATTGTAGAAACTTGCTAATTTGGTTATGAAAAACATTGCAGAACTTTTGCTTTCTCTCTTGCCTTTGTAATTCAAATCACAGACCCAAGATTACAAAAGAAAAAAAAAAAAAAAAAAAAAGGAAAAGAGGGAGAGAAAGAAGTGGGGAGGATATAAAAAGAGTTATGGACTAAATTTTCAAAAATGGATGCATGAAAAATATGTGAGTTCTCCCATATAATTTTGAAAGTAAAATATGCATTTCAGTGTGTAAAATGTGAATGTGTATTTGCAAGTATTAAAGATTCATATTTTTTTAATAAGAATTTAGCATTTTGTACCCCTAAATAAAAATTAAAAATAAAATTATTTTTTGTGTGAGAATCTAGAACAAGGGTTTTTCACCTCCTCAATCCCATTAAAGCCTTCAAGGATTTAAGGGCATACTTGGCTCACAGGTAGCTAGGAGAACTTCACCCAGAGGGATAAAGTATATTAGCATTACTTCTGCAGCTAGTTTCACTAGAATTTCTTGGACTAATTACCTAAGATGAGAGTGCTTGTTCCGTATATTATTTTAGTCTGGCAAGACAGATCTTTTAGAAACACTAAATATTGCAACGAGGCAAGGGATTGGATATGCCATTACAGATTTGCACAGTCAGATTTACAGGGAAAAAAAAAAAAGCTGGATACAAGAGCACTTCTTTCAGATTTTGAGAACATTGACTCTATTCTTACCCCCCAAGCCCCATTTATAAATTCATGAATACTGAAACTAAGAAGTCATAAATTGTTCAATCCTAAATATTGACTGTGTTTAGACTATTGAATATGTCTGAGTGGGATGCTTCTTTATAGAGGAACATTTCCGAATGAAAGACAGAAATAAGAACAGTGTTCACAATTTAATATAACATGCTAATTCATTTATCACAATAAGTTTCAAGATATTTCTGCAAATAAAAGTGATGAATAGTTTCAATCCTCAACTGGAAACCCCAAAATGAATGAATTGCCCATGTATTTGAAAGAAAAATAAAACACTGGGATTTTTTATTTCCAGATTTTAGTAAAATTTTTAATTTTTTATTATTTTTTTTTTTTTTCTTTTTCCAGAGGTTGTAGTCCTGGAAATGAAATTATTGTTAATTTTCCAGGAGAGAAGCAAGACTTAACACTGATTTCTGCATTTAAATAAATAAATAAAAATAAAAAATCATTATGTGAATCCATACAATAATTTTAAATCTGTTTTGAGCCTTTGGGTCAGGTTGGAAAAACGTAGACAAAGAGCAGCAGATTAATATTTGTGTAAGTGAGATAATAACTCAAAATCAGAGCAGGTGACGTCTGAAACTTTTATTATACCAAATTTTTATTGTGTCATTGATTTATGATATAATTCTGGATAGAGATTTGGGAAATGTTACCAGTTTCACAACTACAACATTCACACCTTGAATTTTTTTCTACCTTCTTTTCTTTTTGCTTGTTTGTCTATGCTTCCTGTTCTCAGAATAAACAAGAAGGTTTAAACAATAAAAAAGTAGAAGAAACAGTAAAAACAAACAAACAAAAAAAAACTTTGTAGCTTTGTATCATTGCATATGAAACATGGTTTTAGTGATAGATATAGAATTAGGTCTGGCAGTCAGTATAATTTTTTATATTCCACTTACTAGTGATGAACACCAGCTGAAGATCTCTGCCACTGCCAACTGGTCTACTCAACCGAGGGGATACACCAGCTAGTACTAAAGCATGAGAGCCAAGGAATCCCTGCAGATGAAAAGCTATTCTGGTTCACCCTACCACTACAAAGCAGAAATGTAACATTATATAATATACAAATATAATATGTATGTGTATACATATATATACATATTGCAATGCCTTTGAACTGAAAGAGGATAGGTATAGATTAGATATAAAGGTGATTTATTTATTTATTATTTTACTATGAAGGTGGTGAGACACCAGAAGGGGCTTCCCAGAGAGGCTGTGGATGCCACATCCCTGGCAGTGTTCAAGGCCAGTCTGGACAGGGCTTTGAGCAACCTAGTCAGTTGGGACTATGGCAGTGTAATGAAAGTGAACATCTATGGAACTAAGCATCCAGGTAAGGATGTATCCATGGAACTTTAGTGTAAGTTGTAGTTTAAAATCTTGTAGGAATCTATGTACTGTGTACCAAATGAATAACTTAGTGCCCTAAGCCCACCAATTTTCTCTGTAGAACAAGTAACCCTTTTTATAGCTCTTTTATCACAATTCTTCTTTTACTTTTGCTTCTTGAAACAGTGCCCAAAATGGTGTTTCAACTGGTGTTTCAGCTTATTTTCGTATCTCCACATGTATTATTTTCTGCATGCTGTAGGCAACGTCTTAGCATTTTACAGTCCGATAGAGTTTAACTAATGGAAGATGCAGTCTTATCAGATGGATGTTTTAAAGTCCTGAAGGGAATAGCTTTCACAAGGGTATAAAGACTGTAATTTAGAAACTACTTCATAAGTAACCAAGATTTCCTTTTATTCACATTTTGTTTGTTTGTTTGTTTGATTTTGGTAAGAAAGCAAGCCCACTAAGTATTAGGCAGGTCTGGAAAGTTGAACATCGGTTGGTCTTTTGGACAGAGAATAATTACACTGGCAGATTATCAATATCCATTCTGAGCATACGTAGCTCTTCCACATGGTGTTCTGTATAAAAAACAACATGTCTCCTGGCAAAGAAAGAAGTTGAACTTCTATGGATAAAAAGTTTAAGATGTTTTTCAGGAAATTAAAATAGCAAGTGGGCTCAGTGTAAACCTGTCTTCTGTGAGAGTGCAAGTAGTTCCTTTGAAGTGCAGTATGTGTTATTGCACTGAATATGAAAGGGGAGACAAGGACCTGGTTTGTTATGCAAGTACAAGACAATTTGAATATGTGAAATCAAAATGTGTGTATCTTTTGGAAGCAATATCTACATGAAATTGCAGTGTGTTACCTCTGAAATTCTAAATTTGCTAAATTTGTATTTAACTATTAGCATGTAAATAGTCTCAAAATCACAAGGTTTCTCTTTAATAAGCACATATAGGTACATCATTGAAGTTACTCCCTATAGCCAAATCCAATGTCCAGTGGAGACAAATGAACAACTACATCAAGCATGAGATCAAGCCCTAATTTAAGATATAAACACTACTAAGGCAATGTCTAGAGCTCTTGTGCCTGGCTGAATCTAAGAAAAACAGATTACAAACTAAAAAATGGGAATTGAAGTAAAATCAGAAAACCTCTTTTTTTTTTTTCAAGTTCATTATTAGGTTAGAAATGAATTTAAAATACAGTTTGATATGATTCAACTAGTTCAAAACTTTCAAACATTACTAGATATTTTCCAGCTCCTATTAGACTTCTTGCAACTTCACCTTCAGAAATAGATAACATTTCGTGAATAGTTAGTGTATGGTACATTATGCACACAGTGGTAGTTGTAATTAATTCCAAAGGCATTTATAAAGAATCAAATGATGTGTCCTGCATTCTCAGTGTAATATGTCCCGGTTTCCACTCTAAACAATATTATTTTTTTTTCCCAGTACATTTTTGAAATGTCAAGGGGAATTATTTTCCTCACAAGAAAAAATGTTTTGTAGCATCATCCTTGTATCTGTTACACGAGTATGCACCAGACCCACAGTGGTGAAATAAAAACTGATCTAAAGGATCCTTCTAATAAAGCAGCATGTCTCCAACTTAACATTCCTGTAAGTCGGCATGTTAAGGTAAGTACATAAAGGACCGTGATTTTAATAGTCTGGATTGAAATTTCTGACTCTTAAGTATTCTGATTTTAAATGCTGACCTGTAATTTTCTTTTTCTCCATCACCTGCTATGACCGGCTCTTTCCTAGTTTGAACTTCAAGTCACCTACAAAAACAAAAGACTCAATCAGCTATTGCATAAATGGATTTTATCAACTGAAATACTTTCCAAACATGGAAATAGAAGGATTTCTCATATAATGGTCCATGAATATTTAACAGAGGCCCTTAGCT
The DNA here is from genome assembly GCF_965140915.1 of Aythya marila. Lineage (NCBI taxonomy): Eukaryota > Metazoa > Chordata > Aves > Anseriformes > Anatidae > Aythya > Aythya marila. The sequence goes on along the minus strand of NC_139080.1, from coordinate 5,913,685 downwards.
GTTATGTATCTATGGGTATTTCCATATACTACTTCTCCAGCTATGTTGCTGGGGTATTGAAGAGAGAAAAGACCTAATTAAAAGTAATCTAAATTGGTTAAGAAATGCAAGAGAAAATCTAAATAAATCCCAGGATTGCCTCTACTAACTATGAATTAAAATAGTCATTTTTAATAGGCACATAAGAGATTAATAAAAATGTCTCAAGTGGTTTTTGGTTTTGCAGTTCATGAAAGGTAATGGTGATGTAGTTTAACAGCTTTTCTCATGAGCTAATATTTATGTGAGTTCAATATAAATAAATGAATGGATATGTGTGTTATTCTACTCAAACTCCACTTTAAGAAGAAAGAGTAGAACAGAAAACAAAGAAGCACTTGCCATTTTCATTTAGTCAGAAAAACACAGCAGAGCATGAATTTCCCAAATAACTACAGTAAACTGATAGATGGGTGTCAAGCCATAAGTACTTCAGAAGACACATCACAGTTTTTCCATGAGGGATACATAAATTCTATGCCACCTTGCACATATCAAATTTAGGCACCTGATGCAAACTAGTTATCCAAGTCTAAGGTAAGCTTTTATACAGAAAACTAGAGCTTAAGAAAGTACCTTGTGCTAGACACTGAACTTTCTGATGCCTAAAATAGGATGAGCTGGATACCATACAGAAAGGAGTGATGATAAATGTGTATTGTGAATAAAAGTATTATAATCTGATGTAGGTATGGGGAAAAAAAGTCATAATTTATTGGTTGTTAATTACTTGCTTCTCTTTATTAACATGTTACACCTCAGAGAATAACGGAGCTCTGAGGTAGGTGAATTGAAACAGACTTTCTTTGCTGATATGTAGTTTGCAACACAGAGGGAAAATAATGGGTAGAGATCAGAATGAAAGTTAATGCTCTGACAATGATAATTTTATCCAAGTATTGTCTTTAGTGGCTTAAATATGTGAAACAGAAATCACAACAGGAAAGCAGAGGCTGAAGGGAGTATATCAGAAAGAAGAAGGAACAAATGACCTCTAGGTCTAAGTAGAGCAAGGAATCGTGGAATCATAAAATCACAGAATGTTTTGGGTTTGAAGGGACCTTAAGGTGACCCAGCTCCACACCCACTGCCATGGGCAGGGACATCTCCCACCAGACCAGGTTGCTCAAAGCCACATCCAAGCTGGCGTTGCCCAGGGATAGGGCATCCACAGTTTCTCTGGGCAACCTGTGCCAGTGCCTCAGCACCACTCATAAAGAATTTCTTCCTAACATTTTATCTACCCTCCTTTAGTTTAAAGTCATTACCCCTGAATCCTATCACTGCACTCACTGACAAAGAGTTCCTCCTCATCTTTACTGTAGGCCCCTTGTAAGTACTAGAGGGCCACAATAGGTCTAGGAGAAAGCACCTCAAGTTGTGCCAGGGGAGGTTTAGTCTGGAAATTAGGAGACATTTCTTCCCAGAAAGAGTAGTGACGTATTGGAACAGGTTGCCCAGGGAAGTGGTGGAGTCACCGTCCCTGGGAGTGTTAAGGAAAGGTTGGACCTGGTATTTAGCAACACGGTTTAGTGGGTGATATTGGTAGTAGGGTGAGGGTTGAACCAGATGGTCTTGAAGGTCTTTTCCTTAATGATTCTATGATTCGATAAGTTTTTTTTTTGTCAACAGAGAGAGAAAATCAATCTCCCATATAATGATTTTGTTGTAGAATCTGGTTTTATTTTATCTCCCTTCAGACGATTAACTGTGGTTCCTGGGTTGAAGGCTATCATAATCTCTATCCTAAATAAAGAGAGAATCAGAGCTGTAGAAGCTCAAAGCAAACTAAAAGTTCTGTGTGATGATTTATCCAGTCCATCTTTTTGAGAGAAATTGAGAGGGTGAATGCAGGGATAAGACACAGACCATGAGGTCTTACCTACCATATATGTGGGCTTTGTTTCTTCTCTCATTTCAAGCTGTAGAAATAATAAATAACTTGTCACTAGAGTGGCACCAATGTAAGAGTTTGGTCTAAGAGGAAACATAGGTCCTGGGTATTCCTACCAGAAAATGATAGTTTTATGGCTGTTCATACTATGTCAATATGTGTTTGCCTATGTCAATGACAATGTCTATGTAGTGTCATGCCATACAAAATATCATCCTGACACTGCCCTCAAAATGAGGGAGAGAATTAGTGAATTATGACCATAGGAATAATGAAGAGTTTGCCACAGGTTTAGTAATTGACAGAAGTACAGAAAAAATGGCATTTCAAGATGGAACCAATCCAGGCCCATTAAATCTATTAAATGTTTTCTACCGACTTCTGACTTCTGTGAGCTCTCTTTTTTTTTTTTTTTTTTTTTTTTTTAATTTTATTTTATGTGTCAAGACACAAAGGTTAGAAGCTTTATCCAACAGTTCTAGAGTTTAATCTTAGGGAAGTCCTTACTCCATTCTTGTATATGTCTTTGTGTCAAGAGAAATGCTTTTTTAAAAAAAAAAATAATAATAATAATAATAAATCAGGATTTTGCCTATAATTAAGAATAAATGGGGAAAAATATTAAATATTTAAATTAAAAAAATAAATATACAGCCAAACTCATTGACTGAATTGCCAGAAAATAAATAAATAATATTTTCCTTTTACTGGTTTTCTGTTTTCCAAATTACTATTATTTATTTAATCAGATGAAATAAAATATTTGTGGGCTTTTTAGTGAAATATGTGAGTTTTATGTTGAGACCAATAACTAAAAATAGAATAATGGTAGAAAAACATCTCACAAAAATAATTTGTTTTACACTGAGTAATGTACTGCTATTGAGAAAATCTCAAACAAATTACCAAAGCAGTATATATTTATGCATTTCCTGGATAACATCATGGACAATCAAACAAAAAGTAAGAAACTTTACCAGCTATAATTAACACAAAACAGAGTGATAAAGGCTCTAACAAAGATATGACCTGGATAAACAGTCATACATCACTGAACACAATACACCATTATGCACAGGATACAAAATATATGAGATAAATATAACTCAATTTTATCTGAAATCTGAAAAGTGAAATACTTGATATGAAGCAAAGATATAGAAAAGATGATTCAAAAATCAAAGACCTACCCATTTACTTGCTAATGAAACACAAAGACAGTAAATTATCTAAAAATTATCTAGCAAATGTCATGGTTTAACTATAAGAATAGTTCAGTGATGTTCAGAACACATTTTTGTGCTTCTTGGGACTGGGGCCACATTCTGTAAAATTGGTTTATTAAGGAGTAGCTGAGCTCATGACAAAAAACTTCCAAAAAACTATTTGGGAGGCAATATGAAGAGAAACTGTGAAAAGGAAACAGGAAGGAAAAAAGGTGTTCACAGGCTTGCAGAAACATTCAGGTCAGACAGGACCTTGAGAGGTCAAAGCTTAGAGCTGGAGGAGTTATTTTCAACAAATATTTGGAAGATGGCAAATATCAGGATGCAATTTGTACAGATCCTGAAATACCTAAGAGCCACGTGATGCCTGAGTATGGTATCTATATTTAGGACACAAGTAGGATGCTTGAAAAAGTTTCCAGCCCAATCCCAGACATCTATGTATGTATAATTGTAATTCTACAACTATGTTAGGATCACAAAGAGTTCACTGACCTACAAAAGGATTCTTTCACTGGCTTTTAGAGTCCCAGAAGCAATCTATAATGTTCTTCATCCTCTAAAATATACAGTATAGCTCCATACTAATAAAAAAAGAAATAAAATAAAATAAAATAAAATAAAATAAAATAAAATAAAATAAAATAAAATAAAATAAAATAAAATAAAATAAAATAAAATAAATAAAATAAATAAAATAATGAAATAAAATAAAATAAATAATAAAATAAAATAAAATAAAATAAAATAAAATAAAATAAAATAATAAAAATGAAAATAAAAATAAAATAAAAATAAAACCTGAGGAAAGAACCTGTGAAATGGTTATTTCTTAATCTTTCTTTCTTTCTTTCTTTCTTTCCTTCTTTCCTTCTTTCCTTCTTTTCTCACTCTCTCTCTCTCTCTCGCAACAAGTCATGTGAAATGCCTGCTATGCCCCAAAACAATTACATCAAACTGTATTAAGGCTTTAGAGAGAAAGTGTTTTGGAAAAATAGAGAAAAATGTAAATTTAAAATACATATGATTAGAAGAAGCAAGAACTATAGAGAAGGAATGAAGAAATTCAACACTCATGGAGTGAGTGTTTTTTGTTATTGTTTTCTTCAGGATTAAAAATAACAAATAATAGGAAAGAGATGGAAGAAGAACTGGGGTCAGCTCCTGGAAGTCTTCTGATCCACAAACTAAAAATCAAGTAGTAAGCAAGAACTTTATGAAGGTATTCATAATAAATTAGTAATTCTCTCTTAAAATCCATGGCATTATTGGGCTGACTTCTGAAGATAACTCACACAAATATACTTCTTAAAAGTCTGTTCATTAATGTGAATCTGACAGAATTTCCTGGGAGTCTTAACATGACGTTGGATGAGAACAAAGTTCAAACTGATGCCAATAACTTCTGAAAAGCTCAGCTGGAGATCTGAGAGAAGCAAGGAAGTCTATCAGTTTATCTCACCTAATTGTTCTGTATATTCACTTACACTTGTAATCATTTTATTTGCCTGCTTGTTTAACTATTTCCTAGTCTGAAAAGCAGGAAAGTAAAACTGTATATATATATATATATATATATATATATATAATTTTTCTTCTAGAAAAAATAGAAGATAGATTATTTCTGTGACTTTATGCAATGCTCATCTCTATGGTGAGTCCTGTCTGAATTATTTTCTTTAAATTGTCTGTCCTTGGCCTGAGAAGATTTTGCTAAAGAAAAAGTTGCATAGTTTCATAAATCTCAGTTCAGTAGATTCTCAGAACTGACACTAATTCTCCTTTTGGCCATTTTTACAATAATAGAAAAGGGATAAAGTTTGACTCAGTTATTTTTTCTTTCATATTTATATGTTAACACAATGGGAATCTGACATTTTCAGACTTGAGAAAATACTAGGGGAAAGTATTTAAGTAATTGTCATGACTTATTTTGATGAATTAACCAACAAATAAAACTTTTTTAAAAAATCAAAAATCTGCTTTGACAAAAGCAGAAAAACATTTAAATAGAAAATGTAATCACCTACTCCTTTTTTTAACCAATTACAGGAATAAATTACTGATATGGAGCAATTAATCATAGCAACATGACTGCAGGGACTGTTCTCTGTCACTAAGTCCAGTCTTCTGCCATCTGCAAAGCAAGATATTAATTTCTCAATTCCTGTGAAATCATTGGCAAAGTCCCCTTAGCCTATTGTTTTGGTTTGGTTTAGTTTTCCATATAGGAATATTTGAGACTATAATAACATATGAAGCAGAGTGCAAACACTCATATCTAAGATGGGATTCATTTTGACTTCATTTATTTTCCTGAAAAACTGAATTTTGTAATGTAAGTTGAAGTCTTCTGTGGTGATACAACAGCTCAGTAGACATCAGGAGTTTTCAGATCACTGCACTAATATAGTAGCTGGATTTGTTAGCACTTTGGCATTACCCACACAAATCAGAACAGCCGATAAGCCGCACTATTCCTTCTATTTTGCACTTCCAGATTGCTGTACACTATTGCCTCAGTGTGCTGTCCAAATGGCTGATGTGCACTTTCTGCAAGAAGCTACAGAGTGGAAAGGTTTTTCCCTTGGTAAAGAGGAACTTTAAACTTAGTCTTCAGAATCAAAGAGAACTGAATTCTGGAATATCTGGTCTATAGTTCATTTGTTTGATATGGTCTGCAAAGTTCTTTGATTCTATGATTCTCTGGGAAAACAGAAGCTATGGGATGAATGTTTATAATTTCTACTTTTTTTTTTTTTTTTCCTTTTGCTCTGCTTCTCTATACATTTGTATACATGTGATCATATCAAATCATACAAATTTACTGATACACTTAAATATTTTATGTATTCTTATAAGAACTTTTATTATTATTATTATTATTTTCCCCTTCAAAATAAACTCTAGGCCAAAAAGAGCTGAATTGCCAAATAGCTGTGATCCAGGTACCTTCTTCCCACCCCAACCCCCCAAAATGGGGGAAATAATAAATAATAGTAATAATAATAATAACAAAGAGGTCTTTCTTTAAAAAATGGAAAGAGAGAAGGGAAAGGGAAAGGGAAAGGGAAAGGGAAAGGGAAAGGGAAAGGGAAAGGGAAAGGGAAAGGGAAAGGGAAAGAGAAAGAGAAAGAGAAAGAGAAAGAGAAAGAGAAAGAGAAAGAGAAAGAGAAAGAGAAAGAGAAAGAGAAAGAGAAAGAGAAAGAGAAAGAGAAAGAGAAAGAGAAAGAGAAAGAGAAAGAGAAAGAGAAAGAGAAAAGGGAGAGGAAGAGGGGGAGGGAGAGGGAATCAAATAGTGAAGGACAGAATATGTATATACATACGCATGTGAAGGGCAGAATATGATGCACATACATATATGTGTGTGTACATGTGTGTGTATGAAATTAATTTTAAGGAGAAATAAAACCATCTGAGAAGAAAGCAGCTAGAGAAGTTACTATATATTCTGCTTTTGAATTTGGGAATCTGTAAGAACAATTGGCTTCAGAGGCTAAGACATGCAGTATTGTTACTATTACTATTATTTCTGGATAATTAAGCATGAGGAATAGTAAGTGATATATCCACCTACTGCATTCTAAGGAGACATGGGGATTCTTTTTATCAGTAAGATAGCCTGAGACTTTGGATTCTACAGAGACTGCACTATGATATGGAGGCAGAGCCACTACAGTAATAGGGTTGGAAGGGGAAAAGAGATGTTTGTTTATATTCTTAAAGGTAAGTGAGCATCAGTTAATAAAATTTCATCAGTTGCACCCACACTACATTCTTCTTATGTAAGATACAGCCTTTCCTAATGAGTGAGTTGTATAATATTTAAAATATAAAGATCTGACACTAAGCACACTGAGGGGGTGGAAATATTCCTATTAACCATGAAGGACTTTGTGCTAACTCTTAAGATTACAAAGGGCTATGCTTCTCAAAGTAGACAGTTTCTCCTGTTGATGAATATTGCACTGAAACAGAATAACCTGAGAAAGACAAATTTAAACATAATATAAAGTGAGCAGCCTTATGCATTTTGAACTCTTCTTATCAGAACTGTTAAAGTAGAAAGCCCCTACAAATATTTCTATCTTATAAATACTTCCCTTCATTCCAGACCACACAGATGTTAAGCAGTCAATTCAGAGTCACAGTGAATTATTGGACAGGCCTGAAAAAAGGATACACTTACGGTACAGTAACCTAAGACCAACAGTGAGGGAGGAAATCAAGTCTAGAAGTCTTGATAGATAGCCTCAAGATGCAACGGTGATACTGGCAGAAAGCTGCATTTCAAGCTATTTCATGCATTTCAAGCCCTACAAATAACCAAGGCAAAACTCACTTCAGTCCAGAGTTCTTACAAAGTTCATGAATGCAGCACCTCAGCACTTTCCAAAAATGTATTCTTTATATGAGTGGACTTAAACTGGACTTCAAGTTCCAATGATCAGTGACTTCTGCCCCAGTTTCAGTCTATATGCCTCCACATGGTGCAGTCAAAGTAGTCTCATTTCAAATAACCAAGCTGCATGACTGTATGTAGAGATGCATTGTTTAGGTACTGACTGTGGCAGTCAGCGCATACCAAGCTTCTCTGAAGAAAAAGGACATTGAAAAAGACAGTACATTGTTAACAATGAGGAGATTAAGTCTTTTATGGCATATGCTTACTCTCAGGTTGCACATAACTTCAGCAGACACATTTCTCCATTGAGAAGCCAATGAGCGCCATGTACACAAAAAGACAATGAATACCTTAAGAAGCAGTTAGATATATGAAGGGTGCACAAAAAAAATGACCTGCTTATGCCATCAAGACTGCTGTTTCAGCAGCCCAGCTGTAGGAATGATTTAACCTGGCTAAATAGAAATTTAGAGGGATGACATGTCTGAAAAACTGAGGAGCTGGTGATTGCTGCAGAAGTCATTTGCACTAACTTTGTCTCTTCAGGTGGAATCATACCTCCAATATCTCACTACCATACATTTTTAAGATGCAGTAGAGATAGAAATAGAGTGCTACTGCTGGATTCTTTGCTGGAAAGTAGCAACAATTAGTGAATGTTTTACATCAAATATTTTTAATATTTTTACCATTAACATGAGCATCTTTAATACTCTATTTCTATTTTCTAAAATAAATTAAATCCTTTATGTGTCTTTATTATTTCTTTTCAATTTTCTTTGTTTCACATTTAAAGAATAAAATGAGGATGGTAGGAAGAAAAAACAAATATGAAGCTTTTTGTCAATGAAAAGGTTAACTTTTCTGTCAAATGCCTAATGCAAATGGAAAGATTTATTTTCATACTGAATGAAAGCTTTCATAGAACTTTCTATCCAGACTGAATTACATAATTCATGGGATATCCAGAGACAGCTGGAAAATTTTGGGCCTGGCTTTTCAGTTCATAAATATTACCTCTCTCTGATGATAAATCTGTATACTGACACTGAACAATGGCAATTCCAAAATCAGGTACAAACAGCAGGGCTTGTGCCAGTTGTACTATGAAATGTCTAAAGATAAGAATGTTCTACTTTACAGAGATATTGCACAGCCCACTAAACTTCACCGTGAAGAAACATTTCCAAGATTTCTCATTTCTGATACTCATCAAAATATGTTCCTTCCCCATTTATAACTCATTACTTGTAGTACTGAGAAGTACTGTACTACAAGTACAATAGAACTTGACGTTCTTCCCTATCATGTTCATTCATACAGCAAAACAGTCCAGTGAGAGATTATATTAATTGACCTTTACAGTTCAGATTATGATGGTAAGGTGTGTGTGTGTGTGTGGATTATTTTACTGACTATTAAAAAAGAAATATCCTTTCTGTCAGCAAATGATTGACTCCTGTCTTTTTGGCTCTAAGTGGAAATGATCTTGGAAGTGTGAAAATGTGTGCCACAGAAAGAAAGCATAAGTTATATGGTATCATGGATCTTGAAACTAGAGTTTCAATAAGAAAAGTCACAATAACGGTAATAATATATAATATGATTTTTCTTTTTTTTTTTTTTTTCCCAAGAACTGTATTCAAAGTAAAGCTTGCAGACACTTTTGAAAAACACAATATACCATAGATAAGCTAAACTGAAATAACAGTGTTTCCAGAAGTAAAACATGTTTCTATGAAATAATTTATTTATTTTTTCTCTAAGAGATGTGGAAAAATAGCATCACATTTGTTACCATAAATTAAAGTGGACTTAACCTTTCCTATTCTAGTTAATCCTCTTGAGCTAAGATTTTCTGAAGCTAGAGACTAATGTATGGTTCCTTAACACACATTAAGATGAGAGTTATATTTTTCTAGGGGATGAGCCCTTTTGCATGCCATTTATTTAGAATACCAAATGATAAGTCTGTTGTGGACATGTATCTCATTCAAAGGTTTCACTGCCTGCTGAAGTTTTAAAATAGGAGGCAATGCATGACGCTGTGAAGTTTTAAAGAGAGAAGTTTGTCAAGAGTTGTCGACACCCATCACTTGTCATTTAATTCATCATAAAATATGGAAACTATATATGTCACTATACTTTAGTGACAGAAATGTCAGTCTCCCATTGTTATCCATTAGCTGAGAAGCCCATGTGGCCGCTAAGGCCATATCTCAAAACCAGAACCTGCTTAGTCCCTAGGAGGTCACTCTACCTGGCATGGACATAGACACTCTGTTGAAGTGGGGTTACCTGCCAGAAGAGCCAGCAGGATGCATGCTGAATTTGTCATAGTTGGAAGTCAATCTTTCTGCATGGTGCAGATTCATTAAGTCACTTTCTGTCTCTATATTAAACTATATCAACACATCTGGAACAGCATTAATTTCTTGGAAGACAGAAAAGATTTTTTGCTTTGGAAATATGTTGAAAACATAAAGTTTTCAACAGAAGGAAAACAGAAGTATAAAGAGCACAACCACACAACAGACAACAGTTTGATTTGAGAAACTACCACATGAGGGAAATTTGTCCTCTAATGCTATGCATCTATGGCTTTTTAACAGAACTATAAGCAGAAGATACTAGGAGAGTACCACTGCCATGTTGTAATATTAATATTCAGATCTGGTTCAAACAGCAAACAAATCTCCTGTAATGTGTGATAAAAGATAATGTTCTTGGAGGATCTGTTTCTAAAGAAAGGAAAAGTGGGATGGAAGATTATTAAGTTATTTTCCCAAAGATCCCAGCTGAAGAGCTAAGGTATGCTCTTGGTGTTAAAGCTCAAATGTTTCCGAAGTCTATAGAGTATTCATTTTTTTCAGACACTGGTGGAGAAAAATTCTTCTCAGAATAACATCTACTGAGCTGTGACTGTAACCCTACAAAATCTTTTGCATATAAAATTAATCTTAATGCATAAAAACAAACAAACAAACAAACAAACAAACACTGATGAGACAAAAATTTAGAAACCTAATTTCAACTGCATCTTCTTCTTAGTCAGAGAAATGTGCCTCCCTCAGCACGAGCTATTTAAAAGGTTTTATTTTCATTTTTTTAGCCCCAAATTCCATGTTTTAGTAAAAACATGTGTAAAAACAAAGAAAAGCAAGCAAGCATATAAACAACCTCCCCCCAAACAAACAAACAAACAAAAGTTTTTGTCAGTAGGATAAAAATATAAAAGCAATAAGGTGTTGGACTTAAAACTTTTGTACAGCATGAAACATTACACAGAAACCAAAGAATGTTTTTTATAAAAAAAAAAAAAAAAAAAAAAAAAAACAAAACTGAAGTGAGGCCTTCATATTTATTCAGATTTGTTTGATTGTTCATTTTCTTTTGTGGAAGACTTCACAAACTTTCAGGAAACTCTCTTCACATTCATTTTAGGGTTTGTTTTGTTTTGTTTTAAAAGCCACCTAGAAAAATTGTATTCACATATAAAAAATGTCCCAGGGTTTTCAATAACTGTGTTAGTGATTAGAACGAAAACAAAGAGTGACTTGACCTGTTTATGTCCACAGATTTTTATTTCAGTATAAAAAGGCAAAACATAAATACGTTTGAAAACAATAATGATTTTAGTCCTGAAAAACAAACAAACAAACAAACAAACAAAACTTCAAAGTTATTTTCAGCTCTTTATGATTTACTCGCATCCAAATCTTACCTATAGATGGCACTTCTTTTTGTTTGCCTTCCTAGTTTATGTTGATGGTCCAGGTTTCTGGAGGTATTCCTCTCTTTTCTAATGTGTTATTTCAGCTAGTTTCACTTAGCTGAATGGAATGATATACTGAGGTCATTTGTTTGCTTGTATTCTTGACTTTTTTTTTTTTTTTTTTTTTTTTTTTTTTTTTTTGAGCTGGATTATATGCTGTTCAAATCCCTGCTTCTGCAATTGAATTATCAAAACTCAGAAGCTTTAAAAGTTTCAGGTTATGCTTCAGGATGTTAGCAGGCAGATACATCCTGCATAGAATCCAGACTGCCTGTTGGAGGCAAATGTTGTGGATGGACAACACTGAAAATTCAGCTGTTTTAGCTTTGTTTTGTTCTGTGGCTATACTAACAAGTCAGTTCCAGATCTTCACTCTTCTGTGTATATAAAATGTCTTTTTAATCTTTATTTTATTTATTTCCCAGCCATTACATCCTTATTTTCTCTTTTGCCAACATTGCTCTTTAGTTTAAGTAGCCTGTCTTACTTCCTCATGTTTACCTTCTCGAAATGTTTATTTGCTGCAGACATATCCTGTCACCTTTCATTTTGCTAGGCTAAATGCAACCAGATGCTTTCACTTCCTGTAGTTCAATGGATTCTCCATTCTCTGGCCTCTGAATCAGTCCTTCTTTGTGCTTTCTCCTATTCAATTTTGTTCTCATAATCATGACCAGTATTTCAGATCGAGTCAGAGTCGTACATTGTACAAATGACTTTCATTCTTTCTCGTATCACCTGGATCTTAGAACTATTCACATTAAACTGATAGTTTACAATAATTGGTGAAAGATTGATGCACTTGAGATTATTATCTTCATCCCTAACAGTCCTGATTTTAAAAGCAAAAATTCTTACTATCCTTCTTGAAGCAAATGGCCTGGCAATTCACTCTGTTAAATTAATTTGATTTCAATTCCTCCTGTCCTCAAGATCATGTAGTTATTCCTGTATGATATTCTCATCTTTCTCTGTAATGATAGTGCCTCCCATAAAAAGTTAAACTAGCACATTTCATCTAAAATATACAACCTGGGTTTACAAAACTTTCTGTCATTTTCCTATTTGTGGCAAATTCAGGTTTTACTGTGATATCTTTAGTAGCACTGAACTGTGGAAATATTTCAGCTGGTGGAAAGAAATTAGTTTTGAAAGGGACATGGTAATTTGCACATGTTGGAAAATTTGTTTTTTTGAGCATGCAGGGTTGTCCAGACATACAAATATGTTTAATCCAAACTTTAGAGTGAATTGTCTTATATCAAGAAATTCTTTGCCTTCAGTTTCCTCAGGAGAAACTAGGAGAAAAACAATCTCATTCCCAGTTTTTCTCTCTTTTTAATCATGTCCACATGCACACAACCACCCTCTTAGCTATTCATTACATTCTTAAAAGAGAACTAAAGTTAAGCTATCCTTTGAGGCTAACAAAATACAAAATTAACTCCAGACTGAATGAAGTGCATAGGGCCATGCAGAATTATTTGTGCATGGTTCCCAGTGAAATGTGCATATCTGATTTAATTTCAGTTGTGTTTCTTGAAGAAATAAAGACTTTAGTGTCATATCCCTGTTGCACTTTTTCACTAAAATTTAAGAACTGCAGAGCACCAACAGTTTTACATTGACTTCTTTCTCTATTCCTCTCCTTCTTCTATTTCACCCTCACCCATATAAATAGCACACACTAGGGATATTCAAGAGACACTACTCAGGCAGAGGTAGTCTTTGTACAGAAATCCTGCTGGTTGTGGGGTTTGGTATGATAAAGCCTTCTTGAACATCCATGTTCACAGTATTTTCAAGCCCTCAGAGAGTATAGGGCTGTGATTTACAGCATGTATTCCAGATCTGTGTTTCTTTGTAAGCCTGAAAGCTGGTGAGTTGGGACTGTCTATTAACAGTATTTCAAGAAGACCTGACTTTTCTGGTCTTTTAATCTTTTTAAATTACAGGATTCATCTCAGGGTCATGGATTACTCTGAACATCATCAGTGTTCCTACACTGGAAGATACTCCTGCTCCTTTTTCTAGCCAAATTGGCTTACTTTGTGGCTAGAATTAACATCACCAGGTTAAGAATAATTGCCCGTGTTTGTTTGCAATACTAAGGTTTACGAGAAACTGCATCCTCATAAAAAGGATGCAGTCCAGTGAACAAGCAACTATTTTCTCTAATGTCCCAGGTGATGCAAAAGTCTCTTTTGTGAGAAAACAAGTCAATAGAAAGCCTGTGACCCAGTATAACTTTTCTCAAGGTGACTCAGTTTTGAGAACATTGCAAAATAAAACAACCTTCCAATGTAGTCTTCAGATTCTGATTTAGACCATGCCATAAGGAGTAAGTAGTCATATACATGTGGGTATGGTGGTCCATGAAAGTGTCAGCATTCAGAGGAAATGCCATTAATGAGAGTAGCAAGAGCGTAATTGGCATTTACTGGCATTTACCACACATTTTTTTATCAATTCAAGAGGTCATTTATGGATTTAATCAATGACAAGTGGGGTTTTATGTGGGAACGTTGATATTAACAGAAACATTTTTGTGGTTTAACCCAGCAGGCAGTTAAGTATCACAATGCTGTTTGCTCAGATGCTCAGAACCCTCACCCCACACACAAATTTAAAGATAAATTTTCTCCTTTACCCTCTTCTGAGAAATGTTAGAGATGGCTAAGATGTAACTTAGGAGATGCACAGCAGCTCCTTCTAATATCAAAAGACAAGTCAGAAGATATTTTACAGTGTCAGAGGATCTTTTTAAAAAACAAAAGGAACATTTTTGTTCAATTATCTAGAATTTGTACTAAAAGGTAGATATTTAATGTAGTCAGATTGATTAATAATGTCAGACTAGTCTCTGTAACAATGGATGTTCCAGACAGAAAACAAAACAAAACAAGCAAAAACAAACAAAACAAAAAAAGTGTAACAACTGAATCTTTTTGCTTGTTTGTTTTTCTAAGACAATCTTGCTATTTTGACCTCTCCAGAAGCTTCATTCACAACACTGAGACAATGTTTGCAAAAATCTTTGAAGATAGAATGATCTACAAAATTGTAAATGTTATTATTAATTATTAAGCCTACTGTATTGGCTTTGAGTCCCCATGACTCATCGATAAAATAGTGAAAATGGAATAAGGCCTGCATATAGTGATGTGTTCCAGAAGGAAGTAGAGATTTTTTTGTTTGTTTATTTGTTTTATTTCCTTTGAGTCAGATACAAAACATATTTTTCCCTTCAGATTTGTCATGCTTTTATCAAACTGCACAGAAAAAAATGTAATTTAAGAAGAAAGTACACCTTTCGGAATAACCTGCCTTTCTAGGAGGGTATGTTTGAGATACTCTCATAGAAGCCTGTTGGACTGCATATGACCTGGGGCTGCGGCTCATTTTCCTACCATCAGGCACCCAGAGTTCAGATATGAGCAAAGCAGACTTCAGTCAAACATTTAGGTTTTGAGTAATTGCTGAACAAAACTTAACCAAAATGGATTGAATGTCAACATAAGTCTCATGATCACCTTATTCTAATACCAGCAGTAAGAATAAATATTATTTTTATTCAGGTAATGATAACCTGTCTAAAATCACTTCTTCCGCTATACTGTAACTTACTCATTCTTTCTGGAAATACCTGTCAGGAAAAATATAATTGACAGGATTACTGTTATATATGTAAATGGAGAAGCAACAGCCTAACAAATAGATAACTGCTGTTGCTTACTGGTTACTGCATCATGAGGAAATGAAACTTCAGGAATTTTTTCATCTTAAAAATTAAATTTACAGGAGACTTTCATGTGTTAATCATTTCTCACTTGTGGCAAACAAGGTTGTAATATATCATAAGTGAAAAAAAATAACAGAGTAGCGTGTCACAGCAGCAAGACAATCAGACTAAAAGGGTAAGATTCATTTCCTCTTCACTAGCTCCATGCATAAATCCATGTAAGAGAATCATCTTGTATTCTCATATAATCAGCAGACAGAAACAACCATTTTTGGGGCACAGTTTTATCTCTCCTTTAGATATCTATTTTATAGTGAGATGATTCTCACACTGAAGTGCTTATTTCTCTCCTCTAAACGTAAAGGCTGCCTACACTGACTAGCTTGGAAACAGATGTCAATGCTGTAATAGTTACATTTACTTACATGAACCCCAACGTAGATGTCTGGCAAATGCTTGCTATCTACTCTGAGACGGGTATGAAGCCATTGCTTTTCACCTTTCATTTACTGCTTTCAGGTGTTTATGGTTGTTCCTCAGTAAAGATATAAAATGGAACCATTTTAGCACTCCTCGTCTATTTCAGAGCAAAATCAAATGGTTCCTTAAATCATCTTCAGTGCCAATAACTTTCACAGCTTCAGTCTCCTGGACATGGAGTCAGATGAAGATTTTGTACATAATTCATGTGGAGGAAGCACGTGTACAGCAGTGTGTGCATATCAGAACAATGTAAATGAAAGGAGGGAAGAGGGACCCTCAGCACTACAAAGATGTAAGGATATAAGTAGCCCATGAAGGAGAGGAGACTCGAGGAGACTCGAGGAGACTCGAGGAGAGGAGAGGAGAGGAGACTTGAGGAGAGGAGACTTGAGGAGAGGAGACTCGAGGAGACTCGAGGAGACTCGAGGAGAGGAGAGGAGACTCGAGGAGGGGAGGGGAGGGGAGGGGAGGGGAGGGGAGGGGATGTATTGTAATACATCCTCTTGTGATTTTTAAAGTTGCTAGATTATGAGACAACACCATCCATGATAAAAAATTTAAGAGCAAAACTAATATAACTGGCCATATATGGATAACTGTATTTTCACCCTTTCACAGTCAAAAGGAGACAGCATTTACCAAATAATTCTTTGTGAATATTTGTCCAAATACAGCAAACCTGAGATTTTTCCATACTTGGTTTTATCCACATAGATCCATTCAGTCTACATTTAACATGGAATTTACTGTAGAGTGACCTGAAGTCTTTGTTTGGACACCTACTCAAACTTGAGCTGGTCTTAATTCAGTGTAACTTTGGAAATGAATTAAGTAAATTCAACATAAGTTTAATTATCACTCAGAGTATCCACAGGACAGTTTAATGAGATTTAAATAATCCACTTTAAAAAACGATTCAGGATATTTTTGCAAGTATCTCACCTCTGTTGACAACCCTCTCATACTTCAGCAATACTACAACTCACATAAGTAAAGCCACAGCCTGAATCTATATAAAATCTTGTAGAAATTAGTTCAAATATCAACTGAGTCTGACCATGTAGCTGAGAAGGATCCGTTGTACTGGAGTTTTGTTGTTTCTGTTGTTCATCGGTCACAAAAATAAGTGATAAATTAATATATCAGCTGCATTAATACCAAAGTCTACTATTTAATATGACTCAAAGTACCCCAAATATGTGTTTTTGGATAACTAATGTCTCATATCTCTTTTGTCTGACCGATGTCTTGTGTAGATTCACATTTTGAGGGCAGGCTACTGAGTTTATTTGTGGATGACTCTTATGACATTCCTCACAAGTCATCTTTGAAATGGTGCAAATGAAATTCTCATGATCTTTTCATGATCAAAATATTTTAATTTTCTTCATGACCTTCCTCATTTATACTTGATTTCTGTGAGTTTTTAAGAATAACTACACCTCGCTGCCTCAACTCCTGTAAATAAATCTCAAGCTCTGGATTTGCATTTGCAGTACTAGTTGAAGAGTCATAGAATCATACAACCATAGGGAATTACAAAATTATATGGAATGTAAAGGGTGGTTTTGTCCACTATAGCTTGATTTGGTAATATTATTGTGTTCTCTAGGTCACCATAAGCCAGAAATAATATTGTAACTTACAAGTTAACGTTGCAAGTTACATGCTCAAAATTACCAACTTTTCCTCAGGGAAAAAAAGAAAAAAAGAAAAAAAAAAAAAAGGAAAAAAAAAAAAAAAGAAAAGAAAAAGGGGAAAAAAAAAGGAAAATAAAATAAAATAAAAAGAGCTAGATATTCTCCTTTTCTTCTTTTGTCCTTCTAGGGCTGTAATGAGAACAAATGGAAGTGACCTTACATTGTGGGACACTCCTTATAGTGTTTTAATACAAATTTCATTACACTGAAAGTCTTGCAGGGTATTCATTAGAACATCCATAAAGTCTTTGTGGAGGGCTTAATAGCTAAAACAAGCTATTGAAATTAGCCAATCTTTCTATAATTGAACTCTCGATTAATCTTTTACTGCAATAAGGTGAAGTAAGTTGCCTGAGGTATCTGATGTATGTTTTAGTGGTTGGTTATGTGAAAAATAAATAAGTTTAACTGATAAAAGTCATGTGTAATAGTTCAAAACTGTTCTTTGGTGTATTTCTGACAGCCTTGAACAATCGAGTTCAATTCGTATTGGATTCTAAATTGGCATATTCTCATTCCTCACAGAGATTTTCTTTGAGCCTTCTACCATATACCAAATTAATCATCTGATATGAAGGAAAATATGGAAGATGTGCTTTTGTGTTTCAGTTATAGGTTTTCTTCTCCCAGTCCAGAAAAGTTTATTCACCCTTTGACTAGGTATATTTGTGTTAGTATTAGTCTGTTTCAGCAATGAAGATATTGTGAGAGGTGTTATACAAACACATACTAAAACATAGTTTCTTTCTCTGAGAACTTATATCTAAATCAAATAAAGAACATCAGTTCTTATAAAATGTTATGCTTGAATGACTAGACTTTATACCCTTAATTCTCAAAATGGAATTCAGGCTTGGTATCTCATTCTGGGTTTTGCAACATACAGAGGGATAACTAGGTATCTCAGAAAGTTGATCCAGGAAAGCCTAGATGTTTAGCAGAGGCCTGTCTTCAATTCAACAATGAATATTTCTCAAAATGCATGCTTTCTCTGAAGCACAGCTTCTTTCCAGGAAATTTTTCTGTTTTGTAGGTAAATATGCTGAGCGGGATGAAGCAACTTTGAAGGTGTCTGTCTCTGCTCATTGACTAGAAACGAAGCCTAGACAACCATTAAATCAAGTATCTGTTAGAATATACCTACTTTAGCAAGTAGTGAAAATCAAAAGGAGTGGATCTTTCAAGCTGCTGAGAAGCTGGTGTTCACAGCATGTGAGGTCTGGGCTTTTTTTCAACTCAGATCAGCTCTACGACAGCACAATGGACTGAAGGTTCACTTCTGGTTCAAGCACACTCGGGTGCTCCAGGAGCACATTCTACAAAGTCTTGTCTTGTTTTAATAAATTTGGGTTTGTGTATATACATACATGTAAGCATACTTGTGCTAGTGGGGGGGTGGTGGTGGTGGTGGGAGGGGTATGGAACACATATACATGTATATATTTATATTTAAGGAAAAGATCCTGTAAATTTTAAATAACATATGTTTATATATAAAATAATGGATGAAAGAAGAAAAAGGGAAATTTCCAAAGAGTACAAAATGGTTCAGGCAGGTGACATTTTGTATATTCAAGCAGTGGAAGAATCAGAGTTTAGCAGAATCTGGCAGAACTGTTTGTACCCAGGATTGTTGATGTCCTGTGGAAAGACAAGAAGCTGCTCTCCTGGTATGTGTCATCCTATGGGAGCATACAGGATGCACCTAGCATTTCTTAGAGAGTCTGAGCTTGTTGCTTACTCAGTGGAGGAAGAAGGTTTAGATGTGCCCATCTGAGCCTACACATAAGACATAGATTCAGTGACTTGCCAAGGGGTTCAAAATAGCAAAACTTGCTAGCACAAAGCGTCTTCTACTTAATACTGGGCAAATATTTAACATCTCACTAGAACACCACAATTGGAGAAGGACTTTGCTATCCAAACATGTACTTACATGTCTGGCAGCTTTGACTGAAGTTGCTGTGAATCCAGGCAGTAGATAGCTTGGCCTCGTTAATTAGTAATGTCTTCTCTAGTGTCTTGTCAGTCCTTGGCAGTCATGAAAGTCTGGACACAGGCTAATGCACAGTTCAGTGTGAAGGAGGGGTGGAAAAAAAATAATAATAATTTTTTTATCACAGGTGAAAAGAAAATTATCCAGACATATATTTCAAATGGCAGCAACAGCAGAGCAGATTGTGCATGGTGTACTGTAATTTTCTATATACTTTTAATTACCTTTTAATTATTATCAGTTTTTGTCCACTCCAAATGCTTTTGGCTAGCACTGAGCTTTTTTCTTTTTTCTTATCCATTTTTTCCCCTACTTGTTCTAATCTAGACCCAGTTCCAACTGCTAAAGCATCAATGTCAGAAACTGCAGTCAAGCACAGCCTGTCCCCAAATCCCAACCTCTATAAACACGATGGCTCATTAATAACTTAAAAAGGATGATGACACTGATACTATTTATAGGGTCCTGCCAGCCAGGCCTGCCAAAGTTAAGGAAATTAACACAGAAAATTGTCAACTGCAAAACATTAGTGTTTATCAACAGATCAATCAAACTTCAACTACTGTAAATTGTGCTTTTGGCTAAATAAAATGTATGCACAATGACAATTTTTGAATGCCTTCTTTTGTTATTCTTGTGCCCTTGTATCAGTTTCAATGAGAGACAGAGGAAGAAAAAAAAAAAGAGCGAGACAGAAACTCCTACATTCCCCTTTTCCCCTTCCCTCTCCTACTCCCCTGACACCTGCCAAACCTCCCACAATTGCTGAGCTCTCAAAAGTTACAGCTACATGTTTCACAATGAGTGGCAAATCAGAACTGCTGAACAAAATTCTCATGAAGTCAATTAAGTGTTAATTAGCTTTGACTGAGGGCACATGAGTCTCCAGCAAGCTAAATAAATGTCAAGGTGACGAGGCTGTGTACTAAGTACTGGGTTTACATGTGTGGAGAGCTTATGATTCAAGGTTTTTTGTTTGTTCATTTGTTTTTCCTTTCTTTCTTCATTGTTTTCTGTTTTGTTCTAATATCAGAAAGAGACAGAATGCTACAGCAAGAATGAAGTTTTTCCTTCATTTGTTCACAGACATATTTGCTGCAAATTGTTGGATAACAAATTTGCTGCAAATTGTTGGGTAGTCCTGCTGACAGGGAAGTGATTTATTGGCATGCAAGCAGGCTGTGGAAGGAAACAACAGAAAGAAACCAGAAGAGAGAAGGGGAGAGAGAGAGAGGGAAAGAGAGAGAATAATTAGAAAAGTCTGAGGTTCAAAACCATCTCTGACCTTAATCCATTTCTTTCTGGATTTTCTAGTCTGAATGGCATAAAAAACATTAATAATAAAATAATAAATATACTAATTTACTACTAATAAAAATAACTAATATATAAATAATTATATATAATATATATATACTAATATATAACTAATTATATATATATATATAAAAGATAATTTGGCCAATCTCTGCTATGAATTTAGCCTGTTGAGCCTTAAAAAGAAACAGAGAGAGATTTAAAAACTAACAGATAAAATCTTGATAAAAAACTACTGTGGTCTTCAAGAGACTCAGAGAAAGTGAGAAGCTGGCAGTTTATCTGCTCCCATTACCTGGATAGTAGGTGTAATATTATTTTTACTAGGTTAAACCTAGGTTAGGGTCTAGGGGCCTCAATTAAGATCAGGACCCCAGGCTAGTAGATGTTATAAAACAAAACAAAACAAAACAAAACAAACAAAAACAAACAAGCAAACAAACAAACAGACACACAAAAAACACACATACATGCACAAGTCCTTTCTGAGAGGATTTTACTATCTGTAGCCCTGATCTTGCAATTAACTCACAATAGGTCATTTCTAACACTAAGTCCATTATATGACTGAGGTTTCAAACAGATGAGCCAGAGGAAATCTGTGAGGAAGAAAACATTGTTTCTTTCCTTTTTTTACATTTTACAGGTTCAGACAGAAAAATTAAGTGCCTTGCCCAGGGTCACACAATGTGTGATACTGCTAATGAAAAGCGGAGAATTCAGGCTAACTTTGAGCCTAGGCTGCTGCTTGCATTTCAACAGTGTCCCCACTGGGATGATTTCTACAGAGAGCTGATGATATCCCAATTTGGGTGGTGGACAAGGAACTCAGCTGTAACGGGCAGTTGTGGAAAGGTGGAAGAACTAACATTAACAGGCCAGAAAATAAAGTTATGGGCACATGGGCACATTTTGCAGGATTCAAGCAGTAGACAGATTTCTGTTTTTTGCTTCTTTATGAGACTGAAGACAGGTGGTAAGACCTGTGCCTAACTTGGATGCTCATTTGATATTCTTGCTTAAAGCCATGGCTTTAAGAGAGGACTTAGTTTGGGAAGAGACTTCAAGATCCTTGTTAAAATCTTTCTCTTCCAATTGACATACCTAAGAAAGAGATACATCGTGTTCTGTAGTAAAAGGAAAAGTTTGATAACAGATTAAATGCAGCTTCAGGATAGAGTATATTTAGTTGTCCTGGGAGAATTTTGCTCTGGTCTCATGCATACCCACATGGGCTCTAGTATTTCTGTAGGAATTCCCTTACTTCTCAATTTTACAAAGGGATCATTTTGACTCTTTAATCTGGTTGCCAGTAAATTCCCAGTGTGAAGACTTTGAAGTGCCTGACTAGCTTCACAGTCACTGGTCTTTGGTTTCAGCAGCTTCAGTAAAAATTGAGAGTGCTTACCACATAACTTTACTGAGGTATGGGTTTCCATCAGGAATAGAAAAAAATGAGAAAGAAGAACAGACCAGTATCCATTTCAGTGATCTATTTGATTCTGCATTGTAATTTGAGAGAATTCTGAGGTACATTAAAAAAGACAAAGTTAAAATACATCAGATGCTGGTTGACATAAAGAATAAACCCCTTAAAAAAGAAGTAGATATTCATTGAATCTGAAAGACAATTCATTCTTGACTAATGAACATGAAAGCATTATTCATGACTGATTTATGGAACTCTTTGACATGAGACATTGCTGATACAAAGGGATAACAAATATCAAAAAGGATTAACCAAAATCTATGGACAGAAAGAGAAAGTCTCAGTGAAATATGATGAAAGAAATGTTTAAAAGAAATGTTTAACTTCATAGTTTGATTGCTGGTACTAATTTGCAAGTATCTTTTTTTTTTTTTTTTTTTTTTTTTTGAGAATATTCTGCATCTATTTCTACTGACTGCAGCTGGATATAGGTCACTGCATTAGACAGACAAATATACGGCAGTCATAATAGAAACTGATAAATAAACTGAATGACGACTGTTAATAAATGGGGATAGTCTCCAACTCAATCCTTTTAGTCCAGCAATATGTATTGGTCCAGCAATCTTCCCAGAGTGATAGGAAGTTGCACCATTGGTGCTGGTCCATGTTATGTTTCTTATTGGAGTCAAATACACTGGAGAGTTAGACTACAGAGAATTAAAACTCCAGTTCTAAAAGGTCCATCTACTAATTAGAACCTGCTGTGTACCACATCTTGCCATGGTGTATTCTTGCTTTGTTATAAAGGTCATGATCATGTAGGCAGTAAAAAGTTCTTAGGCATTCCAGATGGATGTTGCTATTTATTTTTCTTTCCATGCTCTTATCTTTGTGTTACTGTCTTACAAGCTAATCCGAATGACCGTTATAATTTTTGGATTAAGAATAGGAAATACTTTGGAATTTTCCTGTCAGGAACATCAGAAACAACAGGTTCCCTACATCTGCTAGATTGTACAGTTGAATATGCAATGCTCCTACAAAAGAGACCAACATTTAGATTTCAAAGGATATTAGGGCCTTTTTCTTCCTAAAATACATCTTTCTGGCAAAGCATAGAAGCTCTCAAGTAGGTGTAAATTACATTTATGGCCATGACTGTAAGGTTCATTGACATGGTTAGAGCAGTATAAAGTAGTCTCAGTGAAAATGACAATCAGGCCCTGAGGCTTAGACAGATGGATGGACAAAGCAATATCTGTGCAGTTTTATGCTACCTTTGCAAAAAGAAGTCACCAGTTTAAAACAAACAAACAAACAAACAATGAAACTAAAAATAAAAGAATATAAAAATTACACACACAAAAAGACAAATAAATTGATCTATTATGGAATAAATCACAGAAACTGTGACACATACACACACAAAACAAAAACAAACAAACAAACAAACAGAAGGCTTGTTCTTCCCGTCACCACCCCTGTATATTGGTGAAAGAATATAAACTTGATAGAAATCAGGTAGGAAAGCTGATTTCCAGCTGTGACTCATACAGGGATGTCCTACGTGATACTGGCTAGATCACTTCTTTTATACACATACTAATTGGGCAGAGTGACCACGAAATGGTGGAGTTCACTATTCTTGGCGAGGCCAGGAAGGGGACTAGTAAAACCACTGTAGTGGACTTTCGGAGGGCTGACTTTGAGCTGCTCAGGACACTAGTTGGTGGAGTCCCTTGGGAGGCGGTTCTGAAGGGCAGAGGAGTCCAGGAAGGCTGGGCGCTCTTCAAGAGGGAAATCTTAATGGCACAGGAACGGTCTGTCCCCACGTGCCCAAAGGCGAGCTGGCGGGGAAGAAGACCAGCCTGGCTGAACAGAGAATTGTGGCTTGATCTTAGGAGAAAAAAGAGGGTTGATAATCTTTGGAAAAGTGGGCAGGCCACTAGGGAGGACTTTAAGGATGTAGTGAGGCTGTGCAGGGACAAAATTAGGAACGCCAAAGCTCATCTGGAGCTCAATCTGGCTACTGCCGTTAAAGATAAAAAAAAACGTTTCTATAAATACATCAACACAAAAAGGAGGACTAAGGAGAATCTCCATCCTTTACTGGATGCAGGGGGAAACTTAGTTACAAGAGATGAGGAAAAGGCAGAGGTGCTCAATGCCTTCTTTGCCTCAGTCTTTAGCAGCAATACCGGTTGTTCTCTGGATACTCAGTATCCTGAGCTGGCGGAAGGGGATGGGGAGCAGGATGTGGCCCTCACTATCCATGAAGAACTGGTTGGTGACCTGCTACGGCACTTGGATGTGCACAAGTCGATGGGGCCGGATGGGATCCACCCAAGGGTACTGAGAGTACTGGCAGAGGAGCTGGCCAAGCCTCTGTCCATCATTTATCAGCAGTCCTGGTGATCGGGGGAGGTCCCAGTTGACTGGCGGCTAGCAAATGTGACGCCCATCTACAAAAAGGGCCGGAGGGCAGACCCGGGAAACTACAGGCCTTTCAGTTTGACCTCGGTACCAGGGAAGCTCATGGAGCAGATCCTCCTGAGAGTCATCACGCAGCACTTGCAAGGCAAGCAGGCGATCAGGCCCAGTCAGCATGGGTTTATGAAAGGCAGATCCTGCTTGACGAACCTGATCTCCTCCTATGACAAAGTGACGCGCTGGGTGGATGAGGGAAAGGTTGTGGATGTGGTCTACCTTGACTTCAGCAAGGCTTTTGACACCGTCTCCCACAGCATTCTCCTCAAGAAACTGGCTGCTCTTGGCTTGGACTGGCGCACGCTTTGTTGGGTTAGAAACTGGCTGGA
Organism: Aythya marila; assembly: GCF_965140915.1. NCBI lineage: Eukaryota > Metazoa > Chordata > Aves > Anseriformes > Anatidae > Aythya > Aythya marila. The sequence continues at coordinate 5,888,860 of NC_139080.1, read as the reverse complement.
TAGCCAGGCCCAAAGAGTCGTGGTAAATGGAGCCAAGTCCAGTTGGAGGCCGGTCACTAGTGGCGTCCCCCAGGGCTCGGTGCTGGCGCCGGTCCTCTTTAATATCTTCATCGATGATCTGGACAAGGGCATCGAGTGCACCCTCAGTAAGTTCACAGATGACACCAAGTTAGGTGCGTGTGTCAATCTGCTTGAGGGTAGGAAAGCTCTGCAGGAGGATCTGGATAGGCTGCACCGATGGGCTGAGGTCAACTGCATGAAGTTTAACAAGGCCAAGTGCCGAGTCCTCCACCTGGGGTGCAATAACCCCAAGCAGAGCTACAGGCTGGGAGATGAGTGATTGGAGAGCTGCCAGGCAGAGAAGGACCTGGGAGTGATGGTGGATAGTCGGCTGAATATGAGCCAGCAGTGTGCTGAGGTGGCCAAGTACAGGGGTACAGGTCCCCCTGTACTCGGCTCTGGTGAGGCCGCACCTCGAGTACTGTGTTCAGTTTTGGGCCCCTCGCTACAAGAAGGACATCGAGGTGCTTGAGCGGGTGCAGAGAAAGGCGACGAAGCTGGTGAGGGGCCTGGAGAACAAGTCCTACGAGGAGCGGCTGAGGGAGCTGGGCTTGATCAGCCCGGAGAAGAGGAGGCTCAGGGGTGACCTTATTGCTCTCTATAGGTATCTCAAGGGAGGCTGTAACGAGGTGGGGGTTGGCCTGTTCTCCCACGTGCCTGGTGATAGGATGAGGGGGAATGGGCTTAAGTTGCGCCAGGGGAGTTTTAGGCTAGATGTTAGGAAGAACTTCTTTACCGAAAGGGTTGTTAGGCATTGGAACAGGCTGCCCAGGGAAGTGGTGGAGTCACCATCCCTGGAAGTCTTCAAAAGACATTTAGATGTAGAGCTTAGGGATAAGGTTTAGTGGGGACTGCTAGCGTTAGGTCAGAGGTTGGACTCGATGATCTTGAGGTCTCTTCCAACCTAGAAATTCTGTGATTCTGTGATTCTGTGTAATTCCCTGAGCCTTGGTTTACCCATCTATAATATTTAGATGATGGCCTGTATTTTTATTTTAAAACATTTTATGAATAAAAAGTGCTTTACAAAGGCTTGTGAATATTACAGGAACACCCATCTATTCATTCCTGTTATAAAATATGTCTGAACTGCTGGACTGATCTTACTGCTATATCAAAAATATTAGAGAGGATTCCGTATCTCACTATTTCACCTTATGAATTAATATATGTGCAATCTCTTCAGTGTCTTCCGTTCCTAAATCAAAATGGATACCAGTCAACTACCTGCTTCTATTATGCAAGCTCTGAAATGAGGGAGCAAAATATTAACTCTCCTAACCCTGTTTCTGTTTGATAAAACTGTATAGCTGTATGTCTATGACTACAGTTGGAGGTATTGTAAGCTACACACCCTGTTTGGAAGGCATATCTTTATATGAATACATTAACACATACTTCAGTAAAAGTATATCTATCTTGAGTCAGAGCTTTTAACTACAGAATCTAAAAACTTCTAGTAGTATTTAATTATCTATATAATACACCTCTACCTTCTAAAAATAAGTTTTAAGGATGTAAAAGAGTAGTCTTTCTATGTCTTGTTCTGGAAAAAGATAGTTGGAAGTCTAAGGCACAGCAATTTCTTTGTTTCAGAACTGTAGTATTACAACAATCACTGTGACTTGAAAATGAAAGTCAGCACCTATTTATGAAAAAGAAAAGAGTTAAAAATACCATATCTTTTGCTTTGTTTGTTTAGGACAACGACTTTTCTCTATGAAGTTAAAATGGGAGTACTTTTACTGCCAATATGTTCACAACTATAATGTTAAAATCCAGAGCAGGTGAAAAATCAGAATTATATCCTTATGATTCTGATAATGACAAATATTTTTACCTTAATTAAGACATATTCTGGCTCTGTATTTGATAGTTCTTATAGCAAGAATAGTTCTTATAACCTAGAATCCTCATACTTGGTCACCACTCACTCAATTGAGATGCATTGCTCTTAGGGAAAACTCATCTCCTGGTGGACCTGGATGCATTGAGTTTGTGCATAAAGAATTCTGCCAAAGAGCACTGAAAGAAAGAAGCAAAGGAAACAAAGAAAGAAAATGGAAGGAAGGAGGGAAGGAAGGAAGGAAGGAAGGAAGGAAGGAAGGAAGGAAGGAAGGAAGGAAGGAAGGAAGGAAGGAAGGAAGGAAGGAAGGAAGGGAGGAAGGAAGGAAGGAAGGAAGGAAGGAAGGAAGGAAGGAAGGAAGGAAAAATGCACTAAAGCAAGGAAAAGGAGATAATTGGCATTAAGTGTTTTTCAGCACTCACAAAACATTCCACATGTTCTTTTCGTATCTGCACAGGGCTTGGTTAGTTGCTTCAGCCATTAATTCCATACCAAGAACTGTCTTTGCTTGTTATTCTACACACTTCCTGGATGTTATTTACTTATGTCACTTGTGTCAGTTGATGAGTGTGATGAAATTAGAATGTGATGAAGTCAGGAGTATTTGATGGTGTACAGAAAAGTTGAACACTAGGAATTATTATGACTAATCTATTATACTTGCAATGATTTAGAAAATTAGGACACTAGCACAGGCCAAATCTTTTACTGCCCTTCAAGTTCTTGTCAGCCAAATTCTGACTGAATTGCAATGTGTATGCTAAAGATATGCTCAACAATATGCTAAAAAAAAAAAAAAAAAGGCATTTAGTTGAAAAACGTGTCACATTCTCTACTCAAACTTACAGTGAAGTATTTCCTTGTCTTCTTGTACTAGAAAGTTCCTTAAGGGCTGGGAATGATAACATTATTTTTTCCTCAGTTCATTACTGGATTCTCTGCTGTATCTTACTACATAGATTTTTCCAGCTGAAGGAATCACACTTTGGAGATAAATATCATTATAGTATTCTATAATTTTACCTCCATCTAAACTTGTTCTTCTCTGCCAACACAGTCTCTACTGCTGGCTGATAGAGGCAAATGTAAAATAACTCTAAGCAACCTAGCTCTCCAGGTGAAAGCTCCTGTGGTTATGTACTTTGTATGATAGCATTTTCTTATTTCAGTGTTTCATAGCTGGTTAAACAAGCATGTGTCTCTTTCCTTGCTCTTCTACCAGGACTCTAAGACATTACTGCAAACAGGGTAGCTGTGGTTCCCTTCCAGGTGTTGTGATGGGAGACAGGAGCTCCTCAAATGGAAGGAAGAGTTTCCCTAGACAAGTAGAGAGCTGATGTATGCAGACCTACATTACCTCAGAACAAAAATATGGCAAATTATGACACAGTAAGTGAAGAAGGAGAAAGAGTTTTGTGTGTATTGCTGAGTGCTGCAGGAATACTGAGCCACTGGTGTTTCCTGAGGGTGTAATTAGAAGTTACATTTCTTCCAGTGGCAAAGCCTGTTAATAGACAGCTTTCCTGTTCTTTTTCATGATTGCTTGTTTGTTCCTGCCTTTGTATGAAAGGTCAAGATGAGATAGTATGAAGAACTGTGAGGCAAACAAGGGAGAGACAGAATTCATAGAAACAGGGCCTTAAAAATGATTTTCCTTGTTTTGCACTAGTCTGGTCTACAGCTCAGCCCTAGAAACATGTCTTTCTCTATATATTTATATACATACTTGCACGCAGATAGGTGTGTTTACATAGCAAACCCTGCATGTACAGTGCAGAGAGTGGGAATATATTAAAACTACTTTTCTGCCAGGCAAAGTACTCAGAAATCCAAAGGATTTTATTGCTTCTGTAACCACAGACCAGGAATCCATTTCTACCCTTCCAAGGGTGCCTGCAGTACAGAGCAATACCGTAAAACTACCTTTGAACTAGATGGGCTACTGTGGTGGTTTTACTGTGCTAGGCAGCTAAACACCACAACCTCTCTCTTACTTCCCCTCCTTAAATGAGAAGAAGTAAAATAAAGAACAAATCATGGGTTGAGATAAGGATAATTTAATTAAAGGGAAAATAAATAATAAATATTAAGGAAATATTATTATTAACTAAACAATTTAACTAAAGGGGAAAAAAAAAAAAAAAAGGAAAAGGGGGAAAGGGGGAAAGGGAAAAACAGAACAAAACAAAACAAGTAAAGGCTGTGTGGAAGTGCAGAGGAAAGAAATTACTCTCTACTTCCCACAAATGAGTGATGTTTGACCACGTTCTTGAAGTAGGGCCTCAACGCAAATAGCCAGTATTCAGGAGGATAGATATTTTCTCAGTGAGAGCCCCGCCCGCCCCCCCCCCCTTCCTTTTTCCACCTTTTGTTGCTGAGTGTGACATCATATGGTATGGAATATCCCTTTGGTTAGTTTAGGTTAGTTGCCCTGGTGATTTTCTTTTCTCACTCTTTTGCCCACACCCTAGGAGGGTTAGAGAGAGTCTTGATGCCATGCCAGCACTGCTCAGCAGCAGACACAACACTGGTGTGATAACACTGCTGTTCTAGCTACAAGTGCAGAGCACAGCACTGTATGGGCTGCTGCAGGGAAAGTTAACATACCAGCCAGACCCAGTACAGCCACATTTGTAATACTGTAGTACTTCAATGCATTGCACACAGCATAGCCAGCCAGTCAAAGGAGATGTTTCCCCCACCATATTTATTTAGTGTTGGGGTAGCCTCACCTTGAATAGCATGTGCAGTTCCGGGCTCCACAGTATAAAAGGTTGTTAAGGTACTTGAAAGTGTTCAGAGGAGAGAAACAAAGCTGGTAAGAGGGCTGCAAGGCATATGAGGAGAGGCTGAGGCCACTTGGGTTGTCCAGTCTGGAGAAAAGAAGGCTCAGAGGTGACCTCACTTTCTGCAACTTCCTGAGGAGGGGATGCAAGGAAGTTACCACCTCCTCATTACAGACCTCCAAACTACCTCAGTGAAAATTTCTTAGTGAAAATTTTCTAAACATGAAGAGCAAAAACTTACTCTACAGGAAAGATTGATGACAGGTTGAAACCTCATTTAAATCAGACCTCATCAGAGAAAGATTAGTGTGTAAAAAAGAACAGGTCAATAAAGACAACCATAGCACAAGTTTTTGAGGGAAGACAGGAGCAGGAATCTTCTCATCCAGACTTGTTGTTGCAACATGGACCACAAGAAGGTAAGACAGAGACCAGGTCCTCACCCTAACCTCAAACTCAGAATACATTGTCCCCCTCTTTAATATCATTCTGTGACTGAAAATATTGTTATATATACTGATTTTATATTTACAGAAAACCGTATTATTTAGGATTATAAAATGCTATCTAACCAGAATGAGAATGGCTGTTCTGGTAACAAGGACCAGCATACCAGAACAAAAAAAAAATAAAATAAAAATGGCCCATTTCACCCAATATCTGGTCTCTCGAGTCTGCGGTAGGAGGCATAAAATCCCCATATTGTAACTAATTATGTAGTAATATACCATGGGAGATTGTCCCCAGCTGCCTGTATTACTAATTCATCTGAAACCTGAATGCATGGTAATTCTCAAGAGAAAACTTGATTTTCTCAAGATTTTCAGTTATAAGAAGTTTTCCTGAAGTTCAGAGAAACAGATAGATTTTGTCTGTTTGTTGTTGATGTTTTTGTTTAGTTGATTGACTTTTACTCCAAACACCACCTGATAAATTGAAGTTCTCACTTTAAAAGCTCCTGCAGTTGTCATTCTTACAAGATTTCACTGGTGGGTCATGGTCTGAAAACAGGCTTGACTTTACCTGCAGAATGTATAAAAGGTATCAACCACCCTTTTAGTTTTGTTCTCTGTGTGCCATTCATTGCACTGAAACTTATTGAAAATTTTGTCAACTATCAGCTTTATAAAAGCTTTGCACATTGTCTGCATAAAAACTCTATTTTGATGAGAAAATGACTATTAATGAGAACATGTTCTTTTCTGGCATCAGACTTAAAGAGACACAGGTCATAAATCTCTTTGATCTTCTTGCAAAAAGCTAGAATCAAGGAAAGAAGCAAGTTCATTTTTTCCCCTTCATTTTCTTAAAGCTCCTGATTGAAATAATTCCATTTAGTAATCAGTAATTTATCGTGCTTGTTTCCTCCCCCCACTCCTCTTCATTTCTCCCTGTGTTTTTGTTTGTTTTTTGAGTCTTTATTTCAACATAGCACAGAATCTTTACAGATAATCCCATCTATTTATTTTCCTTGGTTTCACAGCAGCAGAGGGGGAGATTTTATTATTATTATTATTATTTTTTTTTTTTTTTTTTTTTTCAGGGGGATGATGGGGAGAACAGTGTTTTTTGTTTTGTTTTTGTTTTTAATACATTATATGTGGAGGGTGGGAATTTAAAAAAAAAATAAAGGAAAAAAAATGAACTGTAAAAATGAAATGTGAAGAAGAATCCTGATATTCTAGTTTGGTCAATGAACTGCTCTCTTTCATAGATGTGTCAATACTGCCTCTCTTGCCTCTTCAAAAACCTGGTCAGGAAACTAGTTTCATGAAAATTGGAGAATGAACATACACTCACACACGTACACACATAAAAGACCTAAGTTTTCCAAGAGAGAGGTGAGTGAATTTTCCATGGTATATATTGCCCTGTTCTGGGAGGATTTTTTTCTTAATTTTCTTCTTTCTGTTGCTGTGTAGCTTCATGTGCAGCTGGGGCAACTAAAACCTCAGCAAGTGATTTCAGACTGTAATGGGAATTACCTCTGGCCAAAGAACATATAGTATAATCAAATAATGATCAAATTAAGCTTGCATACCTCCCCTGCTGTGACGATAATGTGCATGCATGTAAATACACATGAAATACACAGTTGTATATGTTTTTAATAAATATCAACTAAGATGTCAGTATTTTAATAGCAAGCATTTAACTATTTTAATAGCATTAAATCTGCTAAAAAAAAAAATTCCAGAGACTGCAGGCATATATACATATATGTGATTGTGACAGTTATTTTGGGTTGATAGGTCATGAAATGTCATGTCGTATAAATGCAGCGGCCAATATTTTTGACCTTATGACTATGATCTATAGCAGAATTTTGTTTTCACTGAGATAAACACC